>NC_037333.1:111422261-111790492 GCF_002263795.3 Bos taurus | reverse complement strand
GGGACACACCAGGCTCGTTCAGTTCCAGCTCGTTTCTGTCTTAGGGCTTTTGCCTTATAGGACCTTTTCATTCCCAGATGCTCACATGACCTGTCCAGCCTAGACTCAGTCCATCAACACCTCGCCACTGCAGCCTTGCAGACCAGCCAACCTAAACCAGCCTGCCTTCCTTCCCTACCAGTTTTATTCTCTGTCTTCCCACTGTCTGCTATTTATCCCCAACACCTAGAACAATGTCAGGCCCATTGCAGGTACTTAATAAACATATATTGAATGAAAGAATCTTTGAAATAGCAAGAAAGAAGAATGTTTAAATCAGATTGCTTTGTTTACAAAAAGTAGTTAAAGGTACATGACAATGAAAATAATTCATGAGAGTCAAGTGATTTGGGCTTGATTTACCTTCATCAAGACAAAGGAATCTGCCTTAATCCTGTATCACCCGCATCAAAGTTCAAGTATGTTTTAATTCCACTGTTTTGGTTATATAGTTATATTTGGTGGCTCAGTAGTAAAGAATCTTCCTGTCAATGCAGAAGCCGCAGGAGATGCGAGTTCAATCCCAGGGTCAGGAAGATCCCCTGGAGGAGGAACCAGCAACCCACTGCAGCATTCTTGCCTGGAGAATTCTAAGGACAAAGGCTCCAGTGGGCCACAGTTCATGGGGCTGCAGAGTCGGACACAACTGAGCTACCATGTATGAAGTCACAAGTACCATAAATAAAAACATCAGTGTTGTTTACTTCAGAACTAGGAGCACTCCCGTTCTGTTAGCATAATGCATTTACTAATATCTGAATTCAGAGAAGTCTAAAGTTGACCGAATCTTCACGTGTATTATGTAGTAGAATTTTGCACTTATGATGTAGTGGTATCTCTAGTAGAATTTCCTTTTGAATTTTTGAGGTATTGCAGCTTTAGAACAACTCTATAAAAACTACTCAGATTTAGGCCATCAGTTTATCCATTGTCATGTTTATGAAAAAATGTTTAAAAATCATAGTTCTCAATTGCTTAATAATAATTAACTATGCCTAATTAAAAGCACTAATGTGCAGTATGGTAGCATGATTTCCTTTTCCAATGAGGTAGAAAATCACTAGTTAAATAATTGTCAAGGGTGAAGTGGTCCTAATATATTGTTAGTTATATGCATCGCTCTTATTCCCCATTTTCACTGGGATCCTCAACCTTTTACATTTTTTGGAGTGATTTTTCTTTGAAAGGTGAAGTTACAGACATTTAGAATATAAGGGATGGCCCCAAACCAAAAGGTCTTCACATTGGACAATGGTTTTCAGAGCACTTAAGATCTGAACATTAGAACCTCATTTAGCCAGGATCTTTACCAAGAGCTTAGCATCACATCTCATAAACTATCTGAGAGTTAGACACTCCCCAGACTAGGAGTAATTGTTACATTGATTTCCCTAGAAGTATCTGAGTATGTTCATTTCACCACAACCTCATCAGGTTGATGTTTTAATCTTTTTAATTTTATTTTAATATGTGTTTTGGTTACTAGTTTGAACGTTTTCTCATGTGATTATTTTTTTCTTGCAGTTTCTTTCATGTGAATTCCTTCTAAACATCCTCAAGAGTTTAAGAAAAACATTTCATAATTATTAGTAGAGACAAACTGCTCCAAAAGGCAGATGCTTATATCTTCTCAGTGATTAAGAGCTACCAATGTGTACCGTCTAAATAGGGGGAAATCAGCTAATATCTACGGGTATCAGCTTAATGTCTACAAGTAAGCCCTATGAGAAAAAAAGAGAAGCTAGATCCTGCCTCCACAGCTCCATCAGCCCTCCAATTTTCACAGCAAGAATTTCTGGGGAAGAAGGGCCAATGCTTGGGGACAAACAGAACAACAAGGAAAAACTTCCCAAGGAACTGGAATTCAGAGCTCAGCACCCAAATTACCTTAGGATAATGGGCTTCCCTGGTGGCTCAGATGGTAAAGAATCTGCCTGTGATGCAGGAGACCGGGGTTCAATCCCTGGGTTGGGAAGATTCCCTGAGGAAGGAAATGGCAACCCACTCCAGTATTCTTGCCTGGGAATTCCCATGGACTGAGGAACTGATGGGCTACAGTCCGCGCAGTCACAGAGTCAGACACGACTGAGCGAATAGCGCACGCGCGCACACACACACACACACACACACACACACACACAAATTGTTAGCTATTCTGAACTAATCGTGTTTACCTACAAGGTAGAGCCTTGTTTAAACATTCTTTATACACATTTCAGACTCCTGAATAATTTAATCTGTGATCTTCTTTTCTGTTTCATAGACACATGGATAAATAACATATACAGTATTCCACTCACATGTCACAGAAAATCTTCTCATGCTATCTGACTCTCCATACTTTCTCTTTCCAGTTTTTTGGAGCTTTGACCTAAATGTGTTAGAAAAATAGAATCACTTTTATAATTATTAGAATCTTAATCTCTTTTCAAGTATATTTGAAAGATACAATCCCTTTCATGGAGGCACAAATGTAGATTTATCATATCAATATTTAAATTATTTTCTATTCCAAGGATTAATGTATCAATGTAAAGCATAGGTATAGCTTATGAGTGGGACAGTACACAACTTAAATAGATTCCGAATTGGTATGGCTGATGAATTAGGGGACCACGGGGTCTAAATCTGAAATGTTCACTTTAAAGCCATTTATATTAGGCTGTGCAGTGCGGATGCACCATTTATTAAATTAAAAGGACATTTTAATCTTAGTGCCTCAAAAGTAATAAAATTGTACATCAAATTCAGGATTCAGAAGAAAACAGCAAAGTTCAAAATCACAAATCTATTTTTTAACTTTATTTTTACATTATGTTACAGATACTTAGATATTTGTTATTAGAAATGAGGTGTTAAGACAAGGACAAAAATCTATCTTTGTGTTTCCAGCACCTGCCAAGGAGCTCTGCACCTACTCTGGGTTCAGTAAAGGTTTATAGAGGAGATCAATGAATGTGTTATAGAGCCGGTTCCTCAAACACATGCAATTCTTTTTTCTGGTTTCTTTTCCCATTCATTGTACATTAAATGTTGTATCTAGTGTGCATGCATGTCTTGTATTTTTGACTCCACTCCCTGGTAGAACAGAAGCTCTTTGATGGCAGACAGAATAACAGCCTCCCAGAAAAGTTCAGTCCTAACCCCTGGAACCTATGAAGACGTTACCTTTTGGCAAAATGAACTTTGCAGATTCGATTACATGAAGGATCTTGAGGTGGGCAATGATCCTGGATTATTTGGGTGGGCCCAGTGCACTCAGGGGGCTTCCCAGGTGACTCAGTGGGTAAAGAATCTGCCTGCAGTGAAGGAGATGCAGGAGACCTGGGTTCGATCCCTGGCTCAGGAAGATCCCCATGGAGGAGGCCATGGCAACCCACTTCAGTATTTGTGCCTGGAGAATCCCATGGGCAGAGGAGCCTGGAGGGCTGCAGTCTATGGGGTTGCAAAGACTCAGCGACTGAAGTGACTGAGCACACACACGTGCACACAGCACTCATGAGGGTCCTCAGAAGTGGGAGAGGGAGGCAGAGGAGGAGGCGAGGATGAGACACGTAGAGGCCATCCACCATTGCTGACTCTGAAGATGGAGAAAGTGGCCACAGTCAGGCAGTAAGAGAGAGCTGTGGATGCTGGAAAAGCAGGAAAAGTGAATCTTCCCTAGAGCCTCTAGAAAGGAGCACAGCCCTGCTGACACCTTAATTTGGGCCCAGCAAGACCCACGTCAGACTGTCAGAACTATAAGATAAGTAATAGATGATAGATAAATAATAGAGGATAGATAGACAGATGGATTTTAAGGCATTAAGTTTGTTGCTGTTGTTTAGTTGCTAAGTCACGTCCAACTCTGCGGCCCCATGGACTGTAGCCCCCCGGGCTCCTCTGTCCAAGGGATTTCCCAGGCAAGAAAATTAGATTAGCTTGTCATCTCCTTCTCCAGGGGATCTTCCCAACCCAAAGATCGAACCTGTGTCTCCAGCATTGGCTGGTGGATTGTTTACCACCGAGCCATCAGGGAAGCCCAAGTTTGTAACAGCAACAATTAAAATACAGATACAGTCTTTGACAACTTTTTCTTATCACTTCCTCTTTATTTTGTGTGTCCCCTCCTTTATTCCATGCTGAAACAGGACAACATTAATCAAGATATCTCTGTTTACTAATCACAGAAATCTAACACAAACTCGAGCAAAAAAGTGGGGGTCCATATTTCACATAAGTGGGACCTCCAAGAGATGGAGCTGGCTTCTGTCTCAGCTAAGATGAGCCCCACATCAGTCCACAGAGTCAGTGTCTCTTATCTGCTTCCTCTGTACAGAATTCAGCATCTCTACAATTCACATGCTTTTAGGGGCAAAACTATCCTCTTCCTGGGAAGAATTCTAATGTGTCCATCTTTGTAGCCTAAGAGATTGAAAGTCTGCTGTGATTATCCATTACTGACTTAGGAATGCCCCAAGATGCTTGTTTTATTCACTCATGATTCTGCAGTTTGGGCAAAGTCTCTGGAAAGCAGCTTGCTTCTGATCCATGTGAGACACACTCAAGGCAGCTCTTTGGGGGCTCAAGTGTCCAGAACATCCTTCCTCGTGCAAGCTACTGCTGGCTGTTGGCTGGATGCTCAACTGGGGATGTTGTCCTTTGTTCTCCCCTTCATGCGACTGTTCCACGCGGCTAGGTTGGGCTTCTTGCAGGATGGCAGTTTTAAAGAGTAGTTGGACTTTGCACATAGCAACCAGTTTTTCCCTTAAGCTCAAAGTGGAAGCGTCTAGGCCTTCTCAAGTTTGGGCCCCAACAGACACAAGGTTACTCGTGCCACCTTCTATATATTTTTTAATTTATTTTTTTTAATTGGAGGATAATAGCTTTACAATACTGTGTTGGTTTCGACCATATATCAACATGAATCAGTCACAGATATAGGCATGTCTCCTCCCCCTTGAACCTCCCTCCCTCCCCCGACTCCATGCCACCGCTCTGTTGTTGTTCAGTCACTCACTCGTGTCCGACACTTTGCGACCCCACGGACTGCTGCACGCCAGGCTTCCCTGTCCTTCACCATCTCCCACAGCTTGCTCAAACTCATGTCCGTTGAGACAGTGATTTCCATCCAGCAATCTCAGTCCTCTGTCATTCCCTTCTCCTCCTGCCTTCAATCTTTCCCAGCATCAGGGCCTTTTCTAATGAGTCAGCTCTTTGCATCAGGTGACCAAAGTAGTGGAGCTTCAGCTTCAGCATCAGTCCTTCCAGTGAGTATTCAGGACTGATTTCCTTTAGGATGGATTTGTTGGATCTCCTTGCAGTCCCAGGGACTCTCAAGCGTCTTGTCCAACACCACAGTTCAAAAGCGTCAATTCTTCGGTGCTCAGCTTTCTTTATGGTCCAACTCTCACATCCATACTTGACTACCGGAAAAACCATAGCTTTGACTAGATAGACCTTTGTCAACAAAGTAATGTCTCAGCTTTTTAGTATGCTGTCTAGGTTGGTTATAGCTTTTCCTCCAAGGAGCAAGCACCTTTTAATTCCACCCCCCCTAGGTTGTCACAGAATTCAGGGTTTGAGCTCCCAGCATCATGCAGCAAGTTCTCACTGTCTGTCTTATACATGGTACTGCACATATGTCAGTGCTCCCTCCATCCGTCCCCCCCTCCTTCCCCCACTGTGTCCACAAGTCAGTCCTCTGTGTCTGCCTCTCCAGACAGATAGGTTCAACAGTACCCTCTTTCTAGACTCCATATAAATACATTAATATAGGATATTTGTCTTTCTCTTCTGGACTTACTTCACTCTGTGTAATCTTCAAAAACCAGATGCTGTAGAAGGTGCTAAGAAAAGGGATCCCTCTTGCCCTGTTGGTGGGACTACAAATTGATACAACCACTATGGAGAATGGTGCAGAGATTCCTTGAAAAACTAGGAATAAAACTACACTATGACCCAGCATTCCCAATACTGGGCATATATCCTGAGAAAACTGTAGTTGAAAAAGACACATGTACCCCAGTGTTCACTGCAGCACGGTTTACAATAGCTAGGACATGGAAGCAACCCAGGTGTCCATCAACAGATAAATGGATGAAGAAGTTGTGATACATATACACAGTGGGATATCGCATGCGTGCTTACTAAGTTGCTTCAGTCATGTCCCACTGTTTGCAACCCTGTGGACTGAAGTCACCAGGCTCCTCTGTCCATGGGGATTCTCCAGACAAGAATACTGAAGTGGGTTGCCATGCCCTCCTCCAGGAAATTGTCCCGATCCAGGAATCGAACCTGAATCTCTTATGTGTTCTTGCATTGGCAGCCAGATTCTTTACCACTAGCCACTAGGAAGCCCCAGTGGAATATTACTCAGCCATAAAAAAGTTCTAATGAGGTAGATGAACCTAGAGCTTATACAGAGTGAAGTAAGCCACCTTCTATTTATGAAAGCAGAACACAGGATCCAGGCCTGATCTGAAAAGAGGAGGCTACATACGTAAGGTTGTGAATCCCACTGCTGTGATTCACTGGGGTCATCAGAGTAGCTAGTCTACCACGGAGGATACCAGAGCCTTGTGCGTGACGGTCCAAGTCAGACAGTGGGAAAATGGTAGAGCTAGTCCCACAAAGGACTCGGGACTGAAAACAACCCTCAGGTATCCCTAACAATCATTTCCTTCAGTGACAGAAAGGATTCAGTGAAGCAAAGTCGACACCCTCTATGTCTATTGAGTATAGAGCTTGTGCATTATCTAGAGTCAGAGAGAATATACTAGATGCAGAAAAATACTCTATAATTCCACTTATACACGTCACCTAGAGTAGTCAAATTCATAGAGTCAGAAAGTATATTAGATGCCAGGGAACAAGGGGTCAGGAGGCGGGGAGGGGAGCCAGTATTTAAAGGGGACAGAGTTTCAGTTTAGGAAGGTGAAAACTTGAGGAGGTAGGTGATGGTGAGAGCTGCCCAGCAAAGTGAACATACTTTTAGAATAATATGCTGTGTTTTATGTGACTTTTATCACAAAAAAAAAGATTGAAAAATTTCAATTGAAAGTTAAGGAATTTTGAACTTTTTTCCCATTTGAATTTCCTTAAACTATGAATGAAAATAATGCTTACATATAGCAAACACTACTACAGAGAAATTAAATTGTGCATGATTCATGAATAAATGATAATGTGGCTAATCCAGTGATGTTTATTTGCATAACCTTTTTAATGTGACAATTCCTTGGATATTGTAGTGAAATATTTTCACCCTACATCTATATTTTTATGGTGTGTGTTTACTTTCCACAGTACATATCCCAAAATGTCAAAATTGCTAGAGCTGATTTATGGTAATTAGTTTTAACTTGGAATATTTGAAATGCATTTAATTAATTTTAGCTGTTTAGCAAAGTACAATAAGGTTTTTCATATTAGCAAAGTTTTCTTTATGACATATCAGCTATGCATATGTTTAAGGATATGACGGACTCAAATGACTCTTATTTGAATTTTATATTTAGCAAATAAGCATGCACTATTGGGGATTAGGCAGTATTTAGGAAGTGTATGTATAAGGATTACTTAGGATGAAATTGCCAAAGATCCTGGAATATTCAGCACACACTTGTTGATTGATTTCACTGCAGTAAATATGAAGCAATAACAACTATATAAATTATTCAGAGACTAGGCATTCACATTGGGATTCTTTAGCGATCACTTCAGAAAACATTTGGCAGAGTATTCTTTTCATAGTATTTTTCCAAATCCGTGTACAAAAGAGATATAGATTCATATGAAATGGATTAATACTGATTCTTTTAAAATGAAATTAAACATTTTTAAGCATTCAAGTTATGATTGCATGATCTTTCCTACTAAAGCACTCTTTGGTAATGTATTTATCTTAAATATTATTTTTGTCTTTCAGGAAGCCTTATATAGTGAATGTAAGAGATTTATTAAAACCTTGAATCACTTGAGAGTGCTTTAGTACTTTGCCTCAAAATCTGCACATAGGCAAAATTCCTGATATTATGAGTTGGGATTTTCAGGGTAAGAGGATTTGAAATCTCTGCTAAAGCAAGGGCTTGTTAGCTGTTTCTAAGCATCATATATCAGAGAGACCCAGCTACTTACGAACCGCTCAAACTAAAATGGGACAGGACAGGACATGCAGAATGAAAGAGACCAATCTAGACCAAGTAGAAGGTATCAGGTTTTCTTAAGATGGCCCTTTGATTCTGGAAAGAGATTTTCTTTCAACTCCAGAAGCAGATAGAGCAGTGCACATTCATGTAGGTATGGATTTCTTTGTATACAGATAGGGATCACTTGTTAAAGATATCCATTCATTAAAGCAGTTTGAGACATGGTGATGTAAAGTGTTTCAATGTATGCAGATTTTTTTAAAGTTTTTATTTTATATTGGAATGCATCTGATTAACAATATTGTGATAGTTTCGGGTGAACTGCAAAGGGACTCAACCATACGTATACATAATATCCATTCACCCCCAAATTCCCTTCCCATCGAGGCTGCCACACAAAGTTGAGCAGAGTTCCCTGTGCCATACAGTAGGGCCTTGCTGGTCACTCATTTTAAATATCACAGTGTGTACATGTCCATCCCAAACTCCTACGGGCATTTGCAGATTTGACGTTAGACACCCCAGTTATCTACTCATAAGTCACGTGTCTTTCAAACATTCCTAATAACTTTTTCTTTTGTAATAATCTTTGTGTTTCTTATAGTTCCTTATTCTCTTGACTTTGTGCTGAAGATCCAATGAGTGAGTGAAGCCCAAAAATAATTCATAGCCCACAAAGCATTACATTATCAAAACTTATATTACTATGACTACTACTACTAATAATAAAACATGATTGAGTAACCGGTGTGCAATCCATTGAAAAGTCCAAGTGAATTGGATATGTTTTATTTTTTGAAAATATGTTAACTTAAAGAATATCTATGTGGTCAAAAGTCATCAGCATTTCCCCCTTTATGTTTTAAGTACTAACTCTTAAATTATTGATGAATGCCAAATCTGGAAAGATGGTTGCATAAATTTTTTGTGAATAGAGATTTTATTTTATTACCTGTAAGCCATAAAGGATATGGCAGTTGGTAACGAGAAAAAATTTGCCTCTTGGTATGATCTGTATCCAGTTGGAGGTCTGGCCATGGTGTGGGGTATATGGGACCATCCGGATATTATTGTTAATGGTTTGTTTCTCTGCATGTCTCTTCCAGCTATTGGCAGGACCCTCATCCCTCGTTATTTTAGCACTGTGTTTGAAGGAGGGGTGACCGACCTGTATTACGTTCTCAAACACTCGAAAGAGTCCTACCACAACTCGTCCATCACCGTGGACTGTGACCAGTGTGCGATGGTCACCCAGCATGGGAAGCCCATGTTTACCAAGGTACGGGCTGGGCTCGGCGACACGGCTTGCTCTCCTCTGGGTGTGCTGCAGGATACTGATTAGGGTTTTCTTCTGGAACTTTAAGCTGACCTCTCACATGTCAGATGCGAACAGCCCTGTGAGGTCATCTCTTTGGTTTGTAACCTGGCAAGACTCTTTGGGGGAGCCCTGTGCATTTGATACAGACCCCAAGAAAGTCAAACAGGATAAACCTTCAAGAAAGAGAAGAGAGTTTTGGCTGCCTATCAAACGTAGGCTACTAAATTACAATTTTGGTGGGTTTTTTCTTTTTTTTTTTTTTAATTGAGATATAATTGACATTTAACAGGTTTCTCTGGTAAAGACTCTACCTATTAGGTGGGAGACACAGGTTTTTCCCTGGGTTGGGAAGATCCCCTGGAGAAGGGAATGGCAACCCACTCCATTATTCTTGCCTGGAGAATTCTGGGGACTGAGGGGTCTGGCGGACTACAGTCCATGGATTCACAGAGTGTCAGACACCACTGAGCAACTAACACTTACACCATTTATACCTAACAGTGTATTAGTCTTACGTTTACAACACGTTGATTTGATATATGTATATATTGTGAGGTGATTACTCATAAGTTTAGTTAACAACCATCACTGTGCTTAGTCACTCAGTCATATCCAACTCTTTGCAACCCCATGGACTGTAGCCCCCCAAGCTCCTCTGTCCATGGGATTTTCCAGGCAAAAATACTGGAGCGGGTTGCAATCCCTCCTCCAGGGGATCTTCCTGACCCGGGGATCGAACCCAGCTCTCCCACATTGCAGGCAGATTCTTTACTGTCTGAGCCACCAGGGAAGACCCCCATCCATCACCCAGTTCAGTTCAGTTCAGTCGCTCAGTCGTGTCTGACTCTTCGGCCCCATGAATCACAGCACGCCAGGCCTCCCTGTCCATGACCAACTCCCGGAGTTCACCTAAACTCATGTGCATTGAGTCAGTGATGCCATCCAGCCACTACTCATGCTTAAAATGTCTTGCTTGTGATGAAGCCCTTTAACATATTATTGACTGGGGGATTTTTTTTTAGAAACTAATGCCTGTGGTGTTAATATGTCTCTGGTCAGTAATGTGTTAAAGACTATTAGTAACTTTCAAATATACAACACTCGAAAGATACTGTGTATTATTCACTATAGCCCATGATGATATACATTACATAGAATTTCGGTTTTGATACTCAGGGATATCCTACAACTAAAAGAACATTCTTCTATTATTGTGCAGTCAGTATTTGTGCTGTGTTACTGAAATTAAAGTTTTTAAGGCTAAATTCAAATATTAAGAAGCAGGGGGAAAATCAACAAACCACAATTCAACTAGTCATAATCTTTAAGGAATACAAAAGTATAAAAATATAAATGGAAAGCTATAGACAATCCCTTTATATCATCTCCCAAGCAGAAAAATTAGTAAGAATAAATATTTAGTCAAAGAATCTGGAAAATGGAAGTTTATTTTAATGAACACTAGTTCATTGCATTTTGACTAAGACTCAGTGTGAAACCAGTTTGTAACATCAACAAAACCAGTTCTTTCTTTTAGCTGAGAACACAAATGACAACCTTCTCTTTATAGTTAAGAGAAGCTGAATTATCAGGGTTAATTGCGGAAGCCTAAATTATAAAACTGAAGATGTGTCTCCTACTTACACACTATTTTGCTGAAAGAGTAGATATAAAACATTTATTATTTAAAGTATTCTTTGATCTTGGTGCAATTTCACCTTTCTGGTGCCCACAGGGGTGTTAAAAACGACAGGCAAAGAAATGCTTATATAAATGCAAAAACGAATCATCCAGTGCCGTTGAGTCTATGGTATCTTGATTATCATCCACAGACATTTTAAATGTGGAATAGGAGGAGGCTTTTTCCCATTTTCCCTTTTTAACCATTGAGCAGAGAGAAAAGCTGTCAGTCTGGGCTAAGGAAGATTCCCACTGCGTGTGATGGAGCATGCTGGTCTTGAGAGTTTTGCTGTGTGCAAAGGAATGGTCACCTGGGTGATGGTTTACTCTGTCCATGACTCACTTATTTTTGAAGACACCAAACATTTACATCACCTGTGGATACAGGAGCCATTTCTAGAATTACAAAGCCCGAGCACTGCAGGGAAAGCCTTTTTCTGTTGCTTCCGTATCCATTGTGTAAGCTTAGCGTTACTTTCCCTGGAAAAGGGAACGGCAACCCACTCCAGTATTCTGTGACTGAGCAACTCACACACACACATACATGGTGTTACAGCTTCCCACGTGGCGCTCGTGGTAGAGAATCCGCCTGCCAAGGCAGGAGACATAGGAGACACGGGTTCGATCCCTGGGTCAGGAGGATCCCCTGGAGAAGGAAATGGCACCTCATTCCAGTATTCTTGCCTGGAAAATCCCATGGACAAAGGAGCCTGGCGGGCTACAGTCAGTGGGGCCACAAAGAGTCAGACACGACTGAGCCACTCAACACACTAACACTAGTGGACTTTTAGGTCATTCAAGAAAAACACACCAGTTCCTTATGCCTTCAGAGAAAAAAGAAATCCGTGATAATTAAACTTGGCTGTAATGAAGGAGCTACTTCCAAAGCCTGTAGCCACTGAAAATAAAAATGCATATTGCAATGAGCCTTTCATATATTTCCTCCATGTCTTTCTCAGACCAAAACTTTTTCAGAAATGAACATAGTTGCTCTGAAGATACTGTGCTGTACACGCCAGATTGGTTTTAAATCAAAAAGAATCCCATTCTTCCTATGACTTGATAAGGTGGTTTTTTTTACCATTCAAATTAAGAAACCAAGGTTCTCCTCTGTTGCTTCCTCCTCCCTGCTGGAGCGCTCCCTCTCGCATGGCACCCCCTCCCACATGGGGACATTCTCCTGAACTCAGCTCTCTGGGTTTCAAGCTTTAATTATTTAGATCACCCATCTGACTCTACTCCGTGGCAATACTTTTGCCAGCTCCAGTAATGAATATTTCTATGCTGTGATGAAAAAGATCACTTTCTGGGAAATGTAGCTTAGCTGTGTGGCCTTCGTCCAGATGCTAATTATGCACATTTATTTTTAGAATATTCCAAAGTGTTTCTTTTTTTTTTTTTTTTGCTCCTTGGGTGATTATTATACTACCCAAAGAATCTTTCCAATTTTTCTTTTGTTCTTATATTAATTAAAAATAACTCATCTTTGTGTAATAAAATAATATGGTGATTTAGCAGAAATCAGAAATCTAATGACCTTTCAGTACCACAAAGAAAAATAGTTTGGTAGCTGATGCTTTTTTTTTTTTAAAGGGGAGCCTGCTATTAGTACATGGTATCACTTAGCACATTATGTGCAGGCATTTTCGCATTGTTCTAATTTAGACTATCAATAAACTCTAATTCTCCAAATAGCGTTTGACTCTGCATTTCTGAGTTGCTTTTATGAAAATGTGGTCAACTGCTGAATCAAAAATCAGCCACAGCCCTAATCAACAGTAATATTTAATATTCCTCAGGACCACAAAGCATGTTTTGCAATTTCCTGACCCTAGGAACACTATAGATGCTGTAATGAGAGTTTTTACACATATATTCTGAAAGCTTTCTTTTCTGTATTCAACTTTGAATCAAATTGGAAGCAAAGCTTAATAATCAGAAGAGAAATCCCCAAGGCTTTCAGAATTAAAGACCCTTGAATTATATTTGAGGATGTGAATTCTGGCCAATACTGAAGGGACCCTCTCTGGGGTACATGTTGCATCATTTTGGGGTTCACAAACTGGAACCATAATTACAGCCATTATTGGACTCCTTATCATTTCTATAAACATAGGCTATGGTCTTTTCTTATCTCAATTATTTACTGTGAAATGATTTAATACTGTGGAAAAGTACCATGGAAATACCAACCAGTGTGGGCCTCCCTGGCAGCTCAGCTGGTTAAGAATCCGCCTGCAATGCAGGAAACCCCAATTCAATTCCTGGGTTGGAAAGATCCACTGGAGAAGGGATAGGCTACCCTCTCCAGTATTCCTGGACTCCCCTGGTGGCTCAGACGGCAAAGAATCCACCCACAATGCAGGAGACCTGGGTTCAATCCCGGGGTTAGGAGGATCCACTGCAGAAGAGAATGGATACCCACTCCAGTATTCTTACCTGGAGAATCCCATGGACAGAGGAGCCTGGCAGGCTACAGCCCATGGGGTCACAAAGAGTCAAACATGAGTAACTTTCACTTTTTTTCCAATATGAATCCTCACTGATGTCTTTGACAGTTGGTTCATCATTCTTATTATGTTATACTCTTATGTGCGTGCTCAGTCGTGTCTGACTCTGCGACCCCATGGAATGTAGCACGCCAGGCTCCTCTGTCCATGGGATTTTCCAGACAGGAATACTGGAGTGGGTTGCCATGCCCTACTCCAGGGGATTTTTCCAACCCAGGGATTGAACCTGTGTCTCTTAAATCCAGCTACATTGGCAGGCAAGTTCTTTATCATTAGCACCACCTGGAAAGCCCTTTATGCTCTCATCCTGACTCTAATGGAATTACTATATCAATGAGTATATCACTCTAATAAATATATATATATATATGTATTTACCTATGGGCTTCCTTGGTGGCTAAGTAGGTAAAGAATCTTCCTGCAATGCAGGAGACCCGGGTTCAATCCCTGAGTCAGGAAGATCCCCGGGAGAAGTAAATAGTAACCCACTCCAATATTCTTGCCTGGGAAATTCCATGGACAGTGGAGCCTGAGGGGCAAAGGTGTCCATGGGATCACAAAGAGTTGGACACAACTTAGCAATTAAACCACTATGGATTGACATGTGCAACATTTCCAAGTAAGATACACTGAGCTTTATGCAACTGTTAATCTAAAAGCCTTAGTCCATGCAAACTGTTCTAAGCATAAAGACCAAGAAAAATTAAATGAACACTCCCATCTAACAAGCATATTGTATTTTGTAAAAGCTGCATGAGAATCATTTTGTTATACAACGACATGGTCAGTATTGCCTTACGATTAGGCAAAGAAAGAAAAGGGTTAAAAAGCTACGGGTTAGTTTGAGAAATGTTCTTTTTTAGTTCTCTTGTTCCTGGCCTAGTCTCAAGCCAACACGTGATGCACTGAATGCCTGCCAGCCTCTTTCTTGTTGATCCTCCGGAGACCATCTGTGCTGGGGGCATTGATTAGAGTGTGTCTGCTGGGATTACATCTTTTCTGTTGCCATGCCAACTAATCAGCTGATTTTGGTTACCACAGAAACAAAATGTCAGAGCTCACAGTAACATGAATTCAGCACAACAGAAAATGTTTTCTTAATTGGGGACCCTTTTGAATTTGGATTCCAAGTGAAAGGCAGCTTTTTTTTTTTTTAAAGGCCAACTTTAGATAAAAGCTACATTAATTGTATTGATTACGAGGAATGCACAGAGTTTTTCTGAAAAGAGGAAACATTAATTCCTCTTCGTAAGCTATGCTCATTTTTTTAACTATTCCAAACAAGGAATATATATATATATGTATGTATATATATTTTTTCTTAAGCATCTCTATTTCATTTTCTGATTGTTGCATGTAAGATAAAATAAATCACAAAACCTTCAGTTTCCTTTGACCTCCATGAGGAGGGCAGGGCGTGGAGAGGATGGGCAGGGCTTGGGAGGAGGCTGTGGGAAGAATTGCTTGGGGAAGGTCAGCATTGATCAAATTGTCTCCCATCCTTTCATTCAAAGAAGTCACCAGGGCTCCTCAGATGCTAAAGAATCCGCCTGCAATGCCAGAGACCTGGGTTCAGTCCCTGGGTCAGGAAGATCCCCTGGAGAAGGGAATGGATACCTACTCCAGTGTTCTTTCCTGGAGAATTCCACGGACAGAGGAGCCTGGCGGGCTACAGTCCATGGGGTCACAAAGAGTCGGACACGACTGAGTGACTTTCACCCACTTCAGTCATTTAGTTTCCCTTAAAGAAAACACTCAACACAGCCACTTAGATTCAGTTCTCAGAATTCCTCTCTTGCACATGTTATGTCCCGGATAAACCTGAGTCCTTGGTTTTAGCTGAGAAAGGAGGAATCCAAGGTTGTTGCAATGTTTCTTTTCGGAGGCCCTTAGCAGTTTGATGGCAAGAAGAGTTCTCAGCTGGTTTGCTGCATCACAATAAACAAAGAACACAGTTGAACATGGCCTTAGAGATTCTCCAGCTGAGTAATTCATCAGAAGAACTGCACCCAGGCCTCCCCTTATGAAATTCTATTCCTGTGGAAGTAAACCAGAACCTGTCTCTGCCTTAGGTTTTTGTCTCATAAACACAAAACAAATAGATTAGATAATAAAAAAAAAAAAAAGCATGACATTTAACTGGGCTAATATTTGCTTAAACATCCAATAACCCCCTCTCTTTAAAAGAAAAGGATTATGGCATCCAAATATCCCTGTCCTGTATTGTCAAGACATTTCTCTGCCCATGTCTGGCCATAGTCACCTCTCTTCTGGGAAAGCCTCCCCTGCCGGTGGCTTCTGTCCTGTTAACACTCAGGGAAGAATTGCGTGGCTTAATCTCCATGCAACTCTTTGGAAAACCTTGGTAAATTAAGTCTGATGCTGGCGGGCAAGGCTCTGGAGGAGTGGTGTGGGGACGCTGAAGTCTTCCCTCATTTCACTGTGCTCTACTCTCGTGGCGAAGATCCAGAAACGAGGCTCTGAAGACCACTCAGTCGAGGAGTGTGAGGGCAAGCAGCCCAAACGCCTGGAATTACCCACAGCTTGTGCTAATCGGATCTGAGTCAGAGGCCTTCACCCAGATTATCAATAATTATCTGACAGTGCTTCTGAGACCTTTGATGAAATGAAAATGGCAGGTGTTATTAGCATCTTTCTTTTTTTTTTTTTTTCAAAGCATCTTTCTTAAGTCATGCTCTATCAACAGGTTACTACTAATTCTCCTGCACTTGGTGTTCTGCTTGTTTAAAGAAAATAGTTCTTTAAATTAGAGAGACTAGGAAGCACCTAACCCAGTGCCTAGGACATAGTTGCAATTCAGTAATTGATGGTTTTTGGTATAAAATTCCCAAAGAAGGAAGTGATTATTCAGTTCAGTTCAGTTGCTCAGTCCTGTCCGACTCTTTGAGACCCCATGGACTGCAGCACGCCAGGCCTCCCTGTCCATTGCCAACTCCCAGAGTTTACTCAAACTCATGTCCATTGACTCGTTGATGCCATCCAACCATCTCATCCTCTGTTGTCCCCTTCTCCTCCCACCTTCAATCTTTCCCAGCATCAGGGTCTTTTCAAATGAGTCCCTTGGACTGCAAGGAGATCCAACCAGTCCATCCTAAAGGAAATCAGTCCTGGGTGCTCATTGGAAGGACTGATACTGAAGCTGAAACTCTAATACTTTGGCCACCTGATGCGAAGAACTGACTCATTTGAAAAGAAATTTGAAGTGATTATTAAGATTTCATAAAAGGTTGACGTGCTGTACTATGTCACTTCAGTAATGTCCAACTCTTTTTGACCCTATGGACTGTAGCCCGCCAGGCTCCTCTGTCCATGGGATTATCCAGGCAAGAATACTGAAGAGGGTTGCTGTGCCCTGCTCCAGGGGATCTTCCTGACTCGGGGATTGAACCCGTGTCTCTTATGTCTCCTGCATTGGCAGGCGGGTGGTTAACCACTACCGCTGCCTTAGGAAGCCCAAAAGAATGATTTACATTGCTAATTATCTTCATGGACTATAGTTTAGACTATTTCTAAAATGATCATATTCCCTATTCAGTTGATTGTTATTTTTTCTTTAAGTATAAGTGCAATGATTTCCAAAGTTTTGTACTTTTTTTAGCCTAAGAAATCTTTCTCCAGTCAGGCTTGATCAGAGGTCCACTACTTAAAACAGATAAAACTGAAGCTGTTCTGGTTGAATCAAGAAAGTGAGTGGGAATCTCAGTGTTAGGTGGAGGCTTAGCTCTTCCCAGAAGAGCCCCAGATACACTGCTCATAACTGCCCAGGTCTCAGATAGGACATTACAATAACCCCTGGTCTAAGGCTCTGTGTTCTTTGGTTGCATGTCTTTCATCTTTAAACTATCATTTACTGTCAAGTACAATATCAGGCAGGCTTCCATGGTGTCTCAGCTGTAAAGAATCCACCTGCCAATGCAGGAGACGTGGGTTCAATCCCAGGGTCAAGAAGATCCCCTGGAGAAGGAAATGGCAACCCACTCCAGGATCCTTGCCTGGAGAATCCCATGGACAGAGGAGCCTGACAGGCTACACTCCATGGGGTCACAAAGAGTTGGACATGACTTAGCAACTAAACAACACCAACAATACTAGGCAATCTATATACAAAATTTCACTTAATATACTTTCCCAATATCCCTATCTAGCGGTATTCTGATCCTTATTCTGCAGATGAGGAAACTGAAACTTATGGAATCTGTTTGATTTTCTGAAAGTTGCAAAATAAGTGGAAAACAGAGTCAAGATTTGAATCTAGGACTTTCTGGTGCCAAAGCCTCCTATTTTTGTACTGCTTCTCTAGGCAAACGTGGGCTGAATAACGAGCTACAGTTATTTAAACTGGACCAATATCCTGTCACTGCTTCCCATCTTAGAGGTGAGATAGGATGAGTGGCGTAAGACTTCCCCACATTTTCTTTCATTTCAAAGTCATTAACAGTGAAAAAAAGGCTTCACCAACGGCATAGTAGGTAAAAAATCTGCCTGCAGTACAGGAGACACTGGAGATGCAAGTTCAGTCCCTGGGTCGGAAAGATCCCCTGCAGAAGGAAATGGCAACCCACTTCAGTATTCTTGCCTGAAAAATCCCATGGACAGAGGAGCCTGGCAGGCTACAGTCCAAAGGGTTGCACAAGAGTTGGACATGACTGAGCAACACAGCACACAGCACACCAGTGAGAAGAAATGTGAATAAAATAGGAACTAGGGAATTTTCTGACAGTCCAGTGGTTAGGACGTGGCCATTTCACGGCCATGAGTCCAGGTTCAATCCCTGATCAGGGAACTAAGATCCTGTAAGCTGCCAAAAAAAAAAAGAAAAATGAACTGCATGCCAAAAATCATCTGACTTTCAAAAGCAGATAAAAATGCTACCTTGTCTCTGATCACTCTATAAGACTCACTATATTTCATTAATAATATACATTTATCTTAGGTTAATTTGGCTCCCCAAAGCCTGGCCCTTTATACAAGCAGAATTCGTCATGTCTAATAGAATGTGATTCAAGGAATTTACTCTAAAATGTCTTTCTTTCCAAACATCCGTAATTGATAACCCACAGCCTTGGGTTAAGCACCACCCTCTGACATTTCTCTTTGGAAATGAAAACTTCTTCTGCTTCAGTTCAGCTCAGTTCAGTCACTCAGTCCTGTCCGACTCCTTGTGACCCCATGGCCTGCAGCATGCCAGGCTTCCCTGTCCATCACCAACTCCCAGAGCTTGCTCAAACTCATGTCCATCAAGTTGGTGATGCCATCCAACCATCTCATCCTCTGTCGTCCCCTTCTCCTCCTGCCTGGGTGAGCTTGAAGTAACTCATATTTACACGGAATACTTGTATTAGGTACTTTCTCCCAGAGTAGGATAACCGAGATTAGAACAGAGCTCAAACTCTTAGTCTAGAAGGATGATGAAAGTGGAGGAGAAAGGAGATGAAAGCATGCTAATGTTATGGGGGACACATGTACCAGGAGTGTTTGACACAGCATCGCTATAAGATGGGTTTTGTTCGCATATTTACAAATGAAGAAATAGGGGCTCGTGGACTTTCTGCCAAAACTAGTTGAGTTACCAGTAGCTCATGGCTGGTGAGCTGCTGTGCTGACCTTTGACCCCATTAATTTCAGAGCTGAGACCTTGCTCCATGGATGCGTCACCTGTGCCACGTTTTTGCCAAGATCGAGCACCTGCCAAGAGGAGTCAGGGAGACCGCGTTGAGTGGCTGACATGTGAATTACAAAAACGTCGCGATCACCAAGTGCATAACCATTGATCCTCCTGTTTGTCCCTTCCAGGTGTGTACAGAAGGCAGACTGATTTTGGAGTTCACCTTTGACGACCTCATGAGAATAAAAACATGGCACTTTACCATTAGACAATACAGAGAGTTAGTCCCAAGAAGCATTCTAGCCATGCACGTAAGTACTTAATTTCTATTTCACTTTCTTCCCTTTCATCCCCTCATCTTACCCAGAAAAGAGAAGCCCTGTTTTCTCACTGTGAAAGGGCTCCCAGAAACTTCACACTTTAGGCAATTAACTCTAAATTTTGAGTTTTCTCATCAACCATTTTCATCCATAGGCCCCTTTTGCTCTCCTTTGTTTCTGAGTTTGGTAAATTGTGAGACTATTTCCTTTCCTACTTTATTATTTTAAACTCCAAATGGAGGTTACCTCAATAAACAGTCTGTACTTTTCTTAAATTCCACGCATTTGTTATCAAGTACCACTCAGCCTGGGCTAATAAACCTGTTATGTATAAATGAGAGAAATAAAACAAGGAGTAGGAAAACAGTTTCCAGTTTTTATTGGAACCATCTGACAAGATGTGGGGTTCACACACCGCCGATGTGTGTGCACACACTTCCTAACCACGGCATTGGAAACCCGAGGAAGACCTGGGTTCCTCTTGATTGCATTTGGCTGTAAATCATATCAAATTGCTTGGACATCAAGAAGGTCCAAGGGTGGATTCGATGCCAATCTAGAGAGGTGTTTTAATGGTAAGCCCTGACAGAAACTCATCAGGTCAGTCCCGTGAGAAGGAATCACCAGGCACTGACTTAATGAATGCTTCTTCCAGAGTGCACGATGCAGCAGCTTCTGAGAAAATGCTCTGGAGCAAAATCAGATTTGAGCCTGATTTTTAAGACCCGATGTGGTGAAAAGAGAATACAATCACAGTTGTAATTGCAACCCACTCCAGTACTGATTGACAACCCGCTCCAGTATTCTTGCCTAGAGAATCCCTTGGGCAGAGGAGCCTGGTGGGCTACAGTCCGTAGAGCCTCAGAGTCAGACACAACTGAAGTGACTTAGGATGCACGCACGCATGTCTACAGAGGACCCTCTTTTCAGAAATTGAGATGAAAAATGGCAAGCTATTTTCACCTACATTAGTTTTTTTTTTTTTAATTTATCTACACAAAGCCAATTGGTTGCATTACTCTGAGGGAAATTAAGTACAGAAAAAGAATAAATTAAGATGTTGGTATAACCTAGATGGTCTCAGGAATGCAGACCCGGAGGCAAGAAGATGTTTACTTAAGACTTCCTCTGTTTAGCAAGAGTTTCTATCTATCAAGAAAGAAGGGAAAACAAACAGAAAGAAAGAGCAGTGACTAGGAGACTCACCTTACAACGGAATCCAGAAAGAATCTGTTTTCTTTTCTCGCCAAACAGAACACTGGGGGTGGCCCATGAAACATGACATCTTGATATTTTTAATGTGGCTGATATTTCTGAAAATAGAATGCATACCTTTACGGTCCTTCAGGATTAAAGTTGTTGGGGACATCTATTTGTAGCCTCAGCTTAACGGAGAGGAGAGTTAGACATTTTTAATATATATGTATTAATATATTTCATGGCAGTTCCAAAATGTTCAAATATAGGACTCAACTCCCAGCTGCTACAAACACTGTCATGAGATTTCCTTGGTGGCCCAGTGGTTAAGAATCCACGTTTCCATTGCAGGGGTCTCAGGTTCGATCCCTGGTCTAGGAACAAAGATCCCCCATGCCTCATGATGTGGTCAAAAATAAAACAGAAATGTGTCCTCCCCCCATAAATAACATCAGTAGATAATTAATAGAGATTAGAAAAAAAAATTTGAAGATCTTAAAAAAAAAAAACCATTATCATAACCCACAGCAAAGGCCAGTCCTAAAGCATGTGTGCGTGTGTGCTAAGTCACTTCAGTCATGTCCAACTCTTTGCGACCCCATGGACTGTAGCCTGGCCAGGCTTCTCTATCCATGGTAATTTTCAGGCAAGAATACTGGAGTAGGTTGCCATTTCCTTCTTCAGGGAATCTTCTCCACCCAGGGATTGAACCCAAGTCTCTTACATCTTCTGCATTAGCATTGGCAGGAAGGTTCTTTACCGCTAGCACCATCTGGGAAGCCCTAAAACATGGTTCTGCCAAACCCAGACCCCACCTCCCCTCAGAGTTAAGGGGGCGCCAGGGACCTGGAGATGTCCTGATCGGGCTTAATAACCCTCCTCTGGAAGACACAAGGCCTCTCACAGAGGAAATAAAGTCCTTTCTCCCATCTGACTCAGTTCAGTTCTCCCTGGCAATGAGTCTTGCACCATTGATCCAAAGGTGACCTTGAGCGTTATATGCAAGTATCTTCAAAATGTAAAACAAATTATCTCCAGCAACCTACCCTCTGAGAAAAACTGGCAAGATGCACATCTTAGCAGCAGTAGCACAGTCGGGACTTCCTTGATACCGTCTTGAGGGGATAAAATATTTGATTTTCTTTTTCCTGTTTAGGCACAAGATCCTCAGGTCTTGGATCAGCTGTCCAAAAACATCACCAGGATGGGGCTGACAAATTTCACCCTCAACTACCTCAGGGTAAGACCAATGGGCTGAGGTATTTCCCGTTGAGTTTGAAAAGTGTTTTAGAGATTTATGCGTATCTTGAACCAAGGAATTAAAATGAGGTAATCTAGCACAATACATATGTCTTTTTAAAATGTATCTTATTCAAGTATAGTTAATTTACAATGTTGTGTTAATTTCTACTGCACAGCAAAGTGATTCAGTTATACATATATATACATTCTCTTTCATTTCGTATTCTTTCCCATTATAGTTATCACAGGATATTGATACAGTTCCCTGTGCTGTACAGTAGGAGTTTGTCGTTTATCCATTCTGTGTATGGCGGTTTGCATCTGCAGATCCAGAACTCCCACTTCATGTCTCCCTTGGCAATCCCAAGGCTGTTCTCTATAGCTGTCAGGCTGTTTTGCAAATAAGTTCATTGTGTCTTAGTTTTAGATGCCACATGGATGTGATTCTCTATTCTAAGAAGTATTTGTCTTTCTTCTTCTAACATACTTCACTTAGTATGATCGTCTCTAGCTCCATCCATGTTGCTGCAAATGACGCTATTTCATTCCCTTCTGTGGCTGAGCAATATTCCACTGTATGCGTGTACCACATCTTACTTATCCATTCATCTACTGATAGACAGTTAGGTTGTACCCAGGCCCTGGCGACTGTGAATAGCAGCACAATGTGTATGTCTTACACCACTCTGTGTGCCTGTGTGTGTGTGTGATCAATGGATGATTGGATTTAACTAACAAAAAGCATTGAGCCTAGACTTTGTCAGGGTGGGGCATCTTCGCTACGTTTGTATGACTCCCAGAATGAATTATTCAAAGGCTGGCAATGTCTCTCTCATCAAATGCTTCGGTGCTGTGTCCCTTCTGATTGTCTCAAGTCGCCAATGTACTGTTGCCAAGTTCATAGTCTCTGTGTCTGTGTCCAGGGACTCCTCACGTGTAAGGAGGGGCTCAGTGTGCCTTCCAGAGAGTGTCCCCTGAAGAAACTCACCTTGGTGCTGGAACACAGACATTTATTTCTAAGGCTTGTTGGGGACTCTCTGTGTAACGTGCAATTGGTTTTCTGGTTTAGATATAGAGTGAATTTTTATTAAAAAAAAAAATTAAATGTTAGGCAAAAACTCTCTGCCCACATAATACAGCCTCCAGAGTTGGCCTCTGGAAACAAACATCTTTATATAGTTTTTATATTTATAAAAACTACAGTAAAGTTGGTCAGGGTAACAAACATCATACTGTTTCTTTTTTAAATATTCTATACTCATTTTTATAAATCAGTGTTATTTATATTTTTAAATTTACTTTTGATCAGAGTATAATTGCTTTACAATGTTGCATTGATTTCTGCTGTACAACAAAGTGAATCAGCTGCGTGTGTATATATACCGGCTCCTTCTTGAGCTCCCCTCCCACCCACCCCCATCCCCACCCCCACCCCTCTAGGTCATTACTGAGCACTGAAGTGCTGCACAGTAGATGGCCACTAACTGTCTGTTTTACATGGGGTGGTGTATATATGATCCCCTGGAGGAGGGCACAGCAACCCACTCCAGTATTCTTGCCTGGAGAATCCCATGGACAGAGGAGCCTGGTGGGCTGCAGTCCACAGGGTTGCACAGAGTCAGACACAACTGAAGCAACTTTGCACACACACACGTGCACAGTGTATATATGTCAATGCTGTTTTCAGTGTGGAGTGGCAGTCACCACGTTGCAAGTAGAGGATACGGTTTTCTTCATAAAGCCAGCATTGCCTTCCAGAACGAACAGGAAGGCAGTGGCCACGGTCCACATCCCTTTGCCTCTGAGTTGCTGGCTTCCCCTGCTTCTCCAGGGGCCCACCCCATTGGAGTGTCTATGCCTTGTTTCTTTTCCTTTTTATCTACCTGAAAACTTATATTTACTATTAGATGAAAGCATTGAAACATGTTCATTTATTTGGCAGTTGATTCTGAGAGGTGGAAAGAATCAGATTTATAGTAAATTCACCTTTAAGCTTTTAAAAATGTCAATTAAACAAGAAGGAAAACCGCAGTGCTGTAGGATTTAGTCAGCTCAAAAATAGTAAAATGGTTGATATTATCAAATTCAAAGGCTAGAAAATAATATACGGATAATTTCTTTATCCTTAAGGGCAGGCTTGTGAATCTTATTTTGAATTCACAGTCCTCTAAGTTCAATCACGTTTGCATACTTCTACATGTTGAAATGCTTTGGCAGGACTTTCTGTTCTGTAAATGAAGAATGATTTTCACAAATGTTTCCAAATTGTGCCCTCATTGGAATGTGACGGGCCCTGAACTAGATGCTGAAGATTCAAAGACAAAAGTCATGGCACCCGTTATGAAGAAACCCTCCCCTATGAGGGTTTATAAAGAGAGATCATTGTATATGAAAGGGTGAATATCATGATAGAAGTGTCCAGACTGAGTTACGGGAGTACAAGATAGACATCTCTGGTGAATCAACCAGAGAAGGTTTCATGGAGGAGGTGATGCCTGAGCAGAGTGTGAAAGAGTGAACAAAGAAAAGCCAAAGGAGGAGGAAGGCCTTTTCCATAAGAGGGAGCGGAAGGAGCACAGGTTAGGGAATGGGAAGCCGAGCAGTTGGTGATGCTGAGATGTGAAGGGAGAGGCTGAGGAGAGGAGGGAGAGAGAGTTAGCTGGGAGCCAGGTCTTGGAGCAACTGGCTGGCCGGGGTACCAGGGCCAGGAACCCCCGAAAGGATTAAACATGAGGATAGCAGGGTCTCTGTCCTGAGTAAAGGAAGAAGAGTCTTCTATTCGGTTTAGATGCCCCAGAACCAAATCCAGCTGTTGTGGCAAGACCCAGAGTCAGCCTCACTCCCCGCCACCTCACGCCAACGCGCCCGCCATCTTGGACGCCCTCAGCCAGGGCGCTCCCCACTGAACGGCCCCCTGGTTCCTGCTCAGAGGGAAACCAGGGTCTGCCCAGGAGGCGGGGTCTGAGGAGAGAGCTCTCAGCGGGATAGATGAGGCTGTGTTCTCCCCAACCTCCAGGCTCTGCGTTCAGCACTGGCTCCCGTAAGGGCTGCTGGCACAGAGCCGGTAGGACATGGGGGTCTTCGGTGCTGTTCCAGCCACAGGAATTCAGAAGGCGGCCCCACACCACCTGGCATTGTGTCTTGTCAGGGGCCAGGAGAGATTTCCTTTGAACCATCTAATGATGCCTCTCATTAAGCAGATAGAGAAGTCCCACACTACATGTCCTCAGCTGACACCTCCAAGGAATCTGGGACTTTGGCGTCCATCCTAGACTCGGTCGCTCAGTCTCTGCTGAGATCTTAAACAGACTATTACATATTTCAGCTGCATTTAACACAGTGATAAATGCTGAATTTCCCTCCTCCCTACATGCCCCACCCACCCAGCTCTGTTGTCATCAGTAAAATGGTGACCTTCACCGTGGGATCAGCAGGGTTCACTGGTCCCCACGTCTGCAGTCTTTTGATTGCAGCCTGCAAAGAGTAAGGACATCATACCAGCAGAGAGGGAATGACATCAGGCCCTCTGCTGATAATGACATGGGGAACCATGTATGGTTTGGGGCAACAGAGAGATGCATTTCCAAGGCTACCACCTAAAGTGAAGTACTGCAGGCTGTCCCGATGTAGCTGGACTCCACAGTGGCCCATGTGAAACAGTGCACACTTTCACTTTCCCGTAAAAGAGCTGGCACAGGGGATAGAAATAAAATCAGTCACCCAGCTTTATGCCCCCAAATGACAGACCGGAACTTGAACTCTAGAACCTATGTGCTCCATGGCAAAACACTGCCTTTCTAGTAAGAATGTACAATGATGATTTAAAAATTATTTTTGTAATGATGATGGCACCCCACTCCAGTACTTTTGCCTAGAGAATCCCATGGACGGAGGAGCCTGGTAAGCTGCAATCCATGGGGTCGCTAGAGTCAGACACGACTGAGCGACTTCACTTTCACTTTTCACTTTCATGCATTGGAGAAGGAAATGGCAACCCACCCCAGTGTTCTTGCCTGGAGAATCCCAGGGACGGCGGGGCCTGGTGGGCTGCCACCTATGGGGTCGCACAGAGTCGGACACGACTGAAGCGACGCAGCAGCAGCAGCATAGTTGATTTACAATTTGTGTTAGTTTCAAGTGTACAGCTAAGTGATTCATAAATATATGTGATACATGCATATATATATATATATATATTCTTTTTCAGATTCTTTTCCATTCTAGGTTATTGCAAGATATTGAATACAGTCCTGTGTGCTATGCAATGCATTCTTGTTGTTTATCTATTTTATATACAGTAGTGTGGGTCTGCTCATCTCAAACCTGCCCCCTTTGGCAATTGTAAGTTTGTGTTCTATGTCTGTGAGTCTGTTTCTATTTTGTAAGTAAGTTCATTTGCATCATTTTTTTTTAGATTCCACAAATAAGTGGCAGCCTATGATATTTAGTTTGTCTGTCTGACCTCCTTCACTTAGTATGACACTCTCTAGGTCAATCCCTGTTGCTGCAAACAGTATTCTCATAGAATGATGATATTGATAGGAATTGGATCATGTCTTTCCTGCCTTGACAGAGAAGTCAGTGTTTCTCACTGGATCCTTAATCTCCTTCACCAAAAGTTATGTCAGCTCCTTGTAGGGTTTAGTGTAAGGATTTGTTGTTGTTGTTTAGTTGCTAAGTCGTGTCCAGCTCTTTCTGACCTCATGGACTGTAGCCCACCAAGCTCCTCTGTCCATGGGACTTCCCAGGCAAGGATACTGGAGTGGGTTGCCATTTCTTCCTCCAGGGGATCTTCCCAACTCAGGGATCGAACCCGTGTCTCTGGCCTCTCCTGCACTGCAGGTGAATTCTTCACCACTGAGCCACCTGGGAAGCCCAATGTGAGGATTAAGAGAGAGAACCCACACAGAGGGCGTAGCCCAAGGTCTCGGCCAGAAAGTGCCCACTTAGTGTTTGTCGCCACAGTTTACCCAGCGCCTGTTATGTGTCATCTTTGTCCTCCAGCCGGGAACTCCTTGGAGCAACATGGCTTCTGGCTCTCTCCTCTCACTCACAGTCCTCCCAACACCACTTGGCTTCCCAGGCTCATGCATCCTGGTTCAGTGGCCATTTGCTTTTCTTGCCTCCACTCACCCGACCCCTTACTCACCTATTGATTGGTTCAGGACACTTTCTGAGCCCACTCTGTCCTCCTGGCAGTGTGCCAGGGGATGGACCTCCATCATGGAGCTGTGGCCTCCTTCCTAGGGTAGTCGTCACGGGCTGGTGGGCGAAGCTGGCAGGGAGAGGTGTGCTGGCTTGGAAGGCCCATGAGAAGAGCCTGGGGAGGGACCTGTGGGTCTCGCGGGGAAGGTCGTCAGCGTAGAAGCCAACCTTCCCATCCACAACCCCTCAGGGCAGCTGAGGACCACTTGGCAGGTCATGGCTGAGCAGAATCTCAAACTCAGAGCCCAAAACCAGTGCACAGGGCTTCCGTGACGAGACCTGGCCTGGTCAGTGGTCACCAAGAATGAGAAATAAAGCTTAATTTCTTCATTTTAGAACCAGGATCTAACATTTTCCTAGTACTCTTATCACCTAATATTTGCAAAACAGTTGAGCAGTAAGAAAATACATTTATTGGGATTTCCTTGATGGTCCATAGCGGTTACGATTTCACACTTTCAGTGCAAACCTTACAGGCTCAATCCCTGGTCAAGGAACTAGATTCCACATGCTGAGCAGCCAAAAAAAAAGAGGAAAGAAAATAATTTTATTTATAAAAACTACTTTAAAAGCTATCCCATCCTTCTGAGGAAATGGGCTTTTGGCTCCAGCCTCAGAAAGTCACCTGAAGAGTTGTTTCAACAGAGTTAGCCAGGAATTTCACTAGCCACACGCAGCATTGGAAGAAGTCAGACATTTTATCTGGGCAAATACTAATCCAGGGCCTTCTGAATCACAGGAAGAATTTTAAACATCAATGCGCCCTGCTTTGGAAAGGTGGGATAGGAGATTTTTAAATACTTCAGACATCTGAAATTTCAATAAGCTTTGTCTTTCAGGAACCAAAATTAAGCAATACAGGAGGTAAGCAGTTATGATCACCCAGCTTTGCCTGAAATTCCCAATCGCTCTCCCGGCGGCCTGTGGGAGGGTTTACAAGGAGGCAGCTTCCCCCAGTTAGAGGAAGGAGCTGGGGAAGCACATAGCCCAGCTCCGGAGATGTGAACACGGATGACGTTGCTGGAGCAGCTGGCAGCGAGCTGCTGGGGACTCTGTGGACCTGATGTTTCTGAAGTGGTCACAGTCTAGCTGTTGTCCTTTAATTTGAGTTCTCAGGTTGCCTGCGTTCCCTCGGCCACTCCAGCACATCAAGGCCGGAGGGGCATGGTGCCCGGGGGTGTGCCGGCCGGCTCGCCGGTCCGGGCAGAGCAGAGCGGAGGCTTGAGGAGGCAGAGCAGGGATGGCGTCCTGACCACGTGTGGCCTCGCTTCCCCTGGATGCCGTCTTATGACCTCCGAGGGGCCAGGGCTTACTGACCTTGTGTCCCTGGGGTAGTTCTCCTGGCTGCGGCCGGGCTGGGAACGGGCATGCAGAGTGAGCAGTTGTTAGGAGTCCCAGAAACTGGGTGGTGTGTTTCACGAACGTGTCCACCGTCTCCTGGAGGTGAAGGAATTTACTATGATGGGGGTGATGGCGCCCCTCAATCAGTGTGTTCTGGGGAGGGAACGCTAGATCTAGAATGGGGAGAAGCAGGTGGGATTTCAGGCATGTGTTCTGTGCCATGTTTGCTGGGACACAGCAGCAGACAGGCTGTCCCTCCAGTCTTCTGAAGAGCTTGGTCTACGGGAAGGCCAGGTGTCCTTGGAGAAGCATGGGGGGTCCAGGTCAATGAGACCTGCCTGTGGAGTTCATCAGTACCCCGCCCCGCCCCACCCCTCCCAGCCCCCCCCCCCCCCCGACCACGACACATCCTCCTTCCGCCATTATTCATGGTTCATCCCACAAGCATCTATGAGACACCACTTATCCATCATCCTTAAGGAGATCACTGTCTAGTAGGGGAGAAAGAAAAAAGACTCTGCTGGGAGAGACATCTGCCTGGTTACAGCAATGCACAAAATGCTAGCTAACATCACTGAGTGTTTCCTGCATGCCAGGCATGCTGCTGTGCTCTGGGCAAGGAGTTATTTTATTTTTTTTAATGCTCACAACTTTATGGGACTCTTGTTGGCCCTTTTTTGCAGGTGAGGAAACTGAGGCTTAGGGAGGTACTTCCCCAAGGTCGCAGGGCCGGTGAATGGCTGAGAAGGGATTAGAACCCACAGTCTGACTCCAGGCACAAAGACCAGAGAGACTGTTGGACGGTGGGGGTGGGAGGCCAAGTCTCCAAGGAGGAACTGGCTCTTGAATTGATTCTGAAAGATGAGTATGTGGTCCCATCCAGGAGTAGCATCAGAGAAGGATGGATAAAACTGGGGTATGGTTGAATTCTAGGCAGTTTCACTTGTTCAGTTGCTAAGTCGTGTCCGACTCTTTGAGACCCCCTGGACTGCAGCACGCCACCAGGTCTCCCTGTCCTCCACTATCTCCCGGAGTTTGCTCAAGTTCATGTCCATTGTCCTGGGTGATCCATCCAACCACCTCATCCTCTGCTGCCCCCTTCCCCTCCTGCCCCCAATCTTTTCCAGCATCAGGGTATTTTCCAATAAGTTAGCTTCATATGACTGGAATGTAAATTTTAAGCTTGTTTAACTTGGGTGTAAGGGTCAGACAGACAAGAGTATATATCTGAGGACTGCCGCTTGCTAGCTGTGTGACCTTGGAGAAGTTACTTGGCCTTTCTGAGCCTGTTTCCCTATTTAGGAAATGGGGTGTAACACCCCCTTAACTGATTTCCAGTGAGATACATTCATGTGAAGCTCCCTTCTCTTTGCAAGCACGCTCTTGTAGGGTCTCTGGTCCTTTCTCTCGGTGGGATCAAGTCATTCATCAGATTCCCCTGTGTTCAGAGCTTATGAGAAGAGTTCCAGTTGGTCAGAACACCCAGAAGTCCTATCCTTCTTTATTTCCATTTCATGAAAGTGAAAACCCTTTCTAACTCAGGGTTTGAAATTGCCACCATCCCAGATTTCTTATATGCAGTTCTTATATGTGAATGTTTACTGTGTGGAGGATTTATTTTCTTTAAATAGCTTCAAAGATAAGACTTTAAAATTGAAACTGAAATAACTGACGTCTGTTTCATTTCCTATCCCATAAAAAGAATGAAGGTTGGTAATGCAGAAACCCTGTCCGTAAGCATTTAAAGGAAACCCCCGCGAATTTCTGCCTTGGCCGTAAGTGGGATGTGCCATTTTCACTCATCTGCTGTCAATAGTAGAAACAGACAATCTCTGCCCACTGGATACCGCAGGATAACAGCACTTTATCCCTTGACAATGTGGGGTAGTTTGGCTTTGTGTTTAAATTTTAAGTCAATCATCTGGCCAAGAGACATTTTGGGTGGCATCTACTAGGCCCCGGGCACAAAAGGAACAAGGTGTGGTGTTGATAAGGATGGATAAGGCACATTCCCTTTTGTGAGGAGCTGAAGACACTGTGAGAGGTAGGTCTGTTCACGGTTCACACTGCCCAGCCTCAGCTGGGGACCTCAGATCACCCCAGAATGTTCCTCTGCTCCTAATACGCACCTCATGTCAGTCTCCGCAGATGACTTAGGCTGCCCCTATGTACTTTCTAGTGTGCCCATCGAGTGCTCTGCTCCCGACTTTGGCTCTCAAAGCCCTCGACGGTGGGGCCTCTGTGCTTCCCAGCCTTGGTCCACTCCCCTTCCCCACTTATGTGTCATCCTGTAGCCACCGGACCACCTGCCCGTCCCCAAACTGGCCATGCTCTTTTGCCTACATGCCTTGGCACAGTGTGGCTCACTGCCTGGACTGCGGTTCCTACCCTTCCCTTCCATCCGATTTCCCCAGTCTAGCTCCTCATCCTTCAGGACCCATTGTCCATCCCCTCTTCTGAGCATGTCTCTCTGACTCTCAGTGGGGGCACCTGCCCCTGTGATATGGGCTTACATCTTGGCAGATCCTGCATAGGAATCGTCTCTCCATGCGCCTGTTTGTCTCCATGTTTAGTCTCTCCTTGTTTCCTGTGTGAGACTCAGAGGAACCTGAGGACAAGTTGACTGTCTTATATTTCTAGGGCCTAACAAGGTCTAGATCATGATAAGTGATTCGCTCATTCATGTCCAACTCTTTGCAACCCCATTGACTGTAGCCCACCAGGCTCCTTTATCCATGGGATTCTCCAGGCAAGAATACTGGAGTGGGAATCCATTCCCTTTTCCAGGGGATCTTCCTGACCCAGGGAATTGAACTCAGGTCTCCTGCATTGCAGGGGGATTCTTTACTGTCTGAGCCATCAGGGAAACTGGTAGGCACCCAGTAAATGCCTCTTGAATGGATGATTGGTGGATGGGAGTTTGGTGAATGGAAGGCTGGATTTTGAATGACACACACACACAAAGTAATAGAACTCAGATGAATTCACTTGCCCTGCAGCATCTAAAAAACAATGTGTGATTCATTTTCAAAGTCGCTACCTAGAACTTTACCATGAAATCTAAAAAGAAGCAGAGTTGAATGCATTGAGGAAATGAAAGAAACGTGGCACGGGGCCTTTGGATCACGCCAGTATGCAGAATCTCCACTTAAAGCACTCAGACTTCCCAAAGCTTTTACTCTAAAACCGCTCTGAATCAGTATGTAATTTTTGCCCTAAGTGCCATTATGGCCATCTCATCATTTTGGAAATATCTTCTTTAAATTCTTGAGGACACATTTCTTAGTGGGTGATTATTTTTGCCTATTTTCTTTGGCCAGCTTTTCCTGGTGCCTGAATGCACACACTTCTTTAAGTATTTTGTTTTGTTTAATGCAACTTTAAAACATCTTAGGCTTCTCTGGTGGCTCAAATGGTAAAGAATCCGCCTGCAATGCAGGAGACTCAGGTTCAATCCATGGGTCAGGAAAATCCCCTGGAGAAGAGAATGGCTACACACTCCAGAATTCTTGCCTGGAGAATTCCATGGACAGAGGAGCCTGGCAGGCTATAGTCCATGGAGTCACAAAGAGTTGGACATGACTGAGGAACTAATAATGCTAAAGCATCTTATTGTCCTGTATCCCAGCCAAAAGCTATTTTCTTTGTGGATCTTACTTTTTATCCATCTATATGCATAATTTTTGCATTAATGTAATCAGTACACATACGATTTCTTAATGTTATTTGGTAAACACTTTGGCCTGTTTCTACATAGTCATCATATAAACCATTTATAATAGCTGCAAATACCAGTGTGAGGGTAATTTAATCATTTCTCTAAATGTTGAAACTGAGTCATATGCAAGTTGTTGCTGTCATTAATACCATTCCTCTAAATGCCCTAGCCATGTCTTGCTCTCAGTGGTGTTCTCTGCAGAGGCTGAACTGTTGAGGCCACATAGTGAGTAAAACAGATGTGCTTCAGAATCAGAGCAATGTGGGTCCAGATCCTAGCCCCCTTATGACCTGTATCAGTCTTGAACAAGTTTAAATTATCTGAACCCCACCCTCGTCATCTGAAAATCAGGAAGAATAATGTCTCACAGGTTGGCACAAATTACGATTTGTAAGATTAGATCAGCTACAAACTATAAGATCCTGGCACAGGTGGCTCAGTGGGTAAAGAATCAGCCTACAGTATGGCAGACACAGGAGATGTGGGTTCGATCCTTGGGTTAGGAAGATACCCTGGAGGAAGGAAGAGTGGCAACCCACTCCAGGATCCTTGCCTGGAGCATCCCATGGGCAGAGGAGCCTGGCGGTCTATAGTCCATGGGGTCACAAAGAGTCAGACATGACTACAGTGACTGAGCACACATGCACACAGCATACAGAAGGAGCATAATCAACCCTAGTCCCCTCCTGTGTTGTCCAGAGCAGTGGGTCAGGACTCCAACGTCACTACTGATTGACCGCCTTAATTTCTCAGATCTCCAGTTTTTTCACATGTGAGTGATTACGTACACTGTGAATAGCAAGAATCACGCTGCCGGCGAGGGTTAAAACGATAATGCATGTGAAGAGCACATGTTATTCGAAATGACTACACCAGGAAGCCAAATAACTCCCATTCCATTTATCATCTCCTGTACATCGGTCATGGCCTTGAATTCTACACTGACATTCTGAACCCAGATGATAGGGAAAAAAAAAAAGAGAAGGGATTTGCAAATGACAGCTGCCGAGAACGGGGGCAGGAAAGAGTTTGAGGCACGTGCCAAATATTTGAAACTCCCTTTTCAATAGAAATGTTATTACAAACATCTCACCATCATCACTGGGTGTTTTCAATGCTATTTATAACCTTTTGTTGTTGTTAAGTCTATCCCTTCAAAAATGCAGTATCCTCAACTGGCCTTGAAAGCTTGAGTTTTCACAGTTAATGTTTTCTGACCCTGTACCTTTAATTTCCCAAGTGAATGAAGATTTTTTTGTGATTGTTAGGCCCTAAAGAGCACTGGTCCCTGCATGTAGCTTGTACTGATACCAAAGGAGTATCGTCCAGTGCCTGGAAGAACTAGGCAATTTGCTTTGGAAAATGACCCTCAACTGAATGACCCCAAGTGGCCTTTTGTGGGGAGAGTGACCGTGGCAGGAGTCAGCCCTTGGAAATCCTGCCAAAAGTTTCTGTTGTTGCTGCTGTTTTTTGAGGCTTGACTGCCAGCCAGGATGTTTTCCTTGGTTTTATGGCACGAGAAAGGATGGCAATCCAACCCCCTTTCCTGTCTACATGCCAGGCCAAACCTGAGGGTGGAACAGGATCCTTGCTCAGAGACCGAGATGAACTATGGCAGTCACCATGGTGATGGGCTGGCACCTGGGCCGACCGTTCACTGTTCTTGCAGGCAGACCAGCAGCACAGGCTTCCTAAGCACTGAAGTGTGGGGCTGTGGTGAGGGGGCGACCATCCCAGCAGATCTCCTGGGCTTCCCACAGCACCTGCTTCATATGATCCTCCAATGGCTCACAGCCTAAAGCATGGATCGCCGCAGGCTTGCAGTTCATTATCAGTTTGTGATAAGTTCAGAAAATGAGAATTAAAAGCCTTAAAATGACTACAGCAGTTGGACATCACCAGGACATCCAAGTTCATCCAAGTTCACGCAGTGGACTCAACCCACTGACCAGGCTATGAAGGGGTTCGGGTGTTGTCCGACTCACGGAGCATGTGGTCACTAGTCAAGGGCATGTGACCCACAGTTGGAGAAGCACTGGCTTAGAGCGTCAGACGTGGAATGGATTCAGAGACCATTTAGCACCATTGGGACCATCATAACACCGTTAGTGAGGCAGGAACTTCTCTGTGCTCTCAGCAAAAGGATGAGACAGCAATTATTATCCACGTTTTACAGATGAAAGTCAGTCCGTGCCTAAGGTTGCTAAGCTGGTCCTGGCGGCAACGCTTCCTGGCTCGGCCCCAAGCCTGCGTCCCACCCCACCCACTGCTGCTGGGGACTGGCTTCTGGCCCCTGCAGGAGAGACGGTGCCTTAAGACTGAGGGGCCTGGCCTCCCACCTCATTCTGACTTTCCGCCGCTCCGCCTTCCCCTCCTTGGAGAAAAGCTCCATCCAAGAGGAGGCCGAGAAAGGCCTTCTGATCCCAGGAAACCTGCACACATAGAATGATTAAAACTTGGAACACCCAAAGGGCACTTTTAATTGAGTTTGGAGATGGAAAAGTAGCTCACGTGACTGCGTGATCAGGGGATTAAAGCAGTTCACTCTTAAAGAGCTAAAATAATCATAACATAGAGATAGCCCAGTGTCCAGAAAACAAGGATTCCTAAAGTCAGGCATAAGCAATGGCTACCAGTACACTAAAGGAAAACACACACACACACACACACAGTATTCTAACAGGGCAGTGTTAACTGAAAACAATTTTAGAGCCATGCGTGCTTCTAAAATGCTTGGCCTTAAAGGTACGAATAGGGCTGGATTAAAGAAAGTAATTTCCAAGTCTCAGGTACTAGAGAAAGAGAAAGAAATTGTCATTTAACAAGACACCGAAAATCAGGGGAGATGGGAAGGTGGGCAGTGAGATTCTAGGCGGAAATGGATAAGGGATTGCAAAGTGAAATGCGGGACGGAGCCCAGAGTTCCGGGTTCCTGAGAAACAACCTTCCTAATCGTTTCAGTCAGTGAGTTCAGTCGCTCATTCGTGTCTGAACACTTTGCGACCCCATGGGCACCAGCACGCCAGGCCTCCCTGTCCATCACCAACTCCCAGAGTTCACTCAAACTCACGTCCATTGAGTTGGTGACGCCATCCAACCATCTCATCCTCTGTCGCCCCCTTCTCCTCCTACTTTCCATCTTTCCCAGCATCAGGGTCTTTTCCAGTGAGTCAGTTCTTCGCATCAGGTGGCCAAAGTATTGGAGTTTCAGCCTCTAATTGTCCAGAATGGGTCACAAACACGTCAGGAAAATGCAGACCAGGAAGCAAGAGGAGAGCTGTTTGAATTTATTTTAAGAGCACAGCCAGGGCCGACTTCCCAGGTGGCTCAGTGGTAAAGAACCCGCTTGCCAGTTCAAGAGATGAAGGAGATGTGGGTTTGATCCCTGGGTCGGGAAGATCCTCTGGAGGAGGGCATGGCACCCACTCCAGTGTTCTTGCGAGGAGAATCCCATGGACAGAGGAGCCTGGTGGGCTACAGTCCATGGGGTCGCAAAGAGTCAGACACGACTGAGCAACTGAGAACATGCACACATCCAGGAAAGTAGCCTGAACATGAAGAGGGGCCGGTTTCTCAGCATCGCTCTGAGGCTCGAGACCTTTCTCCGTGCCTGGTCTCCGTTGTTGTCCAACTTTGCATGGGCACCGTGTCACTGCCCACAGGAAACTCCCATTCCTTAGAGGGAGCAGTTGTTAGGCTGCAGGACCTCACTGTCTGTCCCTAGCAGAGTTCAGGGAGCAGAGGAGGCAGGTAATAAACAAGCATGTGGAAAGGAGGGAAGGCAGGTGAGGTTAAACCCCCAGTCCTGATCTTCATCAGCAGCTTGGGAATGGATGGAGGGTGTGCACCATAATTAAGGAGAAAGGGAAGGCAGAGAACTAGGATTGTTGAGTGCCTACAGTGGGCGCTAGACAGAAACTTGCCCTGGTGGCTCAAATGGTAGAGAATCTGCCTGCAATGCGGGAGACCGAAGTTCGATCCCTGGGTTGGGAAGATCCCCTGGAGAAGGGAATGGCTACTCACTCCAGTATTCTTGCCTGGAGAATTCCATGGACAGAGGAGCCTGGTGGGCTATAGTCCGTAGGGTCTCAATGAACCAGACACGACTGAGTGACTAACACTTTCACCTTTTCGTTCTTCTCTCTCTGCTTTTATTTAATCCTCACAACTGGTTTGGGAAGGTGGATGTGCATGGCCTCATTTTGCAGAAGAAACTGAGACTCATCCCGTTCTGGGGCTCATCTGAGGTCATTCAGTGGGTAAACTGCCAGGCTGGGTGGGATCCTGTGTGGGTCTGGTACCCCACCCACTCTCATGTTGCAGAAGTATCACCTGCTAATATGAGCTGGGTTGAAGATTCGGTCAGCCACTTCTGCTGAGATGTCCAGGCTGTTTTGCCAGACTGTCAACAGATAATTGTCAACAGATGCCTTGGATGGCAAACACTTTCATAGAATAGACACTGGCCTGCAAGGCCCTATGGGATCTGACCTCCTCAAGTTCATCTCAGAGCTGGCTCCAGTGCCCCGGCCTGACTTTTGCTTTTCCAACCTACTAAGTTCCTTCCCACATAGCAGGGGCTCTAACTTGCTCTATCAGATCATTTAGCTATAGAACCACAGGCAACTCTCTGTCCTTTCTGTGCCTAGATTTTCCCATCAAGAAAATGGAAATAATAATAGTCCCTTACCTCAAAGAGTCATGGAGAAGGTTGAATAAAATGGCGCTGGTGCTCAGAATAAAGCCTGGAATGTAGTGAGTCCTCAGTAAATACCGTTGTCGTCAATGTCATCATCGTCAACCCCACTGCCTGGGATACTTCAGCCAGATTTTTGCATGGGCTTCCCTGGTGGCTCAGATGGTAAAGAATCTGCCTGCAATGTAGGAGACCTGGGTTTGATCCCTGAGTTGGGAAGATCCCCTGGAGAAGGGAATGGCTACCCACTCCAGTATTCTTGCCTGGAGAATTCCATGGACAGAGGAACCTGGAAGGCTGCAATCCATGGGGTCTCAAAGATTTGGATATAACTGAGCAACTAACACTTTCACTTCTCCCTATTAGTCAGGTCTCAGGACTCGTCTGCTCCTCCAAAAGGTCTCACCTGGTCAGCCAGTCTAAAGAGGACTCCCCACCCTAGTTATCTTCTGTCGCCTCTTACCTGGCTTCTTTTCCCCGTAGCAGTTTTCATCAGTTGAATTGTCCTGCGTAATCATCAGTTTCCATTTTCTGTTGTTTCTCCCCCCTCATACCTGTTACTGAAATGCAGGTTGTTTGAGAGTGGCTATCTTGTCTCTTCGCCCCTGCATAGAGAGCTAGTAATGGTTAGTCTCCTCAACTTGAGGTGTGCTCCTTGATCAGCTGGAAGTTTTAAAGAGGAAACCATTTATAAAATCCCAAATCCAAGTGTTGCCTTGGAATATCAAGGACACTTGTGTGAAGGCTGTTAACCATCCTTGACACTACAGACTGAGCACCTGCAGCATTTTTCTCTAAGGATCTGATGTTCTTATTTGCAATTATAAACAATCCTGTCGGGGACGGGAGGGGAGGGATGTCATTAACGTTATCTGATGACTGTGCCTCATCTATAAAACACAGGAGATGTGCGTGACTTCTAAGGACTTCTACTCAAGCTTCTAAAAAGGAGGAGCACAAAGTAGAAATATTAACACATACAACAAATAAAATATTAAAGAATCTATGCTAGAAATGAGGAAGCTACACTCAAGAGGTTCCAGGTTGGCCGAGGTCTGCCAACTTATTAGTATAGCATGGTTTATGGTTTGCTTTCTGTCTTGATTCCCCATTTTCAGGACTCATTCACATCCATTCAGTTCACAAACATATACGGAGCCCCTACTGTATCCCTGGGTTTACTCTGGTCCTCTTCAATCTACAAGTGTTTACTGAGCCCCTTATCCCTGGGTTTACTCTGGTCCTATTCAGTCTACAAATGTTTACTGAGCCCCTATTGTATTGGAAAAGGAAATGGCAACCCACTCCAGTATTCTTGCCTGGAGAATCCCATGGATGGAGGAGCCTGGTGGGCTACAGTCCACGGGGTCGCAAAGAGTCGGACACAAATGAGCAACCTCACTTTCACTTTCTATTGTATACCTGGGTCTACTCTGGTCCTACTCAGTCTACAAGTGTTTACTGAGCACCTACTGTATACCAGGGTCTACTCTGGCACGTTCAGTCTACAAATGTTTCCTGAGCACCTGTTGTATACCTGGGTCTACTGTGGTCTCCAGCCAACAGATTCCCTATTTGATACTGAATTTTTCTGTGCTCATGAGAATCTCATATATGTTGCTTCTGATTTCCTAGGTCAGTCATAACCTAAGACTGGAAGTCTACCTGAGAAGGCAACTCATTTCCCCCTCCTGTCTTCCTGCGTGTTCCCAAGATTTGGGAGGGATGAACTGACCCCTTTTGGGTTCAGTACAGCCTTAGATCAGTATGGAAACTTGGGCATAAGAGCAGCCTCACCTCCAGAAGCTTCACAATGTGGCTTTTGTAGAATAAATGTCTGTAGCCTTAGAAATTGATCAAAGTGGTTGTCTTCCTTCTTCCCTTTTTGATGTCCCTTTGGGATTCTGCCTATGTTTTACCTACAGAAGGAGTTTTCTGTCACCTATCTATTCTTCAATGGTTTTACCATGAGGGGGAAACTTAGGTAGAAAAATTAGTTTTCTTGTTGTTGATTAACAGAATTTACAAACATATGCAAAACAGTAGCCACCCTGACCAGTGCTGTTACTCTTCCCTGTGGGCTTCCCTGGTGGCTCAGGTGGTACAGAATCTGCCTGCAAGGCAGGAAACCCAGGTTCGATCCCTGGGTCAGGAAGATCCCCTGGAGAAGGGAATGGCACCCCACACCAGTATTTTTGCCTGGAGAATTCCATAGACAGAGGAGCCTGGCAGGCTACAGTCTATAGGGCCACGAAGACTCAGACACAACTGAGCCATTAGTTCTGTTACTACCATTGACACGTAACTTCTGAGCTTCCGGACTTTTGATATCTCACTAACGGAAGGCAGGAAGGACAAGTGTTTGCGTTAGAAGAGACGTGACCTGTAGTCTTACCATTGAACAGGTGCCCTGTCCTACAGGAGGTCTAGTCTTTTGTCAGGTCCCTCCACACCAGTTGTGTTGCATTGTTAGCACGGGCTTGCAATTGAAAGCAGAAACAGTTCCCCTTTTGTTAAATGGGATGGGCATTGGAATAACACCTCCATAGATTAAGAAATATGTGAGGTCACTTATAATAAAATGCTTTGAAAGTTGTAAGGTTCTTCTGCAAAACAGATACCCCTCATTGACTATCCAAACTCTCAGCGTCCAAACTTGTTATCTTAATTCAGGAATCAATGAGTTTTCAGAAAAGACAATGGCACCCCACTCCAGTACTCTTGCCTGGAAACTCCCATGGACAGAGGAGCCTGGTAGGCTGCAGCCCATGGGGTCACTAAGAGTCGGACATGACTGAGCGACTTCACTTTCACTTTTCACTTTCATGCATTGGAGAAGGAAATGGCAACCCACTCCAGTGTTCTTGCCTGGAGAATCCCAGGGATGGGGGAGCCTGGTGGGCTGCTGTCTATGGGGTAGCACAGGGTTGGACACAGCTGAAGCAACTTAGCAGCAGCAACAGCAATGAGTTTTTGGGGGAAAAAAAATTAAATAAATTCTTCCTTATCCAATTCAAGCTACTCACTATCCAAAATGCAGGAACCAAATTAATCCATGTAGTTCAGTATTCCTATTATTCTAACTCTCCAAATTGAAAACTGGGTAAGTTTCAATGATGAGGAATAATTGAACTAATGGTCACCATGATTCTCATGATCACCTACAGTCTAATTTACAAAGAATAAAGCAATTTGGGGTTGAATTATATGAACTTGCTATTTTTGCAGGTCAAATGCTGTTAAATATTGGCTATTTCATATGGCTCATTCTAATACTTAGGGACTGCTGCTGCTGCTAAATCGCTTCAGTCGTGTCCAACTCCATAGATGGCAGCCCACCAGGCTCCCCCATCCCTGGGATTTTCCAGGCAAGAACACTGGAGTGGGTTGCCATTTCCTTCTCCAATGCATGAAAGTGAAAATCGAAAGTGAAGTCATTCAGTCGTGTCCAACTCTTAGCGACCCCATGGACCGCAGCCTACCAGGCTCCTCCGTCCATGGGATTTTCCAGGCAAGGGTACTGGAGTGGGGTGCCATTGCTTTCTCCAAATACTTGGGGACAGGGCACCCCATATCCAAGACAGACAATCACTTGACTCCATGATTTTTCCATTTTCCACCATCATCTTCCAATTGCTATTTAACATAATAATAGCAAATGTAACAGCCATTTATTGCCTGCTGACCCTGTGTCAGGCATTGTAGGTCTTTTAACTAGCCCTCATTACATCATTAAAAACTAATTATTTATATTTTGAATAGATAATGTATTTATATATATTGTAAAATTTTTAAATGTAAAAATATTTTAAAAATATATACCTTTTACACCTAGTTTCAACCTCTCTGTTCACCTCCCTAGAGGCAACCAACATTGTCAGTTTCTTGCATTTTCTTCCTGGAATATTCTCTGCATATACTTTAAATATATACTGTTTTAAACACACAGAGACACACACATGCATGTATGCACAAATGGTAATATAGTGTTCGTACTGTTTTAAAAGCTGAGCAGTGATCCTGTTTATAAAAGCAACAGAGATATATTCTAAAGAGGTATATCACTCTAGAGATATAATTTATTTTCCAAGTACTTTGTTGATGGACATTTGGGTTATTTCTAATCTTTTTCTATTATTAACAATGATGTGCAAATGTCTTCTCATATTTGATTTTACTCAAGAGCAACTAAAAGACTAAATTCATAGAAGAAATTCCTGGAAGTAAAATTTCCAGGTCAAAAGACACATACATTGCAATTTTGATAGATATTGTCAAGCTGTTCAACATAGAGGTTGTACCAAGATTCCATTTTCCCCAGCAGCACATAAAATGACTATTTTCCACACTTTTCAACAACTAAAGGTTATCAAATTTTTCTATGTTCCAATATTGTAGGTGAAAAATGGTATCTCATTTTCATTGTAATATGCCTTTCTCTTATTACAAGAGAGATTTATTATCTTCTCCTATGGTTAAGAGCCATTTGTATTTCCTTTCTTGTGAATTATTTGTTCATATAATTTACCCATTTTTCTTTTGGCTTATTCTTTTCTTATAATTTAAAGAAGTATACCCTTTTTTATGATATAATTGAAATTACAAGTTTTTGAGATTTTTAAAATTTTCTATAAAGTTGTTTTATCCAAATGTTTTTGACGTGTCACATGAAGCAGTATTTCCCGTCTGTCTTTTGTTTTGTGTTTCATATTTAGCATTAGTCCTCTGAGCTAGTAATAATTAAAATATATTCTATGCTTTCTAATGCCACTTTTAAAATTTGGGGGACTTTTTCATGTTTAAATAATTGATCCACATGGAATTTGGGGGGTATAAAACGTGAAAGTGAAAATATTAATCATTTAGTCGTGTCTGACTCTTGGCAACTCCATGGACTATAACCCACTAGGCTCCTCTGTCCTTGGAGTTCTCCAGGCAAGAATACTGGAATGGATAGCCATTCCCTTTTCCAAGGGATCTTACTGACCCAGGGATTGAACCTGGGTATCCTGGATTGTAGGCAGATTTCTTTACCATCTGGCCTGAAGATCCTATTTAATTAGTCAGTTGTCTAAACACTCTCTGTTAGTTAATGCATATTTTCTCCACTGATTTGAAATTTCAATTTGGCATTTTCTTCTTTGCCCTACTGGAGAAGGAAATGGCAACCCACTCCAGTACTCTTGCCTGGAAAATCCCATGGACAGAGGAGCCTGGTAGGCTATAGTCTCTGGGGTCGCAAAAGAATCGGACACAACTGAGTGACTTCACTCACTCACTCTTTGCCCTAACTATTTGAGCCTACTTATAAACTCTAATTTCTGTTCTGTTAACCTGTCTTTATCTTCTTTATCCCAAACCACATTTATTCATTTATTTAAGCTGTGCCACACAGTATGTGGGGTCTTAATTACCCCCACTAGGGATCGAAAATTCACCCCATGCAGTGAAAGCAGAGTCTTAACCCCTGGATCACCAGGAAGTCCCCAAAAGCAAGCTTTAAAAATTACCTTTCCATTACAATATACTTTAGCATCTAGTAGAATTAAGATTATATCATTATTCTTCTTTATAGAATTCTTAAAGTTGTTTTTTTTTTATCTAAACTTTAAAAGTGTATTTGTTGTTGTTCAGTCGCTCATTCATGTCCAACTCTTTGTGACCCCATGGACTACAGCACACCAGGCTTCCCTGTCCTTCACCATCTCCTGGAGCTTGCTCAAACTCATGTCCATTGTGTTGTTGATGCCATCCAACCATCTCATCCTCTGTCGTCCCCTTCTCCTCCTGCCTTCAATCCTTCCCAGCATCAGGGTCTTTTCCAAGGAGTCGGCTCTTCGAATCACGCAGTCAAAGTATTGGAGCTTCAGTTTCAGGATGAGTCTTCCCATTGAATATTCAGGGTTGATTTATTTTAGGATTGACTTCTTTTTAATATGCTCTCTAGGTTGGTCATAGCTTTTCTTCCAAGGAGCAAGTAGTGTCTTTAAATTTCATGGCTGCAGTCACCATCTGCAGTGATTTTGGAGCCCAAGAAAACAATCTGTCACTGTTTGCATTGTTTCCCCATCTATTTGCCATGAAGTGATGGGACCAGATGCCATGATCTTAGTTTTCTGAATGTGGAGTTTTAAACCAGCTTTTCATTCTCCTCTTTCACCTTCATTAATAGATTCTTTAGTTCCTCTTTGCTTTCGGCCATAAGGAAGGTGTCATCTGAGGCTGTTGATATTTCTCCCAGCAGTCTTGATTCCAGCTTGTGTTTCACCCAGCCCAGCATTTCACATAATGTACACTGCATATAAGTTAAATAAGCAGGGTGACAATATACAGCATTGACGTACTGCTTTGCCAATATTAAACCAGTCCATTGTTCCCTGCCTGTTTCTAACTATTGTTTCTTGACCTACATACAGGCCACGAATTAGCCTATCTAATTAAAACTAAATCTATTGATATTCTATTGGAATGCTATTAAATATACATTGGAGAAGCTAAATTTCGGTTCAGTTCAGTCGCTCAGTCGTGTCTGAATTTTTGCGACCCCATGGACTGTAGCACACCAGGCCTCCCTGTCCGTCACCAATTCCCAGAGTTTACTCAAACTCATATCCATTGAGTCGGTGATGCCATCCAGCCATCTCATCCTCTGTCATCCCCTTCTCCTCCTGCCTTCAGTCTTTTCCAGCATCAGGGTCTTTTCCAATGAGTCAGTTCTTCACATCAGGAGGCCAAAATATTGGAGTTTCAGCTTCAACATCAGTCCTTCCAATGAACACCTAGGACTGGACTGGTTGGATCTCCTTGCAGTCCAAGGGCTCTCAAGAGTCTTCTCCAGCACCACAGTTCAAAAGCATCAATTCTTCTGTGCTCAGCTTTCTTTATAATCCAACTCTCACATCCATACATGGCTGCTGGAAAAAACACAGCTTTGACTAGACGGAAACTAAATTTACATTGGAGTTAATTAAATTAACATTGGAGAAATTGTTGTCCTTATGACCTTTGGTCTTTCTACTCATAATTTTGGATAGCCTTTCCAATATTAACGTCCTTTTTGTGTCCCCTGGTAAAGTGTTGAGGGTTTTTTTTTTTTTTGCATGTATGTGCACATGTATTTTATTTTGTATATAGATACAGACATGTATTTTATTTTACATCTCTTGATAACTTTGCATCTACATCTGTTTTTGGTTCTGTCTGTTTTGGGTTCATTATCATAAATATGGTCTTTTCATTTATAGTTTAATTGGTTTCACTGTATTTATAAAAGTTATTGAGTTCTGTATATTAATTTTATTCCTAGGCATCATAGAGAATCTTCTTAATAGTTTCAGGAACTTTTTTTTCAGTTTGTCTTCTTGGGTGGGTGTTCCAGCTAAGTTATGTCATTTGCAGATTATGGTGATTTTACAAAGCCTTGTCCAATTTTTATATTTTCTTTTCTTCTTTTTTCTAATTATATTGGCTAGTACCATCAGAAAAGTATTAAATAATAGGATAATTGACACCCTTATCTTGTGTCTGACTTTAATGGGAACACTTCTAGATTTTTTTCATTAAGCAGGATGATGGCTTATGATTTGAGATAGACATATTTCTTATGTTAGAGTAATATCTATCTATTCTTATTTTATTAAGAGCTCTTTAAAGAAACAGAAGGACATTGAATTTTATCTAATGTATTTATAGTGTCCAAGGAGATGATATTATTTTTCTTTTTATTATTGTGATTAGATATATTAATAAAAGTAATTGGTGCTTACTTGGTGCAGTTGTTATCCAAAGTGGTATTCTAAGATCTTTACATGTATCAACTCACTTAATCCTTACCCAGTCTAGAACTCAGTATTATTAGTACTTTCACTCTAAAGTGGAAAAAAAAAAAACACTCACATTTACAGAGGTTAAATAACTTGAATAAGATCAGACAAGCAATAACTGGCAGAGCTGAGAGTGGATTCAGGGCAATTCTTCTGTGTGCAAACCTATTTTACCTTGATAAGTTTCTTAGTAAATTATCATTTCATTCTTGGAACAAATTCTACTTGGGACAAATACTTTTGGTGTGTCATAGGTTCCATTTGTTAATATTTATTTACAATTTCTGCATCAGTCTTAAAAAAATCCAACTAAAGTTCTCCTTTTATGATGTTTGTTCTCAGTGCCGAGGCTTGTTGGTAACCTGGCCTCATAAATGTTTTAGAAATATTTCTCTTTTTTCTTTTTTTCCAGGAATATCTAAGTGGCATTGAAGTTACTTGTCTTTTAAAGCTATTGCAGAAGTTCTGTATGAAATTACCTTGGACAAATTCCCCCGTGAAAAAATCTGGGCTTGGGACTTTTTTTTTTTTTTTGGAGGGGTAGTGTCTTGATAAATTTTTAAATTTGTTCTAGGTAATTGGTCTATTTAGTTGGTCCTGAGGTCAGTACAGTTTAACATATGGGAAAGATACACACTGAATGAATAACACTCATGAATGTAAAATTATAATCACACTAAGGTCTAGGAAAGAAAAGCACATGTCGGAAGAGAGAAAGTAGAAGTCATGGAGGTTGGAGGTAGAAGGGGAATGGAGGGGAAACTCTCCCAAAATGAATAAAGACCCAGTATGGGCAGGGGGCTTTTATAGAGTGATATTTCAGGGACTAAAAAATTTGAATGTGGCTGGAACCCAAACAGCCAAATAGAGAGCATGGTTCAACTTGAGGCTGGAGGCAGGAGCTGGACCCCTATGATGTTCAAAATTTTACCCTAAATCAGTGCAAAGCTGTTGAAGGTGAAGAACACAGAGAAATGAGTGCATCTGAAAGATCTGAGGAAAGAAAAGTTAGTGATTAGATTGGATAAAAGGTGTGAGGGAGAAGGAGGTATCTGCTCTGTCTCTGGTTGTCAAAACAGGCTGGGTGCTGGACGCCTTTACTGAGCAGGGACTGGATGAAGATTTTGTGTAGGGTGGGTGTCAGGGTGGGTGACTGAGTGCAGAGGGTCACTGAGTTGGTTTTTTGTTTTCATGTTTGTTTTTTGATGTGTTGGATTAGAAGGTATTTGAGACAGGTAGATTGGCAAACGGAGAAGGCAATGGTACCCCACTCCAGTACTCTTGCCTGGAAAATCCCATGGACGGAGGAGCCTGGTATGCTGCAGTCCATGGGGTCGCTAGGAGTCGGACACGACTGAGCGACTTCACTTTCACTTTTTACTTTCATGCATTGGAGGAGGAAATGGCAACCCACCCCAGTGTTCTTGCCTGGAGAATCCCAGGGACGGGGGAGCCTGATGGGCTGCCATCTCTGGGGTCGCACAGAGTCGGACATGACTGACGCGACTTAGCAGTAGCAGCAGCAGATTGGCAAAAAGGGATTGAATATAAGTTGGGAGTCTTCTTAACATCTGACTACCTGGCAATTACAACCTTGAAGATCACTGTGAAGGATGAAGCCCAGGAAGAAACAGGGAGCCTGGAGCCAAAGCCGAAACACTCACAGGTGTTAATTCTTGGACCATCTCGTCCATTGAGCATTCAGTCCATTTTGCTACCCACCGAGATTCATTGTCAGGGAGTCTGTGAATTCTAGGAGGAAGAAATCTGGAGAGCTGCCAAAAGAACATCACTGAATCAGGGTCCTCAGGGAATACATAGGTGCCTGTCCTTAAGGAGATCTTTGGTTTCATACTTCACAAGATCAGGTCTAAGGTGCTGTGACTGCCTTCTAGTCTTTCTGTTGTGTTGTTTTAGACTCTCTGAGCAGATGTTTTTAAATGTTTTTAATAACACTGTGGTTTGTAGTTCAGTACATACACCCAAAGAGCCTCTTAAAACATGGCATAGAGGTTTTTAATACAAAAATATTCTAATGTTCAGAGGCACACATAGAAACCAATGTCTGGAATCCTGAGGGAGATTTGTCTACTAATGAAAATTCTGTAAATTCTTTAGGAAAAGGAAGTATTTTCACAGTTTTAATGTGACTCTCTGGAATAATCTAGGATATGATAATATTAGCACATAGAGTTACTTTTTAAAAATTTAATAAAGGTTAACTTTGGTTTTTCTAGATGTAGAATTTTCTAGAAAACTCTAGAGTTTGCCTTCCCCCCAACTTGAGACTAAGGAATATTCTTATGTTATTCCTTCTTTCTTAAAAGTATCAGGCATCTTACTTCATTAGGCATAGCTATAAATTGATAAGGGGATCAATTTAAATCAAAAAAATGACTGCCTCATTTTTTTAAAAGTAGTTATAACCATGCTTTTGATAACTATATTTACATACAGTTGATTCAACTTTTAACTACATGTGCTCACTTAGCTTTTTCTTATTAGAGGTCTTTCACCCCTCTGAAAACTATTATTTCCTTATTAATTTCCCAGTGGCTTTAGGCAATCTCTAGCTGTGGCAATGACTGTGTGTATAAACAGTCTTTATTGTCTATGGTTTTATGATAGAGAAAAATACCTTTGATATACTTAAAATGCTGATTATTGGATGGAGTCAAAAGAATAGTCATTACCTTTGATAATACACAAGATAATCTCTTATTCTCTCTGTATTCCAAAGCCTGGGGATTATAAAAATGAAGGTGTGTTGCTGCTCTCGCCAAGCTTAGCATTAATGACCAGAATATCCTGATCACTTATTATGTGCTGAGCATTCCTCGACTCTGGTAGCAAATGTTTAGGATGCCTGCTAGGTGCCAGGCATGATGTGGGGTGCTGGAATTACAGAGGTGAGCAGGGAAAGTGGTATTCAAGCTTTCATATACTTATGGTGGAGTGGAGAGACATTTATTGTTGTTGTTCAGTCACTAAGCTCTGTCTCTTTTCGACCCCATGGACTCCAGCATGCAAGGCTCCTTTGTCCTCCACTATCTCCCAGAAAGTGAAAGTGAAGTCATTCAGTCATGTCCGACTCTTTGCGACCCCATGGACTGAGAAGCCTGGTAGGTAGATGGTAGCCTACCAGGCTTCTCAGTCCATGGAATATTCCAGGCAAGAGTACTGAAGTGGGTTGCCATTTCCTTCTCCAGGGGATCTTCTCAACCCAGGGATCAAATCTGGGTCTCCTGCATTGCAGGCAGATGCTTTACCATCTGAGCCAACAGGGAAGCCCCGATCTCCTAGAGTTTGCTCAAATTCATGTCTGTTGAATCTCACACAAATGTGTGTGTATTAATATTTCATTTTAAAAAATTGAAGTATAGTTGATTTACAATGTGTTGAGTTCTGCTGTACAACCAAGTGTTTCAGTTATACATACACATACATCCTTTTTTATATTCTCTTCCATTACAGTTCATCATGGGATATTGAGCTGTAGAGGAGGGCCTTGCTGTCTAGCCATTCTACATATAATAGTTTGCAGTTGCTAACTCCAGGCTCCCAATCCATCCCTCTCCAGCCCCCTGCCCTGTGGCAACCGCAAGTCTGTTCTCTGTGTCTGTGAGTCTGTTGCTGTTTCATAGACAAGTTCATTTGTATCATATTTTAGATCCCACATATAAGTGATATCATATGGTATTCATCTCTCTCTGACTCACTTAGTATGATAAGCTCTAGGTTCATCCATGTTGCTGAAAATGGCATTGCTTCATTTCCTTTTGATGACCAATATTCCATTGTATATATATACACCACATCTTCTTTATCCATTCATCTGTCGATGGACATAAAAGTTACTTCCATGTGTTAGCTATTATAAATAGTGCTGCGATGCGCGTTGGGATGCATGTATCTTTTTGAATTATAGTTTTTTCTAGGTATGTATGCCCAGGAGTGGGATTTCTGGATCATATGCTAGTTCTAGTTTCAGTTTTTTAAGGACTCTCCACACTGTTTTCCATAGTGGCTGCAGTAACTTACATTCCCTTGGTGGACATTATCCACCCACTCCAGTGGGAAGGTCTTGAGCAAGGAGGCAGGTAGACCTGGAGCAGAAAAGTTGGAGAAGGACCGACACTGGAGGGAGAGAACCCTGAAAGGTGACCCAAGAGAAGTCATCAGAGATGGAGGGAGGCAATCGGGAGAAAGACCTAGAAACCCAAAGGAAGTATATCATGTATAAGAAGGATGGCACGGCAGCAGTGTCAGACAGCCCTGAAGTGTGGCACACATACAGTGGGTTAGCGGTGGGGGTGGGGCTGGTGACCTTGACATGGACCATTTGGGAATTTATTTTTTCAATCAGCAGTGTTGGTGGGAAAGACAGCAGTGTGGAGCTGAGATTCCTGGTAGCCAGCACTATCACACGACTTGGCAAGCTGTTCAATGACAGTCTATGCATCAGCAGCCTAGCAGGGTCCAGACGAGGATACTCTCATATTCGAATCCTCCCCCACCCCTTATGTAGACATAAGAGTGTGTTTTACACTAACACTCACTTCTACAATTACACTGAAGTACAGATAAATGAATGACTTCGTCTATATAAGGTAATTATGTTAGCTGACGATATTTTGACTCTCCATTTCCTTTAAATTAGTTTTACATGGTAGGGGGCCAATTCACATTTTCAAGTTGGTTCGGAAGCTGTTTTAATTGCGCCTTCAAACACAGGCACCCGGGCTCCTGAAATGTCAAAACTTGACTGCATTTTTGGTAGCAATAATGATATTTCTTGTATTTTGAATTTCACTGGTATGATCACGCGAGTGTCCATTGTGAAACACCAGGGCATGGAGCTGACCCCAAATGGAAACTGGACGCTTAAAAGATTACCTTCTTGTATCGGCTAGTCTAAAATAAGAATGTAACTTTTCTTACAGTTACCAGAGTTCATTTCAATTAAATCTTAATGAGGAAAAATGTGACAAATGGGTCCATGAGCATCACCTCGCAGACCTTTTAATTTTTATAAATTCACTTGCCGAGTTAGACTTCCCTGTTGCAATTATTTCATTTGGCACTTGGAAATTTCACCCAAATTGCATATGGTGGGTGCTAGAGCAGTCATTTGTTTCGGGGAGTTTAACTCTTGTGGTCATGCTATCCATCTATATCTGTAATCGGAGAAGGGGCGTGCTAAAAAGGTGAAAAGTACCATTTGTCACAGCACTCTTGCGTAAAGATGGCTGGGGATTAGGAAATAAGGCGGTAGGGGCAGTTTTTCTTCTCATTAGCTGCTTTATTTGTAACTGCAGGGGCTGTCAGAAGCATGGACTTAATAACCTTCAAGTTCTTCTGCATTAATATAAGAAAGGTTGCATGAATTTTGGAAAATCCTTGTCCCCATGAGCTTATCAGAAATACTTTGGCAGGTGAATACAGAATAACCCTTCTTTGGGGAGTGCTCAGCTGAATTAAATATATAATTGAAGTGGATTCATCTAGAATGAGACGTTTATGCTGATCGTGTATGCCTTCTGATGCTGCTGAACCTTCACGTGGCTTGCCTTTTCAATTCTCCACGGGGAGAAGTTGGGAAGAAAGTACCAGCCATGTTATTATTGTAATAACAGAGTGCAAGGGATGCTTTTCGTACTTGGATATGATTTTATCTATTTTGTACTGAGATATCTTTATCCACTAGGTCTTTGCATGCCTTGGGAGATATCAGGAAAAAACAAGAGTCCTCAGTTCTATGACGAGGCCCAGAGAATATAAAGCCTGCCCGGATCTCAGACTAACTGGGGAAGGAAGGAAGAGAGGAAAGGAGGGTGGGTTCCTTCTTGTTCTTTTTTTAAATTGAAGGATAATTGCTTTACAGTATTTTGCGGTATTCTGCCATACATTAACACGAGTCAGCCATAGGTATCCGCACGTCCTATCCCATCCCACCCCTCTAGATGGTCACAGAGTGCCAGGCTGAGGTCCCTGTGTCGTACAGTACCTTCCCTTTAGCTATCTGTTTTACAAATAGTAATATCTATATTTCAATGCTACTCTCTCAGTTCATCCCACTCTCTCTTCCCCTACTACCACCATTCCATAAGTAAGCCTGTTCTCTATATCTGAGTCTGTACTCCTGCCCTGCAAATAGGTTCATCAGTACCTAAATGACATCATTTTTAAAATCAGCTAGACTGCTTTGGGAGTCTAAAAGTGTCCCAAGCAAAGTGGTCCTTTCTCACAGATTCATTTTTCCAAGGCATTCAGTCTCGTGCACATTCCTTTTGTACCAAGTTCTTCCTGGGAAGAATTTCTTTTTCCAAACAATTGCCACAGCTCTGCTTTCAAGGAACTTACAATCCAGTAGGAGAAGGAGGACTATAAATAATTCTTGAAGGACATATGCAGGGACTCTATGTGGTGCACTGAGGTAGGAAATTAAATTGGGGAGGAAATTCTGGTGGGAAATAAAATACAAAGATGAGTAGATCACAAAATATCTTACCTGCCAGGCTCAGGAATTCAGACGTCAGCTGGAGCAGTGGAAAGTCTTTGAAGACTTTTGAGCAAGAAAGAGAAGTGAGCTCAGCCAACCCTATTGTGAGATTAGCAATAGCATGCTTTCTCAAATACTTCTATTTGTCTCTGTTCTCTAGAAGATATGTGTCAGCCTGAGATAAAGACTAATAGAAGGTAAGGAATAAATGCCAACATTGGAAAACTGTTGTAGGAAGGACAGGTTAGGCTATGTCAGAGTAAAGATAAGACCCAAAATTGCAGCTGGCTTGACCCAATAAAGACTTATTTCCAGCTTGAGCTGGCCACCCTCTGCCATCTTGAAGCTATCGCATCTAGAAGATAAGATGTCCTTATGTCAGGTGAAAAGCAATTAAAAGAAAGGAAGTAACTACTTTAACCTGAAATGACACCTCACTTCTAGTCCCAGCCCATTGGTCAGAATTAGTCATGTGACTTTGGCTCAACTGGAAGTTGGGGTGGTGGGGGGAGGGGGCAGGGATTAGGAGATTCAAGGGAGCACATGGTTATTTGGTGAACATTAACTCCAAACTTTTAGTGGATCTGATTGATTTTTTTTTTTTTCTCTTACTGGATAAGAGAAGTAACAGTAGACTCCTAGACTTCAAATGCAAAGCAAACAAATAAAAAACACTGCCTTTGGGGGTGGCTGAGTACATTTGGGACAAACTCTTGTAAGCAACTGGGGGTTAAACTATTTTTGTGGAACAGGGGGATTAAAACTACTCCCTGTGTTGCCTTCCTCGTGGGATCAAATGCTACACTGTAATGTATGTGGTGGTGTTTCATAAACTGCTAGGTGTCGTGTAAATCTAATCTATTATCATCATCACCACCGTCATCACCATGGTTACCGGCGTGGAGGAGGGCGGCAACTGCTCCGGTCTGTGTATGACCAGAGAAAATTAAAGCCCCTGCTCATCCTTTTAGCTTCACGTCCCTCCTCTTTCTTGTAAATATCCCGCATTCCAACCCTGCTGAACCCCTGACGGTTTCCCAAACACGTCTGATCTTTTCTGTGCTTTGTACCCCTTTCTCTCTCTACCTGAAATGCCTTGCCCCTCCTTCCCTCCCTTCCTTCATCAAGAAAGTACACACGTCCTTCAAGATTTCACTTGAAATCCCCTATCTGTTAAGGTTTCCTTGACCTCCACCTCTAAGACGGGTTGAGTTCCCCCCATATGTCATAGCTCTGTCGTGAACCCGTGCCTACATATCACAATCACTTTCACGCCTGTCTCGCTACTAAGCTGTGAGCATCTTCAGATTAGGGACCGAGTGGTGTGCTTTATTCTCCAGGACCGGCACAGGATGACTGAGTCTGAATTCCCATCCCAGTTCAACCACTCACTGGTGATGTGACCCTGAGTTATTTCAACTGTCTTTGCTCCCATTTCATCATCTGTAACACAAAGATAATGAAAGGAACTGCCACAGGGTTGTCTTGATGGTCAAATAAAAAATAAACCCCGTAGTATTTAATAATAATAATGCTTGGCATGTAGTAGGTGCCCAGTAAACAGAGTAGGTTGCTCAGTAAATGTTTAGTGAGCAAGGAAATAACAATGTCTGGCACACGGCAGGTATTCAGTACACATGTAGTGAGTGAAGGAATAAATGAATGAGTGAGTGATTAACTGACTCAATCTCACAAGCTGGTATTTCTCAGATGAGGAAACTGAGACTGAGGCTTCAAGAAGGTTTTGTGCTCAAGGTTACACAGCTGGTTTGAGCGGGCTGACTCTAGAAAATCCACTTTTGATGCTGTATGTGTACATGGCTGGTGCTTCACAAATGGGTGGAATAAACATCTGTACCGACCTGGATGAGAATGGTGGGAAGGGAAAAGGAAAAGGCACGTTGAACAAAGCTTCAGGATAAGCATTCCTCCTCTCCCATTGAATCTTTGCTATTATGATAGCTTTTCCTTCTCAGGCTTGCCTGATTTCATTCTAGTGAATAGAAAAGAGAAACAGTCCAGGCAGCAGGATTGGAAGGCTCTGGCTGCAGAGCAGGGATTTTTCATTTCTTAGTCATATGCAATGCTCAGCAGCCCAGCTCACAAAGTCAGTCTTTTGTCATTTCTTTTTAATTGGAATATAGTTGATTTTCAATGTTGTGTTCATTTCTGCTGTACAGAAAAGTAAGCCAGTTATAGAGATACATGTGTTCTTTTGAAGATTCTTTTCTATTCTGGTTTATTAGAGGATATACAGTAGCACTTTGCTGTTTATCTACTTTATGTATAGTTGTTTTTATCTGTTTGGCTTCCCTGGTGGCTCAGCTGGTAAAGAATCTGCCAGCAATGTAGGAGACCTGGGTTCGATCCCTGGGTCGGGAAGATCCCCTGGAAAAAGGAAAGGCTACCCACTCCAGTATTCTGGCCTAGAGAATTCTGGACTGTATAGTCCATGGGGTTGCAAAGAGTCAGTCACGACTGAGCGACGTTCTCTTTCACTTTTGTTTGTATGTGTTAACCCCAAATCCTAATTTATCCCTGTGAATTATATATTCTTTTTCACATTTTACATGACATTATAGCATAACTGATTAAAAATGTGTTTCAGTTATACAATAAAGTGATTCAGTTTTATATATATATATGTATCTATTCTTTTTTCAAATTATTTTTCCAATTAGGTTGTTACATAATATTGAGCAGAGTTCCTTGTGCTATACAGTAGGTCCTTGTCTATTATCTTTTCTTTTTGATTATCCATTTTAAATACAGCAGTGTGCACATGTCCATCCCAAACTCCCTAACTGTCCCTCCCCCGACCCTTCCCCCCAGCAACATAAGTTTATTCTCTAAGTCTGTGAGTGTTTCTGTTTTGTAAGGAAGTTCATTTGTATAATTTCTTTTATTTATTTTTTTTTCTTTTCTTTTCTTTTTTTTTCTTTTCTTTTATAATTTCTTTTAGATTCCACATATAAGTGACATGATGGTTGTCCTTCTCTGATTTGCTTCACCCAGTATGACCATCTCTAGGGTCATCCATGTTGCTTCAAATGGCATTACTTCATTCCTTATAGTGGCTGAGTAATATTCCATTTACACATCTTCTTTATCCATTCACATCTTTATTCTTAATGCCTCCTTGATGCTGGGAGAAAGCAGAACGGAGTTTGTTGCTTAGAAATGCAGTCCAGGCCCATCAGAGAATAACCCCTCTTTCTTCTGCTGCTGTGTTAAGAAAGCAGATGAGACATCCCAGGACTTTAGCCCAGCAAGTGCGAGGTTTGGGGGTGACTCATGGGGAGGTGCTCACCAAGTCACATTCACAACCTGCCTCCTCGGTTACCAAGATGCTATATCACCCATGCCCCTGTCCCTTGTCCCCAGCCCTGATGTTAAAGGGACCAGGTGACATGATATAAATGAAAGGGGGCTTCCTCCCTCAACAGTCGGGGTGACCCCTGTAATAAGGAACTCCCTGCAGTATGCTGCAGGCAACTCAGTGGAGCAGGGGCTTCAGAAACCAGGGCAGCCAGGGACAGACAGGAAAAGACCCGGACTCGAATCCCACTCCAGTCCTGATCACCGCTGGTCAGGGCAGCACGTAACATCATCGTCTCGCTTTGACTGTCTGTAAAAGGAGGAGGGATCTTCATTGCCCCTCCCCTCTGGGTGGTTAGGGGAATATTAGGAACAGTAATCCACCCTCCACGAAAGCTCTTTGCAAACTGCTGTGATCTGTAATCACATAAGGGCTTCCCTGGTGGCTGAGTTAGTAAAGAATCCACCTGCAGTGTGGGAGACCTGGGTTCAATTCCTGGATTGGGAAGATCCCCTGGGGAAGGGAACTGGCTACCCAGTCCAGTATTCTTGCCTGGAGAATCCTCACGGATAGAGGAGCCTGGCGGGCTATAGTCTGTGATTTCGCAAAGAGCTGGACAGGACAGAGCAGCTACGCACAGCACAATAACCACAGAAAACAGTAAGAGGGACTAGAGGTTTTTTGTTTTATTCTTAAAAAAATTTATTTGGCTGCACTCAGTCTTAATTGTGGCACACGGGATCTTTTTCTTGTTCCAGTCATGGCTTGTGTGGTTCCCCGACCAGTGATGGAACCCAGGCCCCCTGCATTGGGCACATGGAGTATTAGCCACTGGACCACCAGGAAATCCCAAGAATGGCTAGTGTTGGCCTCGGACACTGATAGGCCGAATTCCCAACACCCTCTGTGCTGTCAGCCACAGACTCAGTTTTCTCAGTAAAGAAGCGAAGAAGGAAAGACAGACCAGGCTGTCATGGATTTAAGAGAATTTTTCCTTGAAATATATTTTCCCCCTGGAATTATGACTTCTCGGGTTGCAGTGTGTCTATTTCGAGGTCTTCACGCAGGAAGAAGAAACTAAGGAAATCCACGCTTTTCCTTCTAAAAGAAGGAAGATCAAGAGAAACTAGTTGTTAGTGAAAAGTAAACTGTTTTGTCCCTGACAAAGTCTCCTGGGGTTTTCTTATATTGTCATTTAGGTGGGAAAAAAATTTTTTTAAACTGATGTTTCTAGGAATCAAAAGGAAGATAGTCTCTCTATCCTTAAAAAAAAAAGAAAAAATAGACCCATAGTCATGCAAACATGATTTTTGATGTCATATAACAATAAAAAAAAATCAACTTTTTAAAAATCTCCAAAAAGGCAATGTATAAATATGACTTCAGAAGAAAAACCAAAACAAACCTGGAGTAACAGGATTGGTGACACAGCACTGGCGACGCGTCAGCTCAGGGCTGGGCCTGGTGCCTTACATGCATCATCTTGTTTAAACTGCAGAGCATCCCTGAGAAGGAGGCTGCATTTTGAGCACAGAGAGACTGAGTAACTGGCCTAAGGCCACACAGCGATAAGGCGGGGCACAGGATTAACGAGCAGACATGTCTGACTCCTGACCTGTGCTCACCGTCTAGGCCTTCCTCCCACCCCCTCAAGTCCCCAGGAGGGTATTCAGCTGCCTTGGCACCCCGTCCTCTAGCCACGCTCCATCACCCGAGCCATCGGTGGCCGTGATTCTGGAGGCTGGCAGACAGGAGCCCCTCCACCCTTGGACGGGCTCCTTTTCCATGAGGACACATGTCCTTACCCAGGCCAGTCTGGGGTCACACGTGTGCCTGTACTTCACATCACTGCTCCGCCTTCTCACCCAGGGGGCAGGGACTTTTGTGTCACTGGAGGCAAAAGCATCTTAAAGAGGTTCTGTCTTCTGGCCAGTGGTGGAGGCCACCTGGGCATTTGAGCAGCAGCCCAGCTCCCCTGAGCGCCCAGCTCGTGTGGTCCAGGTGGATCACACAGTTTCGGAGTCTGTTACTTGGCTCTGGTCTTCAGGATGGGGTGAGGCCTTTCTTGTGGCTGTTCCATCCTGAGTCATGTCTGACTCTTTGTGACCCCATGGACGGTAGCCTGCCAGACTCCTCTGTCCTTCACTATCTCCCAGGGTTTGCTTAAACTCACATCCATTGAGTGAGTCGGTGATACTATCTAAACTTCTCATCCTCTGTTGCGCTCTTCTCCCTCCTTCAGTCTTTCCCAGCATCAGGGTCTTTTCTAATGAGTCAGCTCTTCGCATCAGGTGGCCAGAGTATTGGAGCTTCCGCATCAGCATCAGTTCTTCCAACGAATATTCAGGGGTGAGGCCTGTGATATGGCAGACACTGAGTCCAGTCTGTTGATCTTGGGCTGTCTGTTGATCCGATTCTCCTTTTTGCATATTATGCCCTCAAATACCTAAGGGGTGACTTGGAAACATTTCTGCTATTTGTAGGTAGATCTTCTTGTCCTGGAGAAAAGTCCATCAGACAGCCTGATTTCAAAAGTTTTTATTAAACAGCAATTAGTCTAGAAGTAGGGACGGTATACAAGGAAAATATGACATATTCCGCTTTCACGAGGGGTTCTGCTCTGGATGGGAAAACACTTCTATTCGTATTTAACAAACTGTTCTCCAAAACAGAAGTCCCTGATCAAAGAGCCTGGTGGTAAAATGCTAGGCTGAATCATATGAAATTGCCACTATTTGACTGTTTCTTATCTACAAAAATGGCAAATTTGATTTTTGTTTTAAAGGATTCAACCTAGTAATAAATTTGGGAAAGCCTGTCACTTTCTCTTGGGAATTCAGCTGATGGCTCTGAGAATTCCTGCAGAGAATTTGCTTCAGGAGATGCAACCAGTCCATTCTGAAGGAGATCAGCCCTGGGATTTCTTTGGAAGGAATGATGCTAAAGCTGAAACTCCAGTACTTTGGCCACCTCATGCAAAGAGTTGACTCATTGGAAAAGACCCTGATGCTGGGAGGGATTGGGGGCAGGAGGAGAAGGGGACAACAGAGGATGAGATGGCTGGATGGCATCACTGATTCGATGGACATGAGTTTGAGTGAACTCCGGGAGTTGGTGATGGACAGGGAGGTCTGGCGTGCTACGATTCATGGGGCCGCAAGGAGTCGGACACGACTGAGCGACTGAACTGAACTGAACTGAACTGAATTCATTCAATATTTTATTCCAAACTACTTCAACCTGGGATATTTTTTATTCTTTTGCCAAATACTTGTTAATATCTGCAAAATATATAATAGGAAATATTGATAATACACATGTTATAGGCCCTGGGCTTCATTTTCTGTCAGTCTTGCTCCCCCCACTCCCCACCACTAAGTCATGTCAGACACTCTTCAAATATGCCATTAATATTATGGCCTGATGTTCTACATGTCTGCATGTGATTTTCCCTCTTTTCTGTTTGGAAAATTCCTTTTCACATTCAAAACCTAGCTCAATGGACCTTCCTCTTTGGGGTCTCCTTTATTTTTGTTAATTGGAGGATAATTGCTTTGCAATGTTGTGTTGGTTTCTGCTATCCAACAACGTGAATTAGCTCTGTGATACATGTGTCCCCTCCTTTGTGAGCCTCCCTCCCGCCCCCCACATCCCAACCCTCTACGCCATCACAGAGCGCTGAGCTGAGCTCCCACTAGCCATCTATTTCACATGTGAATGCGTGCAGGTGTGCTCAGTCGTGTCCAACTCTTTGGGACCCCATGGACTGTAGCCCATCAGGCTCCTCTGTCCATGGGATTTTGCAGGCAACCATACTGGACTGGGTTGCCATTTCCTCCTCCAGGGGCTCTTCCTGACCCAGGGATGGAATCTGTCTTTTGAGTCTCCTGCATTGGCTGGCAGATTCTTTACTACTGAGCCACCTGGAAAGCTCCCAACAATTCTACACCCTAAACCTATTTCTATTTTATTTCTCACAGTGTAACTTCATTATTGTTCGCTAGTCTGTCTTTCTGAGAGCTAACTTCCTTGAGAGAAGTAACTGTTTCTCGTATCCTTAGCCTTCGCATAGCATCACCGCACACAACAGACCTTCTGGTTTTGAAATCTGAGGTTCTCCCAGGTGAAGAAGTTATATCATCGGTTTATCCCGAAGAGGGGGTTGGAGACTATTAACCAGCTGGTACTCAGTGCTCAGTCATGTCTGACTCTTTCTCGACCCTGTGGACTGTAGCCCTCCAGGCTCCTCTGTCCACGGGATTCTCCAAGCGAGAATACTGGAGTGGTTGCCATGCCCTCCTCCAGGGGATCTTCCTGACCCAGGGATCGAACCTTGCCTTTTCTGTCTCTTACGTCGGCAGGCAGCTTCTTTGCCCCTGAGGCCCCGGAAGCCCCAATTTACACGTGGCAGTGTACAGACGTCAGTGCTACGCTCTCAGTTCAGTGCAGCCTTTCCTTCCCCTGCCGTGCCCACAAGTCCATTCCGCAGCTCCATTCCTGTGGGCACTCCTTTCTGACCCTCACACAGAAAAGAGAGCAAGGCATCTCAGCCACGCCCATCCTGAGTGTTAAGGGGACCGAAGTGCTGGGAGTCAGGTCACTGTGGTTTCACCCATTGAGTAAGACCCAGATCCAGACCAGAAGCGCCTCTTCATACTGCGTGGGAACATAAAGTTACAGTGGGAGACACTGCTTTTTCTTAACCTGCTTGTGCATTGTCAGGCGGGAGTGGGTTAGTGAATAAGCCCTTTATGACGTATACAGAGGTCTCATTTATGTTTTTGCTTTTCACAGTGAATTATATTCAGTGGTTTTGTTTTCACTTGTCCATCTTCCTCACTGGGCTTTGAGCTCCTCTGAGTTAGGGAACAGGGCTTATTTATTTCAGCATCCTCAGAAGCTAGCCTAATGTCCATCTAATCTCTGGTAGATCCTTGGAGAAGTCTTTTTAAATAATTACAGCCTTTTTAATGGAACACAAAGAGTAAGAAAACACCAAAGGGCTAGATTCTGGTGGAGAAATGCCTACTCTGGGCATTCTGAGCAGAGTGATCTCACAGTAAAGGGCAGTGTGGGGAAGGTGCTGATGAGGGCAGCCAGGTACCTTGCAGACAGGTGGAGAGCCAGGGCACCCCCCAGAAGCATCCTCTGATCCTGCCCTAGTTCATTCTGGGTCTAACATCCTCCTCCTTGTTGCCATCTCAGCTGAGCTGTGCTGTTCGTAATCCATGATAGCAAATGAAAATAACAATTTCCTATCATTTTGTATCTATCCAATTGGCAAACATTTGTTCGAGGGTAAGACTTCTGTGAAGATATACAGAAATGGGTGCCCTTATAAGCTGCACAAGGAATATAAGTTAGAGCTGCTCTGTTTCAATGGGCTTCCCTGGTGGCTCAGTGGTAAAGAATCCACCTGCAACACAGGACACCCGGGTTCAATCCCTACGTCGGAAAGATCCCCTGGAGGAGGAAATGGCAACGCACTCCAGTGCTCTTGCCTGGAGAATCCCATGGACAGAGGAGCCTGGTGGGCTACAGTCCATGGAATCACAAAAGAGATACGGCGTAGCAACTAAACAACAGTTTCAGCATTGTTATTTCCTTTCTCAGGACTAGCACAGGCCTTTAGCAAAACCAGAGATGACAAAATACGCATCTTCCTTACCCGAGTGCTTCTGGTACCAGAGGCAAGAGTCTAACAAAGTCACCCAGAGTGTTGAAGGAGGCACTGGAAATAGTGCGCCAAGCCCACCGGGGTAAGACGTGGTCTCTAAGACCCTCAGGAATGCCTTCCTGCTCAGCTCATCCATCGACATGTATCACGATGTCCTGTGGATTTAAAAATGGAGCCTTAGATAGAATAAGCACTGCTCGGATATTCGTCATATTTTCCCATGTACAAAATTTGGGAGCGCAGCCAAATTCACTCAAGCTTGGACTTTGAAACCTATGTCATTCCCCGAGGCGCTGTGGACAGGGCATTCGTTATTATTTAGTGGTCACCAGAGAGATGGGAGCTGTGCGCCGGGCACCCTGCTCTGTGGGGCTCCCCCGACCCCCACATTTAGGTTCATTTACCTTGAAAGCTAAAATTAGAGCTTGGCTCTCTGCGCGAAGGCTCTGTTGGTGTAATTAATAATGCAGAGTCCTCACGTGCGGTATGACAGGAACTGTGCTGCTAATTATATTGTTATGAATGTGGTTTTGAGTATTATTAATGCAGGAAATAGCAATTCTTAAAAGCTCCAGTGCTAGGGAGATTTTTGCTTCAGCAGGCATGAGCTGGCCTCTGAGCATTAAATACTCTCTTGGTTAGAGGCATTAATCTGTACTCTCTCTGAATACATTTAATTAAAAATGGTGACTTCCCAGTCATCGTCATTTTTATGTAGCCCCAAAATAAAATTTTTTAGTGGAGGGCAGGGTCTTTTATATAAGCACCATCTGTCCAGCCAGGAGATGGTGAATGAGGCGGACTTCTCGGTTGAAGTCTTGCTTTCCTGGGGAAATCCCCTGGGAGTTAAGAGGAGGGGACCACCATGGACCACATGATTTGACTGTGTCGTTTGCCGTCACATTTCTAGAACCCACTTCCAAGAGCCCATCACAAACCACCTAAGAGCGCCCCAACCCCGGCTCTAAAGTTCGTTATTTCTCTCTGTGTGTATGTTAGTTTCAGGTGTTCAGCAAAGTGAACTGGTTATACATATACAGATATTCACTCTTCTTTAGATTCTTTTCCCATATAGATCATTGCAGAATACTGAGGAGAGTCCCTTATGTTAGACAGCAGGTCCTTATTAGCTATCTGTTTTAGATAGATACAGTTCATTATTCCCTATATGTGCAGATTTGACCTTGTCTCATCCAACAGATGAGGTAGCAGTTATTTTTATTTTTGCCGACATGATACTTTTATAACTTCAGAAATGATCGTGGCAGTGGGAATGGGCCAGGGCATGGGGTTCTACAACTTAAATATCTTATGTTACTTAAACCTCACAGCACCCTAAGACTAGGCTTTCACCCCATTTTGATAACACAGCGGCTTGAAGAGGTTAACAGGTCACCCAGGGTCACAGAGCTAACAAGGGCCACTGGAATTTGGAACTGGGTCTGACCCCACACCCCAGCCCCTCCAGGTTTCCTTTACTCAAGCTGGTGACTTTACCATCTGGGGTAACCAACACCCAACTTTGAGTGGGACTGAGCAGTTTCCTGGGATGTGGGACTTGTGGTTTGAAATCTGAGGCAGTCCCAGGTGAAGAAGTTGATCACCCTCATTCCATCCCATAATTTTACATTACATCATTTTACATCATCTTCCCTGATGACTAATATCATCGGTTTATCCCAAAGAGGGGCTTGGGAACCATTAACCAGCTGGTCTCAGTGCTCAGTCGTGTCCGACTCTTTTGCGACCTCGTGGACTGTAGCCCTCCAGGCTCCTCTGTGCATGGGACTCTCCAGGCAAGAATACTGGAGTGGGGTGCCATGCCCTCCTCCAGGGGATCTTCTGACCCAGGGTTCAGTCCTTGTCCTTCACATCTCCTGCACTGGCACTACCGCCGCCTGGGAAGCCCCCAGAAGTGGCTGACCTCCAAAGACGGTCCAAGTGCCCACAGAGGGGCAGATGCCATGGAGGACAGAGCTTCCCTGAAACAGACGTGACCCAGGAAGCTGCACTCACTGGCCGGGGGTCAGTTACCAGCAGACGCTAATCCCTCTGTTGGAAAAGATTTCCACTCGTGTCAAGTTTGGGAAAACATAAGGGTATTGTTCGATGCCACCTGTCATGGAGTCAGAGAAACACACAAGTTCTGTTAGGGTGACAGAGAAAAAGGAATGTTTATCAAATGTTCACCTCTCCAAATAATTTGCAGCAGATTTAAGAAGCCCTCCATGAACATGCCAAGGCACATCAGGCTGGGAGATTTTACTAATAAAGTTGAAAACATGCTACTGTGAATATTGCTGGCACTAAAGAATAGGAAATAAATGCCTGGAAGTTTGTCAGCTTATTAATCATTCCTTTGTAAGTGGTGTTCTTACTTCCATTGCTACAGCATCTAAGCACAGTTCACTGGCTGAAGGCCAGGCTGGCTTTCACGCTGGTGGGTTACGATGCGCTGGGGTTCTGTGCTTCTTGTCCATTTATTAGAGCTGCAGACTTCCTACAATTTAGTCTAAAAATAGCACCAGTTCTGTGAAAAACACTGCGTTTGTGCTTTAGCTGTGGCATAGAAACCTAAAAGAATGTGTACGTGTGTATATCACATATATGTGTACACATGTGTGCACGTGTATATGCATGTACATGTGTCTTGTATGTGTGTATATTCCACACTGCAGTGTGTGCATGTGTGTGCGTGTGTGTAAGTGTGCATTGCGTGTGTGTGTGTGTGTGCACCTGGAGAAAATATTGTGATGCCTGAAATCCATAATTTGTTATGCTCCTGAAAACCTTATTTTTGGCATACTGAAAATTAAAAGAAACAAATTAAAAAGGAAAGTTGGGAGGATAAAAAGGAGGGTAGTAAAGGAAGCTGAATTTTTTCCCCCAGAATCCTATCTCTGTATAATCTGTTTATTTTTAGTGCCCAAGAGGATCATGCTAAGCCAGCATGAAACCTTAAAAACAACCTTTTACTAGAGCCTGTCATCCCTAAATGAAAACTGTGCTGGGCTCACCTTTAGGCGTGCTTCTGCTCATCATAGTTTGAGCTGCCAACTGTCCGCAGGAAAAACAATCCATTGGCATGTTTCCTTAGGTGATGTAAAACCGCATCTCTTTGGGGTACTTTGGGACAGAAGGCTCCCAGATAAAAGGTATTCCAATAGTATGGCTTTCCTAAACCACATCCCTGGTTTGCCTACGCCCATCTGTCTACTCAGCTGCACACCAGTGGGGCACGTGCAAGTCTGGGCGACAGGGCGATGATTTATTTTGGACCCTGAAGAACTTGAACAAGAGGAATAGTGTTTGAGAAGCCACGTGAACCTGAGGAAGCTGCCAAGGACACAGGTGAAGAGTGATGGAGATGCATTCATAATAGAAACTCGAGGTGCAGGAGGAGCGATAAGATGTCTCCGCTGCACAAACAGAAGCAGTGAGCGGCTTTCCTATCAGATGCATCGGGTGTTAGGATTGGACGCAGGACTCCTGAATAACGTGTTGTTGGCCTTTTGGAGAAATTAAGAGGAAGGAAATGTCATTCTGAAACTTCACGCCAGATAGCGAAGAGAGACGGGAGACCAGGAAATCGTCACTTCCCAGGCTGCTTCCGAAAGATACCACTGGGAGCCACGGGTTCCAGGGAGGTCACAGAGGCACTGGGAGCCCAGTGCTGGCCTCAGGACAATGGTCTTGGCAGGATTCTTTTTAAATCAATTTTGATTTCAAAACCGGTGTGCTCAAGGAAGGCATAACTTCGCCACAGCTGAGGAAGGTGGTAGAAGGAATGTGGACTTTGGAATAATCCCTATCTTCAATTAGATGTTTATCAAGCGCCTGCTATTGGCTGCGATCCTGTCAGAGTCTAGGATGAAAAGGAGTTAGAAAGAGAAAAACCAACGTTGTATATTAATGTATATATGTGAAATCGAGAAAAGTGGTACAGATGAGCCTATCTGCAGGGCAGGAACAGAGATGCAAATGAAGAGAACGGGTGGCGGGGGTTTAGTCACTCAGTCGTGTCAGACTCTTTGGGACCCACGGACTGCAGCCCACCAGGCTCCTCTGTCCATGGGATTCTCCAGGCAAGAACACTGGAGCAGGTTGCCATTTCCTTCTCCAGGAGATCTTCCCAGGGGAGTTGAACCCACATCTCTTATGTCTCCTGCATTGGCAGGTGGGTTCTTTCTCTAGTGCCACCTGGGAAGCCCAAAGCAACTATACTCCAGTAAATTAAAAAAAAAATTTTTTTTTAATAAATTGTACCCATCTAGATAATCCAGACTACTCTCTCCATCTCAACGTCAGCTGATTAGCGATTTTAATTCCCTCTGCCATAACCTGACATATTCACACACCCAAGAGTTTAAGCCTTGAGACTCTGCAGAGCTATGAATCTTCTAAGCACAGTGACTTTAGCTAAAATGTCCAAATTCTCCACCCTCCTCGATTTTTTCTCCCTCTTTGGTACTCCTCACTAACATGTATCTTTTGCTTTTAAAATGTATCCGTCTCCTTCACTAGAATGTAGTTCCTTAAGAGGAGTGGGCTCCAAAATCACTGCAGATGGTGATTGCAGCCATGAAATTAAAAGATGCTTACTCCTTGGAAGGAAAGTTATGACCAACCTAGACAGCATATTTAAAAGCAGAGACATTACTTTGCCAACAAAGGTCTGTCTAGTCAAGGCTATGGTTTTTCCAGTAGTCATTATGGATGTGAGAGTTGGACTATAAAGAAAGCTGAGTGCTGAAGAACCAATGCTTTTGAACTGTGGTGTTGGAGAAGACTCTTGAGAGTCCTTTGGACTGCAAGGCGATCCAAGCAGTCCATCCTAAAGGAGATCAGTCCTGGGTGTTCATTGGAAGGACTGATGTTGAAGCTGAAACTCCAATATTTTGGCCACCTGATGGGAAGAGCTGACTCATTTGAAAAGACCCTGATGCTGGGAAAGATTGAAGCCAGGAGGAGAAGGGGACAACAGAGCATGAGATTGTTGGATGGCATCACCGACTCAATGGACATGAGTTTGAGTAAACCCCGAAAGTTGGTGATGGACAGGGAGGCCTGGCGTGCTGCAGTCCTTGGGGTTGCAGAGTCAGACACGACTGAGCGACTGACTTAAGGGGAGTGATTTTCTTTATTTCTGTTTACTGCATTCCCAATGCCTAGTGCAACGTGGGGTACACAGTATGCATTCAACACCTAAGTGCTGAGTGAGTGGACTCCAGCCTCTTCCAGCTCTATTTTCATAGACCACTGCCACTGTCAACACGAATGTTGGTTTCCACCCACCCCTCTTCACCCTTGGGCAGGGAAATGCCTGCTGATTCAAGGTTCCACAGGTGTGATGAAGGCGGTGCCTGAGGAGCAGTCAGGCAGCTAAGAAATCACTCCTCCCCTGTGCGTCAGGGCTGAGCGGCTGGGACATTCTGTTGCCTGGCAGAAGCTCCCAGGCAGGCACCGCACAGAAAGCTGTGCTCTGGGTGCCCAGGATCGAGACAGACAAGTCCACATGCCCAACCCGACCAGAGGGAGCCCAGGCATCCTCCCAGACAGTGGCCGTGGGAGTGCTACCCCAAACCCCATGATGCAACGCTGTCTTTAACAGCCTCCCGGGTATTTGCAGCAGGGCAGGAGGGAAGGGTACGCACGCAGTTAATGCTCAAGTGGGGTTTTAACTGCACAAGCAGATGGCTGTGTTCCTTGCAACCTATGACTGACAACTCCCAAGGACCAAATCTGAATTCCCCCACCCACAGTATTGAGATCATAAGGACTCATTCATAAATGCCAGTGCGTAAACATTGCTTCAGCACAATTACACAGTCTCTCAGTTCCCAGGGGAAAATAACCAACATGTGACAAAAACTACGTCCTTCCAATGAGGGACCGCGTCAGTCAGTTCAGTCTCTCAGTCGTGTCCGACTCTTTGCGACCCCATGGACTGCAGCACGCCAGGCCTCCCTGTCCATCACCAACCCCCGGAGCTTGCTCAAACTCACGTCCATCGAGTTGGTGATGCCATCCAACCATCTCATCCTCTATCGTCCCCTTCTCCTCCTGCCTTCAATCTTTCCCAGCATCAGGGACTTGTGCAGTGAGTCAGTTCTTCGCATCAGGTGATCAAAGTATTGGAGCTTCAGCTTCAGCATCAGTCCTTCCAATGAGGAACCGCATGGACCAGTGCAAATGCTCCCAGTGCGGCAATCAACACGGATTGGCTTGGTGGGGCGGGGTTGGGGGGCGGGCAGTCTCCATTGCCTGGAGCCCGAGCAGCTAGTGATCCCCTTTGGGGACATTTGGTGCTTTTGTTATACCAGCCACATCCCAATGTCGATGAGGCCCTCCTCAGGCTCAGGAAGTGCGGGTGAAAGAACAGCGTGATATTTACCGTATCGCGGTTCAGGGTTCAGCCAGGTGGCATTTGTGGAGGCCACACCGGTTGCCCCTCCCGGCTTGTCTGTGGGGCGGAAACTGGGGCCTTGGCGAGCCTGGCCCCTGCCTGCCTGTCCACTGTAGCCCACACGTGTCAGCCCAGACACCCTCATGCTGCAGTTTCTAATTCTGTGTTCTCTCTTGCATACCCGTGTGTATTTCCTCAGCCCGAGATGCTCACCTTAACCTTTGTCCTAGCTGCATTCTCTCACCTGGCTGGCTGCTGACTCATCTCAACTTAAATATTAGTGCCTCCTGGCGACCTTTCCTGGTGTCACTTGCCCCTCTCCTCTATAATATGCAGCCTGTTTGGGATTCCTGTTAATCATCTGTCTCCCATCTAGACAGTAAGCTTCAAGGGAGAGAGGCTGTATCTGCTGTTTCACCCCCACATCCCTGGTACCCCAGTTACTATAAATACCAAGTGGATGAAGCAAGATCTGACCCATAGATACACTGCTGACACTATGTATAAAGTAGATAACTGTGGCGGATTCATTTTGATATTTGGCAAAACTAATACAATTATGTAAAGTTTAAAAATAAAATTAAAAAAAAATAGATAACTGATGAGAACCTACTGGATCGCCCAGGGAACTCAGTGCTCTGTGGAGACATAAATGGAAAGGAAATGCAAAAAAGAGGGGATATCGGTTTGCATGTAGCTGATTCGCTTTGCTGTACAGCAGAAACTGACACAGTGTGGGGCTTCTGTACTCTGGTAAAAAATAAACTAAAAAATTATCTGACTCATTTTCTGATGTCTGATTGCCTTTTTGTTTTTCATTCGATGGTATTCATGGACTCAAGGAATCATTCCACCCACAGATATTACACTCGTTGCTCGGTACTGGGTATTATTTTTAAAAATAAAATGATTTTTATTTTATCTTTTCCCAGGTCACCACTTCCTTGCAGTGTAGTGGGGAGGCTATGATAGTTCTCTGTGTCTTTCAGGCAGACCTAAGACAGTCATGCTGCCTTAACAAAATACCTCAGACTATGTGGTTTAAACAATAGGTATCTATTTTCTTACAGTTCTAGAAACTGGAAAGCCCAAGATCAAGGTCTGGCAGGGTTCCCTTTCTGCTGAGAGCTCTTTTCCTGGTTTGCAGAGGCCTTCCCTCTTGCTTTGTTGTCCATGGTGGCCGTGGAGAGAGAAAGATATCTGTGATGTCTCTTCCTCCTCTTACAAGGCCACCAATCCGTCAGTTTTGAACCCCACTCTTATGAGCTCATTTAACCTTATTGACCTCCTAAAGCCCTATCTCCAAATATAGTCACAATGGGGGTTAAGACATCAATGTAGGAATTTGAGGGGGTCACATTTCAGCTCAGATTAGCTAAGGTACCAGTTTTTAATCAAAGGCTAATCTAGGGTTTGCTGTAAAGTTATTCGCATCTGGTTGGCATTGGTGATCATCCAGCCCTAAGACTGAAGGCAGGAGGAGAAGGGGGCAACAGAAGATGAGATGGTTGGATGGCATCACTGTCTCAATCGACATGAGTTTGAGCAAACTCCAGGAGATAGTGAAGGATGGGGAAGCCTGGCGTGCTACAGTCCACGGGGTCACAAAGAGTCTGACACGGCTTAGCGACTGAACAACAACAGCCCTCAGTTGACTTTAAGTGAAATAGATTACTGTTGGGTGAGCTTCATCCAATCAGTCGAAGTTCTTAAAAACAAAGCTGCGGTTTCCTGGAGAAGAGGGAATTCCATCTCGAGACTGAAGCTTTAACTCCTGCCTAAGATTTCAGCTCTGGAAACTATGGATTTCAGACTTGCTAACCACCACAGTCACGTGAGCCAGTTCCTTAAAATACATGCGTACGCTCACCCTTATCCCCTCTTAGTTCTGTGTATTTTTCTGGAGAACCCTAACACAGTAACAGACAATAAAGAGACTCTTAGAGATTCTGAGCCACTGACCTTTACTTTCAGTGCTTATGTATATGTGTACATGTTCAGTTACTCAGTCGTGTCCAACTCTTTGTGACCCCGTCCGTAGACAGTAGCCCACCAGGCTCCTGTGTCCATGGAATTCTCCTGACAAGAATATTGGAGTGGGTTGCCATTTCCTTTTCCAGGGCATCTTTCTGACACAGGGATCAAACCCACGTCTCCTGCACTGGCAGGTGATTCTACTGAGCCACCTGGGGGGCCCCCTGGTTCCTCTGAGGGCACAATAATTGCTCAATAAGAGTTTTTTAGAATGTACCTAGAATTTGCTCAGAGCCCTCTAGGTAACCGACACCACTCATTAGGTATTTATTAATGATGGTGGGGTAGTTCCAGGCAGATGTCATGTTTTTCCTTTGGAAACATTCCAGCTCCTGTGCTCTCAGATTTAGAGCTGCTAGTGGAGCACAGGAATATGATATGTGTGGCAAAGCCTCAGTGGTCAAAGCAAGTTACTTATAGGAAAGGCATGTAGACTGAACGTTTTAAACATCCGTTGTATCACCAAGATCTAATAATTAACCGGCGTGTATATATGTGTATACATTGGGCTGGCCAAAAAGTCTGTTCAAGTTTTTCTGTAAGACAGTACAGAGAAACCCAAACAGACTTTCCGGCCAGCCTAATACACTGAGCAGGGAACGCCCATTAAATTTTATTAGGTATGTTCTGACGAGTTTCCAGATGTCTTCCATGAAGCCCCTGCCTCACGGATTGATGATTAGCCCCATCATAATAAACATGTATAGAGAACACTTTCCACATGTTAGAACCTAGGGACACAATTTATGTGGATTTTCTTGTTTCTCCTAACATCCTAATCAGATACCATTAGATACCATTGTTACCCTGACTTTGCCAATGGAGAAGTTCAAACACTCAGAGTTTAAGTAACCCACCCAAGGTCATCCAACTACTAAGTAGCTGCCATTTGAACCAGAGACACAGCTGCATGCTTAACCCCTAACCCAGGATGCTTCCACACACCTTTCTGTGCTCAATCACTCAGCCATATCCGACTCAGGGGCCCCACGGACTGCAGCCCACCAGGCTCCTCTGTCCATGGAATTTTCCAGGAAAGAACACACCTTTTAGATATGGCCTAATATCTGATAAACCATGAATGCCAATCAGAATCTATCCTAGAAAACAAAACTCACAGCTGGCAATTTAACAGAGATATAATACGGCAAGCTATTGATAGAAGTGTTAGAGCTAGAAAAGCCACCAGGGGAAGATGAGGCAGCCGTGAGTCTATTTACTGCCCTCCTGGGAAGAAAGGCAAGGGGGCTTCCTATCAGGCCACGTGGTAGAAGTTGGGACCATCGTGGACCTTGGTGACAGCTGTCGGAGACTCCATCTGAACCTCAGAAAGGACAAGAAACACCCTTACTTACCTTTACCCATGCCGTACCATGAGTGATGTTCCTCCAATATCCATGTTTATCTCCAACCTCAGGATGTGACTGTTTGGAAATCCTACAACTACTGCCTTTGCAAGGAGAGGAAAGAACACAGAGACACGGGGCAGGGGAAGGCGAGGCAAAGACAGAAGCAGAGGTTGCAGTGATGCAACCTGAAGCCGAAGAGCACCAAGGCTAGCCAGGGCCAACGGAAGATGGAAGATGCAAGGAGAACTTCTTCCCTAGAAAATTCAGAGGGAGCACAGCCCTGCTAGCACCTTGATTTCAGACTTCCGCCCTCCACAACTAAGAAGGAATAAGTTTCAGTTGTTTTAAGCCACCCGGTTTGCCTTCCTTGGTTATGGCAGCCCCACTCAAATAGCTCAACCCACGTCCCCCCCAGTCTGCCCTGGTTCCTTCAACGGGCCCAACCTCACCCGAGGCCAGTTGGCAAAAGCAGCTGGGAAATAATATGCAGGGTTCTGTCCTCTGCAGGAGAGCAGGGAGGAAGGGGTGGATCTAAGGACAAGAAAACAAATGACCAGAGCAGCGTGGAAGGGGTGCCCGTGCCAAATGATGGGGTGGAGGGATTCAGTCCACGGTCCGAAGGAAAGAGAATAAACATTCGAAATCTTGGCCCATCTCATCATGGGCCCGACTGGTACAGCAGAAACCAGCCCTGAGCTTGGCTCTGCAGCTCAGGAAAATAACCGAGCGCTTCTCCCCTGGGGGTGGGTCAGAGAAGCAGCCAGTGGCCTCCGTGGTCACCTTCCTCATGGCCTCAAAATTGAGGTCAAGGCACAGATTCTGAAATGCACATGCGTGAGTCCTTGCTCCGGCAGAGGACCGTCCCTCCCAACCCTCCAAGACTGAAGGGGGTCCTCTGCACCCCCTCCGCTGACTGAGCAGAGCGTGCAGACATGCAGAGAGGTGCCCATATCTGGCAGACGTGATAACTTCCCTGAGTAATCAATTTGCAAAACAATTGAGAAAAGGCAAAGCCTCCCCTGGTTGAATCTTCAGATTAAAAAAAAAAAAAAAAAAAGAGGATGTTTTGAATTTGACAGTCAATCTACCTTTAATCCTATCAGGAAATAAACCCGAATCATAATCTGATGTTTTGGAATTGCACAGCTTCTCAGGGAAAGCCTTTCCCCCCACCTCCCCTGGTTTTCATCCTTGAAGGCAGAGTGGGTTTTACTCCTGTGGGTGCCTGTTATTCATTCTTATCTGTTTCTAGGGGAATTATCTGCTTGTTTTGTTTCCTTCTAGATTCTGTAAGTTATATTTTTTTCTATTGTTTTATATGAGATCTCTTTTTGTGCTGTGTTTCTTAATTAGGAGAGGCTCCTTCACCCTTAGATAAGAACTTGTTCTTAACCAGCCCTCCCCTATCTGCTGATATTTTTCTAATTCAGAGTTACCCAGAAGAGTAAGTTACTGGGGGAAACAGAAAAGAAAAAAAGGACTCTGGTCTGTGGATTTGAACATTTTGTATTTATCGCTAAAAATGCGTTATTATCAGAGACCTGGGTCTCCTGCACTGCAGGCAGATTCTTTACCATCTGAGTCACCAGGGAAGCCCTAAGCATCCTGGAGTGGGTAGCCATTCCCTTCTCCAGGGGATCTTCCAGACCCAGGAATCAAACCCGAGTCTCCTGCATTGCAGATGGATTCTTTACTGTCTAAGCCACCAGGGAAGCCCAATTATTAGAGACATTAGCTACTAAATTTCCATGTACCATTGGCCTGATTACCATCCCTTGGAGCATCTGGAGCCCCTAAGTCTCAGGGAAATAAGGTGATTTACTTCCCCAACTAGCTAACCAATCACATCACACATTGATCTATGGGCTCAGTGGGACTGCACCATAGAGGCAGCCAGTATTTATCATAATGTGAATTTCCATCTTTTGAGTACCCACCTCAGTCCAGGCATTGCATTAAGGATTTACATGTATTCTTACAAATCTTCAGAGATAAGCGTCAGTGTCCCCATTTTACAGATGAGGAAACTGCAGTTCAGAGAGGCTGAAATTCTTGGCCAAGAACACACAGCTAGTAGTAAATGGCAGACATGTGGGTTTGAATCCATATGGATCTGGCACCAAAGCCTGCACCCCTCTGTATCACCCTTGTCTCCGTATAGACACACCTCTCTGTGCATTATTCCTTGCACAATAACAAGGAACAATATAAAAGACAGAGAAAGCCTTGGAACTTGGTATCTTGGCAGAGGCTTAGGCCATTCGTAGTCAGAGAGGTAGACAGCAGAGCAGTAATTAGTTAAGAGTGCAGGGCTAGAGTCAGGCAAACTTGACTATGAGCCTCTTCTCTGCTCTTCAGATGGTTATATAAGCTTCGATACATTATAAGAATCACACTCTTTAATATCAACTCTGGGTGACTTAATGGCTTTGAGTCTTTGAGTTTTCTCACCTGTTAAAAGTGAAGCAGGAAGTGGTGAGGGTTAATGATATAATATATGGCAGGTACATACTCCAGAGACAGACATAGGTTAGATACACCACAGTGATTATTAAGGTATGACTCAACAAATATTTGAGTATGCCTCATACCGTGTTAAATAAAAGAGAGAGAAAAGTGGAGTAGGGCTTGCCATAGATAAGGCGATGAAACAAATCCACAAGAAAGGGAAATTCCCAATGCAAATATAAACTCTGGGATGTACATAGATTAGTAATAAGTGCTGCAGATATAAGAGTCCTTTGCAAGCAAGGATGGTCAGAGACAGATATTAGCTCTGGGCTGGACCTTGGAGAACCTTAATAGTCAATCTGTGTTAATCAAATATGGTTTGCCGACCAGGGCCAGACTGCAAACTCTTAGTGATCCACACCAGAGGAAGGAGCTCGCTCTAGAATGTGAATCGACCACCTTATTGAATACATTGTTTAGTTCATCTGACTTACTTTTTGACACAAGACTTTCTTAATGAAGGAAGCAATGAACTGAGTTATGCTCTGCCTCGAGCTCATTATCCCTTCAAGGATACATAGCGAATGGTTTGCACAGCACCTCCTTTGAGTAGCACTGGTTTAGGACAGAAGTTAGCAACCTTTCTGTGAATGGCCAGATAGTACATATTTTTTGAGTTTATGGGTCACATAAACTCTGTTGTACTTATTCAACTGTGGTGTTGCAACACAGAAGCAGCTCAGGACAATACAAAGGCTTGGTCACAGTAAACCCACTGGCTGTAGCTTGCCAATATCCCATTAAGATGACTGAGAAGGAGGGAAGAAGGTCTTTAAGGCAAGAACAACATGAAAATGGCCTGAGCTGCTGTGATCACCATGACCCTATACGAAGAGTGGGTGGTTCAAGCTCAGAGCATGTCATCCATCATCCAGAAAGACTGAATTAAAATGTTGGTGGTCAGAACCCATCTTTGGGAGTTAGCCAAAGGCCAATCCCAAGGCATCAGCTTTGTAATCCAGCACCAACTCACCAGGGCTTCCCTGGTGGCTCAGATGGTAAAGAATCTCCCTGCAATGCAGGAGACCATGGTTCAGTCCCTGGGTCAGGAAGATCCCCCTGGAGAAGGGAATGGCAACCCACTCCAGTATTCTTGCCTGGAGAATCCCATGGATGGAGGAGCCTGGCGGGCTACAGTATTGGGGTTGCAAAGAGTCCAACATGACTGAGCGACTAATATTTCATTTCATTTTCAACTGTACTAAGCACCACCCATTCCCAGGTTCAGATCAGGAGATAAGCAAAAAGAAAGAGTATGGGTGTATAGTTATGTACGGCTAAAGAGAATCAAATTTCTCTGGGAGAACTGTTATATTTAAATAAAACAAAAGGACATGCTGTCCAGATTTGCTAGGCTCTTTGTTACTATGAAAAGGCAGGAGTCTGGGGCTGAGCTAAGGTCGCTTGGCTCAGCCAGGACATGTAGTGATTGCATATATGTATGTATACATGTGCAAAGCATTCTGCACAGACAGGGCAATCAGTCAGCTATTAAACGGACAAATTCATCACCTCTAAGCCCAGAGGACAATGCCTAATTTGTCTGGCACTAGCAAATGACTCTTCGCTATAAATCTGGCCACGATATCTGTTCAACATGCATTCATCCATCCACCCGTTCATTCATTCCCTCAGCAAGTCATCGCTGTGGTTATAGGTTTGGGTTTTGTAACAGAGGGTCAGTGCTGGGCCATAATCCCAGAAAATGAAATTGGAAGCATCAAGGGCACAAGCCCAGCCTAAAACTCTAAGTCTGCCCAAGCATCCTCAGAACTTTGCCAGGCTGGCCAGTGGTTTTCTTTGGGATCTTAACTGGACCAGGCAATGAATACCAGTTTGGGGGCTTCCTGTTCAGAGAGATCTCAGGCCTTGCTGACTCCTGTTCCCTCACACAACGTCCTGGGTTTCCCTTAGTGTCCTCGAGAAACCTTAAAACAACAAAAAAGAGGTCAACTGAGGCAAGCTCAAAAGACCAGAAATTGAGCGTATTCAGGAATAGCGGAGAAACTGCAACTAGGGAACGGTATGCTGTGGCCAGCTCCCGCAAGTCGGTTAAGGGTTTGAGGCGGGCTGTGTTTGTGGACAAGGAGTGCAAAGCAGGCAGGAGTGTAGCCAGCATCCCAGGCACAAGTTCATTGGCTCAAGGATGGAGGCAGATTCTGGGTGGCTGTTCTTTGGTCAGGAAGTCAGTTTATGTCATCTCTGTAGGGGAAACTAGTTTCTCTGTTCTTAAGTTGCCTTCTTCTGAGCGCCAGGGTCGAGTCTCAGTTTCCTAGCCTCTGCTTCTATTTTAGATCCTTTCACCCCTCCAGCAGCCCCGCAGGTGGAGACCAGACTCAGGCAGGCTAATGCAGTGTTGCAAATGTCATGGTCTGAATCTTTTCTTTCCGAGCACGGGGACCGGGACTGGGAACTTTATAGCAGACACAACTTTGCAGATAACGTTGTTCTCTAAAATCAGAGAACTCTTTGCGATTCTGCTCAGTTCCATTAATATGCATTTGAGGCTGGAGTGGTGTGTGTGTGTGTGTGTGTGTGTGTGTGTGTGTGTGTGTGTGGAAGGTGGGGGCAAAGGCACCTCTGAAATCTGTCTCTTCTTGTATAATCTCTTACATAGTCTGTACATGTATGTTACAAACAGGGGACTCTTTACCTACAGTCACTGGATGGGAATGTAAGAGGGTTTATAAACCTCCAAATATTTTGTGCAAAATTCGGAAGACGGGGTGCATAGCCTTCACCAGATCCTCAAGGGGATCTGAGACCTCAAGGAGAATAGGAATCCTGGCTCCAGAAGGATTTAGCGAGTGACTGCCGGAACCTACTCAACGAACCATCTTCCCGATCACATTCCATAAGGCCTCAGGCTTCTGCTGTTGCCAAGATGCACTGGCTTGCTGCCTGAGAAGGAGGCTTTTGTCTGAGTTAGTTCTGCCACCTACAGCACGCAGCCGGGCAGAGGCGCCCGCTTGGCTCCCAGAGCGGGGAGACTCATTTGCATACATGAATAAGGGGCGGTGCGCGCTGCCTCTCCAGCCTGGTACCCCTCCGCTAGATGAAAAATGGCTTTGGGGATTCCTTATTAGTATTCAGAGATGCAAACTCCTTTGGGGTGAGTTACAGCGATGGGAAGATATTTTTACATGAAAGGGGAAGGGATAAATCCTGAGGATTAGCATCTGAAAGAAGCGTTGCCCAAAAACCCAGGAGGAAAGAGGGAGAAAGGAAGAGAAAACGAGCTCCTGAGTTCTCACGATAAATACAACTCTTCCATTTCTTAGCATGCTCAATGCTGACAACCCGTTCTAGGTCCAGATAGGTAACTTGTCATATAATAAAAGTATTTGCCATCTAACTTGCAATCATGAAACTATCTGCTTCAGGAAGATGTGATTTTCTAAGCAGCTGAGTGCAAGCATAGGATAGTGTTCTTAATATACTTAAAATCATTTTTAAGGGACTGAATTTTGGGGACCAAGACTGTATTATTCTCATGCTGCTGCTGTTGCTAAGTTGCTTCAGTCATGTCCGACGCTTAACGACCCCATGGACTGCAGCCTACTCGGCTCCTATGTCCATGGGATTTTCCAGGCAAGAGTACTGGAGTGGGTGCCATTGCCTTCTCCGATCATTCTCATAGTTCCTACGCAGAGTGCCTGAAACTTAGGAGGAAATTCAATAAATGCTTGTTGGTTTAACGTAATAGAAATGTGCTTTGTTTTGCAATCTGTGCTGTGCTTGTTAATATATGATCATAATATCTACTGTTTGTCGAACTTACGTGTCAAGGCGTATCATCTCAACTTTTTCAAATGTCCGAGATATGTATGGTTTTACAGATGAAGCCGAGTGCCAGCATGATTAGTGTTTCAGCCAAAGATAAGATTATACCTAGACTTCTCAGTTTAAGTCCATGTTTCTTCCACTCCATCCATGAAATTTTATATCCACTGTAAATCAATTTCTCGAGAATGGGAATTGACCACAAGGAAATGGTTTTAAAATCTTTACAACATTTCCTAATTAAAAGAAAAAGTTTTCCCCGTCCTTAGAATTTCTCTGAAAGCTTTTCTTACTGTTCTAACTTAATAATTGATCCAAATATCTTCTGACCCTGTCTGAAGCTAATAGTAGTTCTTTGATGGATAATGCAGTCTTATCTGCATGTGGAGAGAGGATGTGGAAACTTTTGCTCTGTTTGCTTAGAGTGACAAGGGAAGACCTGAGAGTGTCTATAATTTGCACACATATTTTGATTTCCAATAAAGAATTCTTAGTGGAGGAAAACACACCAGAATATGGACTTAAATGTATAGGAACCCTCCCTCTTTCACAGGTTTTTCTTTATTAACATTTTAGGTTTCAAGTTCAGTTCAGTTCAGTCACTCAGTCATGTCTGACTCTTTGTGACCCTATGGACTGCAGCACACCAGGCCTCCCTGTCCATCACCAGCTCTTGGAGCTTGCTCAGATTCATGTCCATCGAGTCAGTGATGCCATCTAAACATCTCATCCTCTGTCGTCCCCTTCTCCTCGTCCCCTTCTCCTCCCTCCAATCTTTCCCAGCATCAGGGTTTTCTCCAATGAGTCAGTTCCTTGCATCAGGTGGTCAAAGTGTTGGAGTTTCAGCCTCAGCATCAGTCCCTCCAATGAATATTCAGAACTGATTTCCTTTAGGATGGACTGGTTTGACCTCCTTGCAGCCCAAGGGACTCTCAAGAGTCTCCAACACCACAGTTCAAAAGTATCAATTCTTCAGCACTCAGCTTTCTTTATAGTCCAACTCTCAAATCCATACATGACTACTGGACAAACCATACCTTTGACTAGACAGGCCTTTGTTGGCAAAGTAATGTCTCTGTTGGTCATAACTTTTCTTCCAAGGAGCAAGCGTCTTTTAATTTCATGGCTGCAGTCACCATCTGCAGTGATTTTGGAGCCCAAGAAAATAAAGTCTCTCACTGTTTCCATTGTTTTCCCATCTATTTGCCGTGAAGTGATGGGACCAGATGCCATGATCTTGGTTTTAATGTTGTGTTTTAAGTCAACTTTTTCACTCTCCTGTTTCACTTTCATCAAGAGGCTCTTTAGTTCTTCTTCACTTTCTGCCATAAGTGTGGTGTGATCTACATATCTGAGGTCTTTGATATTTCTCCTGGCAATCTTGATTCCAGCTTGTGCTTCATCCAGCCCGGCATTTCTCATGATGCACCCTGCATATAAGTTAAATAAGCAGGGTGACAATATACAGCCTTGATGTACTCCTGTCCCAGTTTGGAACCAGTCTGTTGTTTCTAAAAGGTTTCAGAAAGGACTCTCAAGTCAACAGGAAGACAGGCAAACTGAAGACGGATGGGAACTGACCCAGACCTCACTACTTTGCAGCCTCATGCACTAGTGACTTTGTCTCTGAATCACACTGTACCTGTGTCGCTCAAGCTGTGAAATCTTAGTCTCTTTTCCCGAAGAAACTGCAAATGAAAGGAGATTACAGTTGGCCCTTAAGTGGGGTTAATGGTTTTGGCTTAGATCATTGATAGCTAGGAAGGGCTAAGGTATTTTTCTAGATGACGACAATTTTGATTATCATGCTTAGACTTGAGAAGAGGGAAAGTGGGGTGGGGGCAGTGAAAAGAGAAGGAAATTTGAGCAGAAAACCCTTGGAGATCTGTGCGTGGCTTGCTTCTGTATTTCTCTCTGCTAAAACCCAGCATTTGCAGGGCAGTGGCTCTCAGCTTTGGGTAATACTTATCAGAATTAGATGAGGGAATGCTCTTTTTAAATGCAGATTCAGGCCCCCACCTCCAGATTCAGTAAAACAGAAAGGGCAGAGCCCAGAAGTCTGCATTTTTAACAATCAACTCATCTGATTTTGATAAAAGTGTGCCTTAGACTTTGAGGAACATTGGCATAGAAAGGTTTTCCAGTCTTTCTGAGAAACACTCTTTCAATGCATCCATTCATTTGAGCCAAGTCTAGGAACACAGAGATAAAAGGCATAGTCTCATTTCAGCATTCAAAGAGTTCAAAGTCAAGTAGAGAAGAGACTTGGAAGCTGATGGTTACAAAATGTAAATAAGTTCATAGAGCAGAAGGAGCTATGTGCTGTGGAGAACTGGAGAGGTATTCGGCTCAGCCCACATGGGAAGAAGTGGACAGTCCTGGGGAGGAAGGGATAACAGAAGAAGGGACTCTGCCTTCAAGGATGAGTGGGCATAAACCAGGAAGAGAGGAGGGAAGAATTCCAGGTTGAGGGAACCCAGTGGACAATAAGAAGTGTGGCCTCTAGGGAAATACTCAGATGAGACAGGGCAGAAGGGAAAGGGTGGTAAAAAAGATGGGCGGATGAAGGCGGAGATTGAAAGTCTGTCTTTCATAATAAAATAATGTCTTTTCACATGGGTAGGTGCATTGCCAGGGCTTTCTGGTTGGCACTAGAAGTAAAGAACCCGCCTGCCAGTGCAGGAGATGTAAGAGCTGCAGGTTCAATCCCTGGGTGGGAAAGATCCCCTGGAGGAGGGCATGGCAACCCACTCCAGTATTCTTGCCTGGAGAATCCCATGGACAGAGGAGCCTGGCGGGCCACAGTCCATGGAGTCACAAAGAGTTGAACACCACCAAAGCGACTTAGCATGCGTGCACAGATGCGTTGCCAATGTTCGTATTGCTGTTGTTGCAACAGCAACGGATGCGTTGTTCCAAGTTGTGGTCTTTGCCCTCTTAGCAACAGCTCTCTCAATGCAGCAGTGTTCTGATAAGCTTCCAACTGAGAAGGGATTCAGAAAAGTCCAGGGCAGTCCTAACTGGATTTACCTTCTTATTTCATTCATTAATCTTTGTCGTCAGATGTCTTGGACTGCAGTAGAGCTGAAAGGTCTAACTAAAGGAAGCAAGAAGCGTGACTATGTACAGAACCAGGGCAAAAACTCCACACTGAATATATGTGGGAGTATACATTACCATCCATTACCAATTTGCACATCTTGTGTAAAATACAAATGAGCCCATGGATAAAAATGAAGTCGTGTTCATCATGGTTTTTTATAAGAATTAGGATCAAAAAACGTACCTGAAGTTACCACTTTGTTCTCAAAAGCTTGAATGATACCTTCACTGCCACAAAATCTACATAAACTGCCATTGTAACTCACAGTGTGTGGTTATGCAAACAGGAAAAACAACAGAAGCTAGAGTAGAAATCTGAGCATGCTGTGCTAATATGAAAGAGCTTTTTTCTTTAACCAGAGAGAATCACGTCATTTCATAATAGAACTGCGTATATCCACCCAACCATCAGTTTAGAATATGTGGGGAAATATGTGTGTGTGTGTGTGTAAATCACACTCAGCTGTAATATGATATTATAAATGATAGTAAAGAGAGTGAGCATTATCAAATGTTGGTAATATTTCTTTTCCTCCACACTTATACAGAAAAAAATAAAAAATGGTGGGGGTGGGCAGGAGGGAAGAAAAGTGTCTTTAAGCTTCGAAATGAATTCCAGCTGTTAATATTATTTATTGCAAATAATATTATCAAGTAGTGAAGCCCCTGTCTTTGAACCCCTTGCAGTTGTGTGTAATACTGGAGCCAATGCAAGAACTGATGTCCAGACATAAAACCTACAATCTCAGTCCACGGGACTGCCTGAAGACCTGCTTGTTTCAGAAGTGGCAGCGGATGGTGGCCCCGCCAGGTACGGCCTCGCTCTTCACTCTCCACCTACATGCTTTTTCCGAGGCTGCTTCTGGACATGAAGGGATAGGAAAAGGGAGTGATTATAAACGTATCAGGCAAAGTAGTTTATAAGGGATGTTCTGAGTGTGATGTTGGATCCAAAGACACTGAGTTGGTGAAGGGCAAACATCCTTCTTCGACGTGGTGACCATGCTCCACAGTCTTCTCACTTGCTAGATTTAGGAGGACAGAAACTCACAGAAGGAAATTGATGTCTTTAATGTTACTGAGATGTTGATAAAGCCGAGATGAGAACCAAGGTTCACTGTCTCCCGGGCCAGTGGTCGTTCCACTGGACAAGACTTTGGTGACCGCAGATGGCTTACTTTAGTTTTCTTTGTCCTTTGAAGAATGGTAGAAATTACGAAAAGAAAGGGGGAGAAGGAAGAAGAAAGGAAGAATGGGGGGATGGGCAGAAGAGAAAAAGAAGGAAGGGAGGGAGGGGGGAAGGAATAGATGGAAGAGAAAAGGGAAGGAAGGAGGAGAAAGTTTTGCCCTATTTTTAAAGATACATAATATCAAAGGGTATTCTGATCATGAAAAGAATACATAAAAGACCCCATTTCTCCACTTTCCTAGGATGCAGTTTAGATACTGTAGTCTCCTGCTGGGGTTCTGAAATTACTGCTTCGAGTCATCATTAATTGTCTTTCTATCTAATACATTTTCACTCCCAGGCGTGTGCCGAGCCTCATTGATCATAAAAGCAAAATGTATCCATTCGCTAAAAATTGTTTTTATGAAGAGTAATTATTAACATGAGGCACATAGCTTTTTGAATCATGAAATATAATGGTCACCTTCCACTGGTAATTGGCCAGGGGTTTTAAATAAAGAGGATATAGTCAATATAATCAAGCACATGTTTAGAAAGCTGGGAAAATGAGCATTACTTTACATAGAATAGCTGCATCCCCATCTTAGGGGAATTTTCGACATTTAGAACATTATTTTTCAAAGATATTAAATGTGTTTAAATTGGTCTTATTTTCTCTTTCAATATCAATAAGGTTTTATGGGGAAAAAATTTCACTCACTCCAGGTCTTGAAAACTTCTATTTCCTGATGCATGCACATGTAATTCATATGACGTGTATGTGTGTGTGTGTGTGTGTGTGTGTGTATTAGTCATTCAGTCATCTCTAACTCTTTGCGCCCCTTGGACTGTCACCCACCAGGCTTCTCCATCCATGGAATTCTCCAGGCAAGAACACTGGAGTGGGTTGCCTTTCCCTTCTCCAGGGGATCTTCCTGACCCAGGGATTGAACAGGGGTCTTCTGCATTGCAGGCAGATTCTTTACCATCTGAGCCACCAGAGAAGCTCCATAATTCATATATTATTCATTAATTCAGTCATTAACTCAACAACTATTTATTGAGCCCCTACAAGATGCCAGGCACTGGCCAAGCCACTCTGCTTACAGCACTGCATGAAAACAGTCATAAATCACAGTCTCTCAGACCTTTATTTTTTTATTGAATCTTCACTAGCATTATTGTGAGGTATGAGATATTTCTTGTTATTCCCATTCAATATAATAGGCCTGAGATTTAAAGTAGAGCTTGCCAAAGTTAGCGCAAGACTAATCAATAGAGACCTATGTCACAATAAGTCTTTGTGTCTTCAGTTCATGACTCTAATCCTACAGCTACGTACAGCCAGTAGGAGCAACACAGAGCAAACATTTGAGACATATTTTCCCAAAATTCCATTTAAAAATACAATTTTTTAAAATAAAAGCAGCAGATTTCAAGTCAAAGGAAGAAGACACTGGTCAGGGAAAACGGGAGTATTCGCTTAACTTTAGACTGTACCACTCAGCTCACCTCCAGCTGCCTAAGTTGGAACAATTCTGTTTCCTGTTTCGATAACCTTCAGAATAAGCATCCATACTCTCCATGGATAGGGACGGTAGATACCTTCTGTCAATGAGTATCTTCAGACATTAAGACAAAAATATTTATGAAAGAAAAAATAGTGTATAAATAGAAACCTTCTACTTCTTCATCAAGTCAGGAATAACATGATGGACCCAGTAGTCTTTGAAATGAGCCTTAAAACAAACTCACCCCATTGTCCAATAGAAGCAGCAAAGATGTCTCAAGAAAATGCCAAAGGTCCGCTCACTTAATTCCAATACAGCCCTAGCTTACCTTCTTCCCATCAGGGCTGGACCTAGAATAGGGTTAGCTCTTACATACCATTTCCAATTCATTTAGTAAGTGCCTGGAACAGGCTTCTGAAAGTTTCTCATTCTCAAAACAAAGATTATATAGCACCTAACTAATAGAGTTGCTATGAATATAAAATAATGACAGAAAATGTCAGGAATATGAAAACATTGAGTCATGCTCACAATGCATAATAAATAAATGAAATTCTTCTTACTACACATTTCCATAAGTCTGTACGCTTCCAATAAAATTTTGCCTCATCCTTCAGTTTCAAAAATATATATATATTTTTTTCTATTTCTAAACCTTCTGGAAGAGGTCTAGTTTCTTTTCATTAATATATTGATTATAGCATATTAAAACATTTTCCCCCCAGGAATTTTCAAGTTAGTTGCATCCTTTAAACACCAGGGTGCAAACCATGGGCATTTCTCCTGAGCTTGGGAATCCCCAAGTTCTACATCAATGGCTGGTTGATGGACACTTCTTTTTACTTCATCATTTCAAGGTGTAATAGAGCTTGGCTGCAATATAACACTTGGCCAGTAGGTGCTGCTGTTACTCACTGGGTCCCTAATTTAATAAATTCATATAGGTGGCACTAGTGGTAAAGAATCCACCTGCCAGTGCAAGAGTTACAAGTTTCATCTCTGGGTCGGGAAGATCCCCAGAGTAGGAAATAGCAACCCACTCCAGTACTCTTGCCTGGAAAATTCCATGGACAGAGGAGCCTGGTGGGCTGCAGTCCATGGGGTCACAAAGACTCAGATACAACTGAATGCACACATGTGCGTGCGTATGCACACACACACACACACACACACACTTTTCTCAGGCCTTGGAGGCTCCCTAGGAATCTCAGTGTGAATAGCATGACAGTCTCTCAGTTGTGTCCAACTCTTTGCAACTCCATGGACTGTACATTCCATGGAATTCTCCAGGCCAGAATACTGGAGTGGGTAGCCTGTCCCTTCTCCAGAGGATGTTCCCAACCCAAGGATCGAACCCAGGTCTCCTGCACTGCAGGTGGATTCTCAGAGCCCTCCTTTTATTATAAAAATAAGGTAGGCCATAAAAATTTTTTCTCAAAATTCATAATGGTAATAATATTTTAAGTTCAAATTGTGATAGGGGTATAACTCACCCCTAAGATTTATTCATAGATTCCAGACATATAGATGGGCTTCCAAGGCGGCGCTAGTGGTAAAGAATCCACCTGCCAATGCAGAAGAGGGAGACTTGGGTTCAATCCCTGGGTTAGAAAGATCCCCTGGAGTAGGAAATGGCAACTCACTTTAGTGTTCTTGCCTGAAGAATCCCAGGGACAGAGGAGCCTGGTGAGCTACAGTCTATGGGGTCACAAAGAATCGGACATGACTGAGCACAAGACATATAGATGAAATCAGAAAGAACAATTAAAGGCAAATCATTTTATAGACATGGTAAAGAAAAGAGTTTCCATCATTTTGTACTAAAACTAGATCATCAGATTTCTCCTTTTGGGTTTTGTCAAGTTAAAAAAAACACGGGGAAAAAAATGTCAATAGTCTACTCTTTTCAGTTTACAAAAACGGCGTCACTGGAGGGACCGTGGTGGTCGCCCGGGAACTGATCCCCCTTCCATTTTCCATATTGCAGCAGAACCCACAAGGCAACCGACAACCAAACGGAGGAAAAGGAAAAACTCCACGAGCAGCACCTCCAACAGCAGCGCGGGGAACGCCGCCAACAGCACCGGCAGCAAGAAGAAGACCACGGCCGCCAACCTGAGTCTGTCCAGTCAGGTACCTGTAAGTCTCGCTTTCCTTTTAGGCTGCAATTCCTGCCTTTACCGTCTCCCAATTCCAGGGGGGCCCGCGGAAAAGACTCTTAGCTGCAAAGACCTTCTGGGCCGGGCGGGCGAGAGGCGGGGTTGGGGAAGGGGAAGGCAGGACAGGAGTTGGGAGGAAGGGGGAGGACTCTGTCCTGAAAACCAGCCCCTGCAAACTGGGAACTAGAAAGCAATACGCAGAGTCTGTGCTGCAGCGGGACAGGAATGAAAATGCCGTCAGAGTCGCAGACAGGAGATATGTCACCTAAGGTTTAATTAAAATATCACTGAGCGATGTGCCTGGTGGCAGATAAGGGGCTCTGGGCACCATCGCTGGGACCCTGTGTTCCACTGGAAAGCTAGCTCCTGGCACTCAGACTCCAGATTGTCATTTGACTGTCCCCAGCCCTGCCCACCCCACCCCAGACATGGGCATCTCCTCTTATCTTAAGACTCAGGTAATTAACTCAAGGCCAGTGCAGCTCAGTGGATTTCGTTTTCCCTGTTTCATTAGCTTAGAGGGAGGTTCAGCCGCAGGTTTGGTCTGAACTGTCTTGACCTCTTGACCCTTTTCTTTCAGTTCCGGGTCTTGACGAAGGAAATGGGCCGCTCAGAAGGGGGCTTCTTTGAACTCTGAGACTCATAGCCGAGGGTGTCCCCAGAAGGGCAAACCAGGCAGATGGGACCTTTCTTGCTCTCCTCTTGATTTCTTCCCCAGTCCTCTCCCTTCTTCCTGATTCCTTCTAGACTCTGAATTCTTCATCCCAGAATTAGACCACTTACCGCTTTTACTGACAAGTTCTCACGTTCCCTGAAGCCCATCTTGCCTCTTCAGTGACCTGCGGGTGTTCCTTCTCTGTGCCCTTGGTACATTACCTCACCAGGCTTTCAACTGTCCTTCCTTCCAACCCAGGGATTCTCATGGCGCATCAGAAGTGCCCTCTGGACCCTGTGTCTTTGAGAGTGTGCCCTTTCTTGTAGCTGCCCTCCACCTCCAATGCAGTTTTTTTTAACCTTTCCCCTCTTTCTCACTCGTCTCCCCTCTAGGATTTGGTTGTGGTCCTCTTCCTTCAGGTTCTGATCCTGCTGTGTCTCCTGTCCATGTGAGAGTGGACCATCCTTTCCAGAAGGTTCTCCACTTACTTCTAAGTGTGGCTTTCAAATCTGACCCCCCACCCACTTGCCCCCACGTCCCATTGGTCACTTCTCTTCGGCTAAACCCAACCCCACCAGTGTATCGGAGAATTATCTGGCCTCCCCTCCTGTCCTCCATAGACAGAGGGTACGGTTGCCATTCCCCAGTACATTAAAAAGAAAGGGTCATGAGAGAGTGGCCAGCCTGTGAGGTAGGTGTCATTTTAATTTTAAGAGCGTTAGGAATTTCAGTCTTTAGATAAAACCAGAATCACCTCTGTTTTTAACTGGGCTATCATCCCTGAAGAGTGAGGGGGCTGGAAATCAAAGGAGAAAAGCAGTCTTCTTATTAAGGTGCCAGTAAGTTATACCCACTGCTGGTTAAATGGAAAATGAATAGAAAAAAAAAATGGCCAGGTGTAAATAAATCAGCCCCCAAAGCATACACAAGTAGCCTATTCATTCATTTAATCTGAGAGTTTTAGAAACTAAAGGTTGTTAGTTTCCACAAACAATTGAAAGAACATTCCAGGGATTTCTGGAACTCTGACATAGCTACTTAAAGGCACAGGGACTACAAGAATTCAGAGCGGTTCACCAAGCGTTTTCTGAGCTCCTTTTGTGTGCCCTACACTACAGCAGGTGTTGGTAATTCAACGCCTGGTTGGATTTAAAATTTAAAAAAAAAACAAAAAAAAACCAAAAGACACCCAAGCTCCATCATTGAAGAGCTGGCTATCTAAAGGAGGGACGATGAAGAGGTTTCTTCTCTCCTGCCAACTCAGTCTCCTGGGGTCAACTCACAGGGTAGAGTGTCCAGAAAGGTTCTGAGCCTGAACTGGATGTGGTAGGCCATCCATTAGTGATGTCTGCCGTGGGTACAGAATAGCAGCTACCTGTCCATGTATTTTCACATACCTGGCCCAGTCAGAAGCATTGCAATTTTTTTTAAAGAGCACCTAACTTTTTCTACTCCATTACATTCTTGTCCTTCCAACCAACCATTGCATTTTGCTGGAAGATGCCTGTGTTGAGAGGGTCTTTAGTAAGTTAAGACCCTTCGGACAAGAGCAAGGCACCGTGAGAAAGTGCAAGAAGAATGTTAGCAGTATCCTCACCATGCAGTGAAGGGTGTTTTCATTAAGTGAAACTTACAGATGGCTGAGAGAAACAGGGAAGTCATCCAGGTTAGGCAAACGTGTCCATTTCTGTAGGTCCCCCGGCTGGTTGGATGTCAGATGATAAGCACCGACTGGCTCGTAAGGATAACATCTTTTGTGTGTCCTGAATCACTCACACCCCGTTCCTGTTTAACTAGAAATGCCACTTGCTGGCCTTAGCTGCCCTATCTGAAGACACGGACAGGGGGTCGTGTTACCACGGCCATGGCTGTGGTCCACCTAGTGGCCGGACGGCAGCGTGTGTGTCCGGCAAGGGCTCGGGTTTAATCCTTGGCTTCTGCGTCTCACTCCATCCAAGAGCAGGGGCTAGGAGCGACCCCGAACCGCAGCCTCAACCCTGGGAGGGATGGAGACCGGTGTCAGTCCACAGCAGTGACCCCTGCTGGCCAGTTTAAGCAGAAGTGTTGAGGGGCCCTGAAAGGAGTCCCTCCCCGTCCTCAGAGGTTGGTGGTCCTCGCTCGGGGGCTTAGTGAGAAGAGGTACATGGGCACCAGCTGGTGGCATCCCAGGGTCTCCAGCAAGGAGCAGAGGGGTCTGCCTTGTGGGGAGTTGAGACCACATGGGTTACCCTCAGGTGGACCAATATCGCCTCCTGGGCGGGGCGGTCCCACAAGACAGGGCAGGAAGTTCAGCTCTCACTGTGGATGTTGAATGATGTGGGGGGATTTTTAAAGACTGGGGGTGTGTGGGGAAAACGATGCCAACACCCCCAGTTGGAAGGAGCCCCAAATGTGCACTGGGCTTCCAAGGCAGTGCTAGTGGTAAAGAACTCGGCTGACAATGCAGGAGACAAGAGACATGAAGCTTTGATTCCTGGGTTGGGAAGATCCCCTGGAAGTGGGCATGGCAACCCATTCCAGTATTCTTGCCTGGAGAATCCCATGGACAGAGGAGCCTGGTGGGCTGTAGTCCATGGGGTCGCAAAGAATCAGATATAAGTGAAGCGACTGAGCATGCACACAAAATGTGTCTTATGTCTCCACTCATTTTGTGAAGATAGCAAGTCAAGCCCACCTGAGTGGAGAACACACATCCTAGCCTGGAGGTTTAGCAGAGCCAGCTAGAGTCCTGTGCATAACTGTGTAACTGTCCTCAAGCCTCTAGGTGCATACAAAGTCCTTAGCACACGTCTGTTTTATTATAATTTGCCATTTATTCATCACTCACACATGCACACGTGTGCACACACACTCATACGTAGACCCACGATTATGCATCTGGCTAAGGATATGTTTTATAATCAGTAAGGCAAACATGGCATCTCTCTGAAATTTCAGATGCTCCAAAATATCTATGCCTGGGCATCTTTTCCAGTTGTTCCTGGAACAAAGATACACCAAACATACTATGAGCCTGCATGAGCCCCATTTGAAGAGATTCAAGCCACTATTTTCGGAGGACTTTTCTGGAATGGCTGTTGTTTGCTGATACAGTGAAGGCATCTGGAGTGTTGGGAACTTCTTGGCTAATATCACGTTTAAGTCGGCTTCTTCTGTTTCCAAATTATGCTTACTTCCTCCCATTCCCGCAGCCTCTCTCGCTGGCCTTGGGCTCACAATACTAGCGCAGACCCACGCGTCAGTTCTAACATTCTTCTCCTGCCCTGTGACACCTAAGGCTTGTGTTTTCCCAGCCCTTCAAAGGGTGCCGCACACAGGTCACGAGCTGGGGTTCACCCTCGTGTGGCGCTCTGCTGCATCTTAACCTGGTCTTGCCTCCTGCCTTTGCTCCTGACTGTAGGCACAGTGTCCTGAGGGCCTGCAATGAAGGGCGCTTTTTGAATCCCCAACACCCCAAGGGGTCAGGTGAAAGCCCTGTTCCATTTAACGTCCCATCGGCTTTCTTGACACTCGAACTCTGTGTCTGTTTTACATCTCATTTCAGGAGTCCTTGTGAGTCTCTTATAAGTCAGTGTCACGTCTAGCTCCTGGTGGCATCATAAGGATGTTCGTAGGGACTCATAGTTGAACACCCTGCCGGCACGTCGATGGCTGACTCTACTCAGGTCACCTTTGAGCCATTTACTTCATCTGGGACATTTCTCTTTAACATCCTTGTTATCAATTCGCAAGAGTGATTAGTCTGAAAACACAGTGTGAAACCTATTGATTATCTTCCCTCTAATTCGAGGGGAATCGATCTATCAGACAAACAAGGTTTTCCATTCCAAAACAAACCAGATGGTCACAAAGGGATTAGTTCGATGGGCACCTTCAAAATTTGAGAAGGGCCCTGGAGGGACAGCTGGACCTTTCTCCTGACCACAGGCAGTGTTCCACTCATAGACTGCCCCAGGCAGCCTCTCTTGCCCCAGTAGAAAGAACGTTTGCCCAGTTGTCAAGGCAAATTCACGCCCATATCAGCAAATGCTTACTTATATCTCCAAAAGCATCTGGCTGGCCTTGATGTTTCAGCTTCAGCCGAGGCCAAGGGCAGTCAGGCACTCTTAAGTAGATTGTTGCTCAGAGTTGGCAGAGCAGGATCCACCTGACAGATGCCCTGTGCTGTGCCCAGGTCAGCCATTGGGCCCATAGGGCCCCCTTGGAACACGGAGGCCAGAGCAATGCCTTGGGTAGGCTTTCTTCTCCCCTGTCCTCGAGCCTCTGCAGCGGTGGCCTCTGCCAAGCTCCCAACCCTAGGATGTGCCTTCCTTGTTTGCATGGAAGGACAGTTTGTACTTAAAGGAGTGATTAGATAGATTCTTCTTGCACGCTTCCATCTCTGATGACGACCAGCTTCATCGATATAATTATCATTAGTTCTCTTCATCTTTCTTTAATGGCACCAGCTGGACAGACTGGTTCTCTTTACTGCCCAGATTGGTGGTGGGGTTGCCTTTGTGGGGATAGGTGACAGGCACCATGGAATAACAGATGGTAAATTCAGGGCTTGTTGGCAATCAGCAGGTTTTTGCTAATGACTTAATTAGCTATGCAAATTGTCAAATCAGTGTGAACATTGTTTTTATCGAAAACTTTACCTAAATTAATTACCATAATTAAGTAGCAGAATGTCAAGGATGTTGGCTGTGTAAAAGGGCCTGGCTGAGTAGGAAAAAAGAGAGATCTGTCTTCAATTAAAACATATACCGTCCTTGGGACAGAGAAAATGCCGTTTAGAATGAGTTGCGTGAAGACGGCAGAACCGCCTCCTCCCCGGCGTTGGCTGCTATTCTCAGTAGTTTGCAAAGCCGTCCCGAGACCCTCAGTAAAGGTGGTGGCGTTTCCGAGGTCTCGCACAGCGCCCACTGCCCTCTCAAAAGTCCCCAGTGTCGGCAAGTTGCAAAGCGTGGATTTTTTTAATTTTGAAAAATCCATTTTTTTATTTCTGCAGATTGCTAGCATTGCTCGTTCTCCGGTGTCAGGCTGCACACTAAGGACATAAACTCGCGTGGTTGTTTCCCGTCAGGAGGCGATGTTTATTTCCTGTAGAAATCCAATATGCGTCTTGGCCCCCCCGACACTGAGACTTGGCCCCGGTGTACAGGACACGGTGTGTCTGACCCAGGTCCCCCAGCGCCTCCTCCCGCTAGTGTTTTAAGTGGGCTTCTCTCTCCCAAGGTTCCCTGTAATAATGTCAGCTGCTGTTCACAGGATGTGATGGTGGTAGGAGAGCCAACTCTGATGGGAGGTGAGTTTGGGGACGAGGACGAAAGGCTAATCACTAGATTAGAAAACACGCAGTATGATGCGGCCAACGGCATGGACGACGAGGAGGACTTCACCAATTCACCCGCCCTGGGGAACAGCAGCCCATGGAACAGTAAACCTCCGGCCACTCAGGAGACCAAATCAGAGAACCCCCCGCCCCAGGCTTCCCAGTAAGAGTGACCGGCTCCAGAATCCACTGTCCATAGCCCCGTGGGTCACGCTCACTATTTCAGATCCTTACTTACAGGAGAGGAAGGAGCAAGACGTTAAAACTTTGCCACGCAAATACCGATTTCTAAACCACAATGATCTGAGTTTCTTTCTTCCTTTTTTTTTTTTAATTGAGAGGACCATTCCGAATAAACTTCCATGACCCCTCCCTGGAGGCCTTCGCAGGTAATAGAGATACTGGCACTGATGATAATTAAAACAAGAGCAAATGCTAACGCTTCTCCTGGCTCAGTTTGAACCATGTCTGTTAATTTCCCTTCGCCAACCCCGCATCCAACCATCCAACGAAGGCCATATTGTCAGTAAACCCTCAGTGCTCAGGATCGCATTCTATGCCGAATCCAACTACAGATGACTTTTTAATATTGTAAAATATTTTCTGCTTTTTGACTTGCATCTGAGAGTTTCTTGTTTCAGTAAAAAAAGAAAAGGAAAAAAAATCCGCTTTTGAAAAGTAATTTAAACGTACCTTTATTTTTTTCTCTCTCTCTTTCACCTTTTCTTTCTTTGGGTAACAGCGAAGAGGGCCCAGCAGGGTAATTTATGGCCAAGCTAATGTCAGTTGGTCCTCGAGCCCGAGTTGGTTCAATCGAGCCTGAGTGCAGAAACAAGAAATGACCTTTTGTCATCAGAGACACCAAGGCAGATTTTTACGTAAAGAAAGGCACCTGGCCCCTTGAGAATGTATTTGTTTGTATAATTGCTGTTGATCCAAATATTTTCAAGCCATGTAATCCATTAATTTTGTGGGCAGTTTAATAAATCTGAAACTTCTGGGTTTCTTTTTTTTATTGTATCTGAGTTGACTGTTGTTTCTCTTCATAGTATATTTCCTGTATAATATTTTGTAAAGCCCTCACCTGGTTCTTTTATGGGGACTTTCCCTTGGGGGCAATCCCAGTGTATTTATGTGAAACTTTATAAAAGAACTAATTTTTCCATTCGCATATTAATATGTTCCTCTATACATGTAAAGACTCAGTGGCTCGTGTGTTATAAAACAGCTGTATTTTATGTATGCTTTACTGATAAGTGTGCCAATAATAAACTGTGTTAACGACCAAAGCAAAGGAGTCTGCATATCTGTGACCCTGGCAGAAAAATCTGCCCACGATGATGAGAAGTACTCAGCATGGATTTATGACCCAAATCCCACATGGAGTGGCACTGTGAAAAAGGCTCATCTTTATAAACTACAGTTTCTTCCACACTCACTGCAGTTTACTTGGGCAAACACAGGGGTGTCTTCTCTGTGCTGGGCACTCTGCTGGCCGCAGACACAGGGATTGGAAAGCAAGGATTGACCTCGCTCCCTGTGGCTGGTCAAATACAAGGGCAGCGGCTTCCACTCACTGAGTACTTACTCTGTACCAAGCATCTCAATTTAAGGTCCATAGACATTTCTTCCGGCTTCCCTGAGAGCTCAGACAGTGAAGAATCTGTCTGTAATGCAGGATACCCAGATTCTATCCCTGGGTCGAGAAGATCCCCTGGAGAAGGGAATGGCAACCCACTCCAGTATTCTTGCCTGGAGAATTCCATGGACAGAGGAGCCTTTATTTCAACTAATCCTCACAGCTCCACCAACTAGGCCTTCATCTCCCCATTTTTTATAAATCAGTGCTCCCACTTGCCTATTTTTCTAAAAAGCTTATTATACAAAGATTATGGAAAATTCATTTGAGGACTTTGGGTTTCAAGAACTTTCGCCGCATTTGTCTACTCTGTTCAAATGAGGAAGAGGAGAGAAGAAATCTGTTAGCATTAACTAGGTGTATATAAAATGCCAGGCCATAGTAATAGATCATCTCAGCCAGTTCTGGAAAAGAGGGGCTTGAAAAAGAGAAGAGAAGGGAGAGTGTGTCTCTTAGGTTGAGATTCCCAGAAGCAGAACCTGAGACCAAAATTCGGAGCACAGAGTTACTGAGGGGATCTTTTTCAGTTTAAAAAAAAAATCTGTAAGGGAGTGGAGGGGGTAAGATGCAGAAGAGGAAAGAGCTAGGAAAGCTGCGAACTCAGGAAGCCTACTTCCTGAGCCTGGTCCATGGTGCAGGGGAAGGCTTGGGGCACAGAGTTATCTAACCCTCGAAACTCAGCTGCCAGATTTCTGTACACCTGTACTGGTTAGTCATTGGCTGGGGCCACTCCCAGGGGGTGTGGGAGGCAGTAACTTCAGAATAAGATGAGCCCCCATCGGCCAAGGGCTGTCCTGCAGAGGAGAGATCAACTGGAAGGCAACAGTCTTAGCATCTCGGCATGGGTAGGTTAGTCCCAGAAAGGGCGTCTGGGCAGGGGACCAACCGTCTGCTTCAGTAAGCTACTTGCTCCATCTCAGACTTCACGGGAGACATCGGTGGAATTTGTTACTGCATCTCCCTTGACTACAAAGCCTAGCTTCTCTCTCAGCATCACACTGTTTCCTTATGACATTAGCATGGGGAGGGAAATGTGTGGTACAATAGCAACAGAGCCAAAGGAAATTGAGGGAAACAGCTACTGTAATTGAAACTCCCCCACTAGAGCAGGAGAACTGCCAGCTTATCCTCTGCCCACCTCATCATTTCAGGGTTCCTTTCATCAGTTCTTTAAAGTCACCAACCTGCAGTCATCACAGATGATTTCTGGGACAATTTGTTTGACGTCTGTTCCACTTATCTATTGCTACACAGCTGATCGACCCCAAACTCAGAGACTCAAGAGGCAATTTATTATTATCAGTTAACATTCTGAGAGCTCAATGGTCAGGCGATCTGCACTTAGGGGAACAGATGTTGGTTGGGGATGGTGTCATCAGAGGTTTGGCTGGGCTGGACATTCAAGATGGCGCAATCACATAGCTGGCGATTGGAATGGAATGTAGGGCTGTTGAATACAGCCTCTCCACCAGGCTTTCACAGAATGATGGTTGGGTTCCCAGGGGAGAAGAAGCAAACTGCCAGTGCCTGGAACTGAAACACTATCACTTATCTGCACTGCACATCAAGGCAGCCCAGATTCAAGGTGCAGAGACCCAGACTTCCTCTGGGATGGGTAAGTAGCACGTGCCTCCAACAAGGGGATTGACTGCAGGCGGCCGTGTTTGGAAACAAACTTCTACGGCATCCAAGACAGTCCACAGGCTGGACCTGGCTTCCCTGACACTGTGTCCTTAGCCCCGTCCCACTGGTGCCTGACCACCATCTACCTCCACTCCTTTCCGTTGTCTGAATACACTAAGGGCCACGTCGACATGTCTTTGCATATGTTTCTCCCTCTTAGAATGCCACCCCCACCTTTTTACATAACCTACTCAATCCTTTTTTTTTTTTTAATTAATCAATTTAGTTTTGGCTGCACTGGGCCTCTGTCATGCTGCGTGGGCTTTTCACTGTAGTGGTTTCTCTTCTTGCAGAGTGAGGGCTCTAGGCGTGCAGGCTCAGTAGTTGAGGCGCTTGGGCTTAGTTGCTCCCTGGCATGTGAGATCTTCCCAGATCAGGGATCAAACCCATGTTCTCTGCCTTGGCAGGTGGATTCTTAACCACTGGACCACCAGGGAAGTCCCCAAAGCTATTCACTCTTAAAGGCCTAGTTTGATTCTCCTGGCCCCTGAGATGACTCCCCAGCTCAGGTCAGCATCCGTAGTCCCCTCTGGGATCCAAGAGCCCTTGGTTCTTGCTTCCGCCTTGGCTCTGTCCTGACAACTTCTTGTTTCTGTTGTTAAATTCCTTTCACTGTCCTGCTGGACTTTTCTAGGGCTGAGCGGTTTAATCGTTTCCATCTGAATCCTTAATATCTAAACTCTATCACATGTATCAAAATAGACAGAGTTAAAAAATCCCAAGCAAGAAATCATGACACCACCGCTTACCGTGCATTTCCCCTTCATGTTACAATCTGTCATTCTATGGCACAACAGAAAGTGACGTTTACCCTTGTGGGTACATAAGAGATGAGAGGTAGCAGAGACGGGCGTGTTCAAGGTTCTCAGAGGGCAAGTCGGCACAAAACAAACATTCTACAAAACACTGGCTTAAGCCGAACTTAAATGATTTGTTAGGCCCTGGAGATTTGTCAGGCCCAGAATAATTCCAAGGGCAACCATTTCTCAAGTACACACTACGTGTCAGCCGCTTGCTGGGTCCTTTGCCTGAGTGGTTTCACAATGATGGGAACCCAATGGTGGTGCATAGTTGGGTTTTGCTCTGTAATAACCTCCAAATCTCAGCAGCTGATGACCAGAAAGATTTTATCTTTCTCCCTGATGGGACTGTGGATCACCTGGAACAAATGTATCTCAGGTCTGCCCCTCGGGTCTCTATCTAGAACAGGCAATCTTCAGAGCACACACTTTCTTGGCAGATTCTGAAAGAAATGAAAGAAGACAAGCCAAATCACACAGACACACACTTCCTCACACTGCATCCATGGACCAAGGCAAGTCTCAAGGACAATCCAGCATCAGTGGAGTGGGGAAATAAACTACATCTTGCAGACTCAAGGGTATGAACAAACAACTGGGAATCCAACCTACCCCTGGCAGCCTACACAAAGATGTCAGAACAACTTCTAGTTATTTGTTAACATTTAAAAACTGATGAGTTTTCAAAATATCGTATTGATACATATATATGGAATCTAGAAAGATGGTACTGATGAATCTACCTGCAGGGCAGCTTTGAAGACACAGACGTGGAGGACACATTTGTGGATATGAGGGGTGGATAGGAAGGAGAGGGTGGCAAATGGAAAGAATAGCATGGAAACATATACACTGCCATATGTAAACAGTCAATGGTAAATAGTTAAAAAATATAGTTAACATTTTAAAAAAAGAAAATATAGTCCAAACTAAAATCACACCTTTATGTGACTTATTTATTTTAATGAGACCATGAAGTCCCCTCTGGAGGAAACCTTCAAATTGCAAGTGCTGTCAATACGCCACTTCACAGACCCTTGTCCTCAGAGACATCAGATATTCCTTAATTCTCATCCTGAAGTTTGCTTTTAGATAAGGGTATTTTTTGGTTGTTTATTTTTAAATTGGGTACAGATTGATCAATAAAAGCATGATAACACTGAAAAAAAAAATAGTCAATGGGAATTTGCTGTATGACCCAGGGAACTCAAACTGGGGCTCTGTGACAACCTAGATGGGTGGGTTGGGGTGGGAAGTGAGAGGGAGGTTCAAGAGGGAGGGGACGTATGTATGGATACGGCTGATTCATGTTGTGTGGCAGAAACCAACACAATATTGTAATTATCCTTCAGTTAAAAATAAAGGAAAAAAATGGATGAATTTTCAATAAAAATTAAAATGTTTTGGCTTTTAATATTTTTTATTATTTTTTAATATAAATTTATTTATTTTAATTGGAGGCTAATTACTTTACAATATTGTATTGGTTTTGCCATACATCAACATGAATCCGCCACGGGTATACACGTGTTCCCCATCCTGAACCCCCCTCCCACCTACCTCCCCGTACCATCCCTCTGGGTCATCCCAGTGCACCGGCCCCGAGCATCCTGTATCATGCATCTAACCTGGACTGGCGATTTGTTTCACATATGATATTATACATGTTTCAATGCCATTCTCCCAAATCATCCCACCCTCTCCCTCTCCCACAGAGTCCAAAAGACTGTTCTATACATCTGTGTCTCTTTTGCTGTCTCACATACAGGGTTATTGTTACCATCTTTCTAAATTCCATACATATGCGTTAGTATGCTGTATTGGTGTTTTTCTTTCTGGCTTACTTCACTCTGTATAATAAGCTCCAGTTTTATCCACCTCATTAGAACTGATTCAAATGTATTCTTTTTAATGACTGAGTAATACTCCATTGTGTATATGTACCACAGCTTTCTTATCCATTCGTCTGCCGATGGACATCTAGGTTGCTTCCAGGTCCTGGCTATTATAAACAGTGCTGCGATGAACATTGGGGTACACATGTCTCTTTCAATTCTGGTTTCCTTGGTATGTATGCACAGCAGTGGGATTGCTGGGTCTTATGGCAGTTCTATTTCCAGTTCTTTAAGGATTAATATTTTTTTTAAACTGGAGGATAATTGTTTTATAATATTGTTTCTGCTGCACAACAGTGTGAATTAGCCTGTGTACGTATCTCCCCTGCCTTCTGGACTTCCCACCTCCCACCCTCCTCTCCCCATCCCTCACTGTCATCCCAGAACACCAGGCTGAGCTCCCTGTGCTGTACAGCAGCTTTCCACTAACTGTCTATTTTATATATAGTGTTAGTCCCTCAGTCGTGTCTGACTCTTTGTGATCCCATGGACTGTAGCCTGCCAGGCTCCTCCGTCCATGGGATTTCACAGGCAAGAATACTGGAGTGGGTTGCCATTCCCTTCTCCAGGGGATCTTCCCTACCCAGGGATTGAACTCAGGTCTCCTGCATTGTAGGCAGGTTCTTTTCCTGTCTGAGCCACCAGGGAAACCCCATTTTACATAAGGTAGTGTATATATGGGCTTCCCTGGTGGCTCAGAGGTTAAAGTGTCTGCCTGCACTGCGGGAGACCTGGGTTTGATCCCTGGGTCAGGAAGATCCCCTGGAGAAGGAAATGGCAACCCACTCCAGTATTCTTGCCTGGAGAATCCCGAGAACGGAGGAGCTTGGTGAGGTATAGTCCACAGGGTCGCAAAGAGTCGGACACAACTGAGCAACTTCACTTTCACTTTCGCTTTCAATGTATATATGTGGAGTAGGAAATAGCAACCCACTCCAATATTCTTGCCTGGACAATTCCATGAACAGAGGAGTTGGCTGTGGGATCACAGAAGAGTTGGCATGAGCGAGTGGCTGAGCATGTGCGCATACGCAGTGTGTATCTATCAACGCTAGGCTCTCAATTCATCCCACCCCCTCCCCTTCTTATGTCCCAAAATCCATTCTCTAGGTCTGCATCTCTTTTCCTGCCCTGTACATAGGCTCATCAGTACCATTTTTCTAGATTCCATGTATATGCGCTAATATATAATGATAAAAATTAAAATTTCTTGCTTCTCTTAACCAACAGGATCTAACAACCATAGACTCACACTTCTGAATTCCTGGATGGTGATACTTGGCTGGTGTCCGGTCATGGATGCCATTCTTAGATGCTCCAGCCTGTCACCCTTACACCATTTTTCTGACTCCCTCGACCTGCCCAGCTTTAGTCATTAGCTGCTCTACCTGTTTTCCCCATTCTCTCTACTCCTTAAATCCTCATTTGGAAGTTGGCATTAGGGGCCCATTTTACAGATGTGAAGATTGATGTGCGAGCAGTTTAGTTAATGCTGTTGATTGCACAGCTCATAAATGGTAAGACAGGCTTTGAACCTGGGTCCTCGGTGTCAAAGCCTGGGCTCCACCAAACCAGGCTGGTTTAGAAACCACAGTGGTAGTTTTACCTTCGGTGGATTAGGTTAGAAATGAGATAAGCATGATCTCACTGAGTCTTTGCAATATCTCTGGCGGTGAGATGAGGTTATTTCCCCCCTATTTTGCAGATGGAGTGTAGAGTACTTAAACAGTTTGCCCACGGTCACAGAGCTCACGAGGGACACCATCATGTCACCTTGACTCTGATCCACTCTGTTAGACTCATTGTCAAGTGTACAGTCCACAGATGGGGGGTTTGGAGAGAGAAGGGTCTAGCCTGGGAGAGGGGTCCTGGCATCCACCTTCTGACACTGACTTTATTTTTCAGGGGGTATCAGAGAGTTTGACCAGAAGCCACAAATTGTCACTCACCTGATAATTAAGCAAAGCAGATCCTTTGAGGGCCATGAAATCACAGGGACATCTGACAAGGGATTTATAAATAAGTGGCCCAGTCCCTTTGGAAAATCCTCTCTCTTTCTCCATCTCCCTTTTACCTTAAGATGGACATTTAGTGCAATAGGAAAACACAGCTCACACTGATACAACTTGGGGACGGGCACCGTGAGAGCCAGGCCGACAAGGTCAATTTCTCTTAAGCAGGATTGGCAGCCTCCTTGAGAAATTCATTGTATAGTGGGATACCCCCTCCATTTGCCTTAAAAAATACTAGGCTTTTTTTTCTGATGGTTAAATAACACATGCTCTTGTAGACCATTTGAGAAAACGGGGACAAGAAGAAAATAGAGTCATCCCCCTATCCTGATATAACCAATGCTAATATTCTGATGCAATTCCATCTGTTTTTTTTTTCTAGGTTCATCTACACTACAGTGTTGGTAATATACAGAATAGATAATTACCTATCCCGCCCTTTTCATATAATATTATATCATGAGCTACCTCATTAATTATTCTTTAAAAACATGATTTTAATTTCCATATAATGATCCACTAATGGAATATTACCATAATGCATTAAGCCAATTATTTATGACTGGTCAACTCCCTTTTTCCATCCCATTAGAATTCCATAATCATGAAGAATAAGCTGGTTGAAGGTTGATGAGCGTGTATTATACAGGATTCCTTCACCTGGTCCTGCCTTCAAGGCGCTTACAGTTGGGATAGAAGACAAGTGCGTGAAATGCTACCCAACCACGTGGGTCTGAGTATACACAAAGTGTCCACAAGCATCAGGAATAAAACTCCAAGAGGGTATAAGCAGCACTCACGTTCATTCCCCCTTCCTACGTTGCGCCCCGCATCTCATAAGCAGGCGTTTTGTACAAGATCAGAGAGGTTGAATCACTTGCCCAAGGTCACACAGGCCAAAAACAACAAGGTCACATTTGAATCAGCGCCTGCCCCCAAGGTCTGTTCTTTCTCTGGTGAGCCACAGGAAATCCCCGGGGAGACACAAGTGCCCTGACTGTGTGTTGGTGGCAATGACTCCACCCAGAGGGGTGATGCTTTGATGCACGCGTGCACATCTGAGTGTCTGGCGGCTGCTCTGAAACTGCTCTCCGGCTTCGCCTCCTTTGATCCATCACCGCTATCAGCACAGCGCCTCTGATCATCGGGAATGCTGGGGACTAAACAAAGCCTATCGTATCAGCACTGTTGGTGTGTATATAAAGGTGTTTTTTTGCACTTGAAGCCACTGAGCTAGGAAAGTCAGGGAAAGATAATTAAAACTATAAATTAAGGAAACTGGTGAAGCAATGGCTATGGCCTTGCCCATTCCTGTTTTATTTTCAGTTCCTATTCATTCCAGAACGTTACCATCCTTGGAGAAAGAAATATTTTCTTGTTTTCCAATGGCCTTCAATGAAACTCCATAAAATACAGTCACCCCTCGTCATCTGTAGGTGACTGGTTCCAGAACTGCCCCGCCACTTTCCTTTAACCTCCCACCCCAACTCCCTCAACCTTCCCTTACCAAAATCCTGGATGCTCAAGCCCCTTACATTAAACAGCATGGTATTTTCATACAATCTTCGCACATCCTCCTGCATACTTTAAAGCATTTCTAGATTACTTACAATACCTAATACGATGTAAATGCTACGTTAAATTGTTGCCAGTGGGAAAATTCAAATTTTGCTTTTTGGAACTTTCTGGAACTTTTTCTCAAATATTTTTGATCTGCAATTCATTGAATTTGCAGAAAAGGAAATCCTGGCTATTCAGGGCTGACTGTGTTTATTCCTGAGTTAGAGAAACCTGTTTGGGAGGAAGTTCTTGGTAGGAAATCTCTTTCAGAGCTGACTTGCTAAATCTTGAGCCCTTTTCCAAAGATAAGTCATTCTCTCCTTTTTCATTCTTAACTTGTCGGGAGAGTTAAGTTCACTTTTGGGGGGGCTGCAAATTCTTCTGTTATGTTCTAATGAAGGTGTTAATGCTTTAAGTGAAAACTGTAAGAATTCACAAATGAGTGTGAAATTAATAGAACTCCTGAGACCTAGCTGAAGTCGATTGTCACAAAAATGAAATTTTAAAAATAAAAACTTATACTTGGTTACTACTGTTTTTCAGTCGCTAAGTCATATCTGACCAACTCTTTGTGACCCATTGGACTGCAGCACAACAGGCTCTTCTGTCCTCCACTATCTCCCAGAGTTTGCTCAAATTCATGTCCACTGAGTCTGTGATGCAATCCAACCATCTTATCCTCTGCTGCCCCCTTCTTCTCCTGCCTTCAGTCTTTCCCAGCATCAGGGTCTTTTCCAATGAGTCGCCTCTTTGCATCAGGTGGCCAAAGTATTGGAGCTTCACCGTCAGCATCAGTCCTTCCAACGAGTATTCAGGACTGATTTCCTTTAGGACTGACAGGTTTGATCTCCTTGCAGTCCAAGGTAAAGAGGGGGAAATGTTATCATTTTACAGGTAAGAAAGCTGAAGTGAAGAAACATGAAGGAAGATGCCCAAGGTATTCCAGCTAAAAAGCAACAGAGCCAAGATCCAGCCCTCCAGGTGACTGACTTCCAGCTTGTGCTTTCTCCTCTATGTCCTTGGCTTTGAACTTTTTTTTTTTGCCCACGCCTGCTTGCAGGATCTCAGTTCTCCGACAGGAATTGAACCAGGGCCGTGGCAGTGAAAGCCCAGAATCTCAACCACTGGGCCACCAGGAACTCCCAGAAGTTTTATTCTAAATAAGACCAAGATAAGTGCAATATGTAAGCTGACTAAGAGGAACAATCAAACATCAGAGACTGTGAGATGCAAAAAAATTCCCCAGGAACCAGAGTCCTGGCCGTGCAAGCCAGGAAAACAGCTGCCTCTCACACCATCCCCTCCTCCTTCAGTTACAGAAGAACTCCCTTGGTTCACAAAAAGTCCATCATGCACTATTATTTTTACTGGAGTACAATTGCTTTGCAGTGTTGTGTTGGTCTCTGCTGTAGAGCAGAGGGAATCTGCTGCACGTTCACATATGCCCTCTTGAGCCTTTGGAGCCTCCCTCCCACCCCTCTGGTTATCACAGAGCACTGAGCTGAGCTCCCTGCAGTATAGAGCAGCCTCCCACAGGCATCTAATTCAACACGATGGCGTATCTACGTCATTGCTCCCCTCTCAGTCCGCCCCGCCCTCCTTCCACAAGCCCATTCTCTAGGTCTGTGTCTCTATTCCTGCCCTGAAAATAGGTTCATCAGTATTATTTTTCTAGATTCCACTTGTAGGCATTAATATTCAACATTTGTTTTTCTCTTTCTTACTTCACTCTATGGCAGACTCTAGGTGGAATCTGGCCAATTAGAAAGCATTCAGACAAATGACATCAAGAACATACAGCAGGCAGGCCAAGAATGATCCCATTTGGCCCACTGAACACCTCCCTTTCTGTGTAAATGAGGCCAACCTAGCCTGTCTTCAGGACTCACCGGTGGTTTTGCTCAAGGCATGAGAACAGCTAGAAACACCTGTAGCTACTTTGCACATCCGTTCAGTTACCTCTGCAGCTGGGTCTGGGGAGTTTGCCTTTGCCAGGGGCACCCTGGGAGATCCTTGGCAAAAATTCAAAGGTGGAAGCCGTTGTCTGGAATGAGGAGAGAAATCTCCCGGGTGGACACTTGTGTAAGTCAGCCATGGAGTCTACCCTTCTGCTGCCACCCAGGAGGCTCAGTGTGCTTACCTGTCACTGCTGAACTCAGATAATGAGGGTACAGAGTGCCCAGGTGGTATGTTTTTATATAACTTAATTTTTTTATTTTTGGCTGTGCTCCGTCTTCACTGCTGCTCATGGGCTTTTCCCTAGCTGCAGTGAGCGAAGGCTGCTCTCTAGCTGTGGTGCATGTGACTCTCATTCCGGTGGCTTCTCTTGTTGCAGAGCATAGGCTCTATGGAGCCTGGGCTTCAGCAGCTGTGGCTCCCGGGCTCTAGAGCACAGGCTCAGTAGCTGTGTCACATGGGCTCAGCAGTTGCAGCACACGGGCTTAGTTGCTCCATGGCATGTGGGATCTTCCTGGACCAGGGATCGAACCCCTGTCTCCTGCACTGGCAGCAGGATTCTTTACCACTGAGCCATCAGGGAAGCCCCTCAGTCTGTAATTTTGAATGGAAGGACACAGTACCTTTTAAAAGATAGAAAATTGTCTCTGTTAGCAAATTTAATCTCAATAGTGGCAAAGCCCAAGCATCCTTTATTCTCTCCTTTCTTTCAAATAGGTGCACAAAGTTGACATCACTTTTAAAGATCCAGATGAATTATTTTTTTCTCTCCAGCAAGATTGCTTATTTGTTTATTTTGTTTCAAGGAATGTTTTAAATATATTTCTATTATTTTATTAGCTTGATCCTTGTAGAAAATTTTAGGAAGTACTGATAAGCAGTAATAATAATTATTATTGTAACAATAATAATAAAATAAAGTTGAAACCACCTATATTACCACAACCAAGAGATAAACTATGTCTCACACTTTGGTTTGTTGCTTTGCTTTTGTTTTAATTTTTTTATTGAAGTATAGTCAATTTACAATGTTGTGATAATTTCTGCTGCACAGCACAGTGGCTCAGTTATGCACATGTGTATATTATTTTCCATTGTGGTTTATCCCAGGATCTTGAATAGAGTTCCCTGTGCTTTACACTGCAGAAGGTAATGACACCCCACTCCAGTACTCTTGCCTGGAAAATCCCATGGACGGAGGAGCCTGGTGGGCTGCAGTCCATGGGCTCCCTAAGAGTCAAACACGACTGAGCGACTTCACTTTCACTTTTCACTTTCATGCATTGGAGAAGGAAATGGCAACCCACTCCGGTGTTCTTGCCTGGAGAATCCCAGGGACGGGGGAGCCTGGTGGGCTGCCGTTTATGGGGTCGCACAGTTGGACATGACTGAAGTGACGCAGCAGCAGTGCATTACACGAGGACCTTGTTGCTTATCCATTCTGAATATAAGAGTCTGCATCTACTAACCCCAAACTTTCATTCCATCCTTCTCACTTCTCCGCCCCATTGGCAGCCACCAGTCCGTTCCATATGTCTATGAGGCTGTTTCTGTTCTGTAGATAGGTTCATTATTTATATTCCTAGGAAAGAGGTTCGTGGATAACTTCTGATTTAAAATGAGACCCAGTTAAAAATTGCCCCTAGCTGTTGCCGTTAAAACAGAGGACAACTGATGTTACTCTCGTCAAAAACAAATACTGGAAGGTACAGCCTAAAACATTTTTGAACATGAAGATCAATGAGGGGAACCTGACCCCCAGAGACATCAGAGCAGAGTATAAGATGGTGAAGCATCGGCCCCGAAGCAGGCACACCAGGGCAAGGGTTTAGATACACACCAACGTCTGAATCTCCATTTACGGCATGTTGTATCTATGAGCAAAGGATGAAATAAACTAATATTTAAACTGTTGGCTATACATTTTGAAATCATTATTTTACATCCTTACCTTAGCCTGCAAATAAAATTTTCAGATGGATTAGAGACTCAAGCTAAAACTACAAAGCACTAGAAGAAAACAAGAAATAGTACTGATATTGGGAGCTGAAAAACAATCTCTCTTCTCTAAACACCAAGACTAGATTTTTTTTTTAATCAATGTATTTAGAAGGACATGTGTATAAATGTGGTGAAACGTCTGAACTCTGGAGGGTCGGACCTAGGTGCAAACCCTGACTTTGGCATACTCTGGCTAGCTGACTTTACAAATGCCTTAAGCTCCTCTGATTTCTGTTGTCTTATCTATAAAACAAACATGTCAGTAGTTTCCACTCAAAAAGTTGTGTCACAAATTAAATAAAATATCATACGTAAAACATTTGGCACAACTAACATTATAAATTACTTGTATTAGTATTTTACATATAAGAACATATAAAACTTAGAAAATGCAATACGAATAAGGTCAAACCAAGGGCTATGATAATAAGCCTAACTGACTTAAACTCCCCTGTTAAAAGGCAAAACACAAAACAGAGACAGACGCAGAAAGAATCAGTGTTCAGCCATTAAGAAAACACAGAGAAGATGAAAATGACATAGAATGATTACAATTAAGCAGATGGGAAACCATCAACTATACATAAACAAAAGGAAATCAAGATACATGTTAATTTTAGACAAGTTAAAATTTATGGTAAAAAAAATATTAAATTTTATATTAACTAAAAGTGCCATTATGTTCCAAGCAATAACGCATCAAAATATAAAGCAAAAGACTATTCGAACTCAAGAATTTGATTAAAGCACAATGGCAACATATCACTTTAGTTTTTCAGAGATTAAACAAGAAAAAAATGGAAACAGAAAATTAATGTAATTAGATTGGAATAATACATACATTTTTATCTTTAGACAGATTAATTACATTTTCTTGGGCTCCAGGAGATCGTAAAGGACAGGGAATCCTGGAGTGCTGCATTCCATGGGGTTGAAAAGAATTGGACAGGACTTAGATTCTAAACAACAACAGCATACACAAAATTGTTCCAAATAACAGATCAAAAAAAAAAAAATTATTAATGCAGTAATTTGTATGGGATGCTTGCTTTAATTGCAATATAATAATACAAAAAAAGTTTAACAGAAATCTAGACAAATATTCTTAACTACTTAAATTTTTTTTAAGTTTTCTTAAATAAATATTGGGTCAAAGAGAAAATATAGTTAACATGCACACACTATTTTGAACTAAAGAAATTAAACCATTGCTCCTAAAACCAGTTGTGGAATTCTTGGGCTCCAAAACCACTGAGGATGGGGACTGCAGCCATGAAGTTAAAAGACGCTTGCTCCTTGGAAGAAAAGCTATAACAAACTTAGACAGCGTATTAAAAACCAGAGACGTTACTTTGCCTACAAAGGTCCAATAATCATGTACGGATGGAGAGCTGGACAATAAAAAAGGCTAAACACCGAAGAATTGATGCTTGTGAGCTGTGGTGCTGGAGAAGACTCTTGAGAGTCCCTTGGACAGCAAGGAGATCCAACCAGTCCATCCTAAAGGAAATCAGTCCTGAATATTCATTGGAAGGACTGATGCTGAAGCTCAAACTCCAACACTTTGGCCACCTGATGCGAAGAACTGACTCATTGGAAAAGACCCTGATGCTGGAAAAGACTGAAGGCAGGAGGAGAAGGGAACGACAGAGGATGAGATGGTTGAATGGCATCACTGACTCGATGGACATGAGTTTGAGCAAAGTCTCAGAGACAGTGAAGCGCAGGGAAGCCTGGCGTGCTGCAGTCCATCGGGTCGCAGAGAGTCAGACACAACTGAGCGACTGAACAACAATGGCTGCTCTACAGTGTTGTGTTAGTTTCTGCTGAGCAGCACGTGAATCAGCTATGTGGATACATATATCCCTTCTTTGGAGATCTCTTTCCCATGTAGGGCACCACGGGGACTTTAATTGAGTTCCCTGTGCTCTACAGTAGGTTCTCATTACTTATGTATTTTATACGTAGTAGTGTGTGTATATGTCAATCCCAAGCTCCTAATTTATCCCACCTTCTCTTTCTCCCTCTTGGTATCCATACATTTTTTTTCTCTACTTCTGTGTCTCTATTTCTGCTTTGCAAATAATATCATCTCTGCAACTTTTTCTAGATTCCACATACATGCATTAATGTATGACATTTGTTCTTCTCTTTCTGATTCACTTCACTCTGTATGGACCTTTAATTCTTCTTAACTGGGTGAAATATTGGTAGGACTGCAAATCAAGCTGTTCTGCTCTTCTCTAGCCAAGGGTGTGGCTTCCGGGTAGACCATTCAGAGTATTGCTCCCAGGGAGTCAAGTTGAGGGAGAAAGAAAATGACTAAATAATCTTAGATGGCCATGGGGGCCATGAGAAACACGAAATGAGTGGGCTAGGACCTACCTTCAGCTTCCTTAGCTAGGGAGTGAGGTCACACGCAGTCGGACAGGCTTGGCCTGAGTCACTTCTATCATAAAAATATGAACAGCACCTTCATTCCACTGAAGTCCAGCAGGACCCAGTTCTAGGAGAAATTCACCAGTGCTCATGAGAGTTGATGCTCCCTTGTACGATAAATGCATTACCTCAGTCATTCCATGAGTTTTACATTTAAATGCTCAAGAAAATGTTTACGGGGTGGCTTCTTCCCTTCCAATTCTATTCTGCAAGTGGCCCTCATAATTTGTGATAAGAATTCAGATGGTACCTAACACAACCTTTCTTCCTGTTGTATTGTTCAGAGAGAAATGAATGATTGTCTATTTTGAGTATTAATCTTCCGTTGTCTCCATGGATACCTGATTCACTTAGAAATGAGAGGCTCGGAACCCAGAGGACCTATATTTGGTTCCTCATGGATGGAGAGTCTGAAGCTCAGGGAGGGGCAACTGTAAACCCCATCACGGTGGGCACGGGGAGGGGCAACTGTAAACCCCATCACGGTGGGCACGGATTGGCTAAGCAATAAAACACCATCTACAGCGTTTGAGAAAGAGGGAAACATATTCAATCATTTTTACAGCTGATGTAATAGCATCTGAGTTTCTGCTCAAAGAAGGAATCCATTTTCAGATCACACCCCAGTCAAAGGGATTCTCTCACTGCTGAGAAGAGGGAACTATAAACCCACTGCCATCAGACTCGGAAGAAAGGCGACTATAGATGCTCTCAGAGACTGAGATGGGCAGGGCCATGTGGACGCACGGGGCAACCCCTCCTGGGATGAAGCTTTTGCAGAAATGTTTTCCATTAAGTGCCTGTATTTAAAATCTTATTTTGTAATCACAGTATGCAGAAGCTAAGACTTTGGACTGCAGTCTCACCTTATGTAAGTACTCAAGGGAAAGCACGCACCCTGGCAACTGACCTAAGTCAAAAGGCGCAGAGGGCAAACTGCTGAGAACCAAGAGAACCTGAGTAAAGAGAAAGTGGGACCAGAACAAATGCAGATGATTCTTTGATTCACAACTGGTCCAGGGACTTCACCGGTTCTCTGTACAAGAAAAGAAGAGAAAACATACCAAAATCCCTCTGTATTTTTTTTTGCATTTTAATGTGTATTGTTACACTTAAGTTGACCACTTTAGTACTTGAGCGTCTGAATATCCTGATGGTTAAGACAAAGAGAGAATTATGAATGATGACTCTTATATGCTGGAGCAGGAGGGTCTTAATCCGTAAAGGAGTCTCATTTCTGACCAGGTTTGGAATCAATTCAGAGTTGGATGCAGATAATAGTACATGTATATCAGACTATTACGTCATTACGGACTATACGGATGTGGAGAATGTGGCTTATATCTGCATGCACGCTGGCTTCCAAGACTTAATTAGAGACATAGCCAGCTAATCACAGGTAGGCCTGTGGTCCTGCAGGCTTCCTGGCAAGGCCTGCTTTCCATGCCACAGCGAACTGAGTCAGCAAAATATGTTCCCTTCATAAAAGCAAGGAGAGGGTTTCCTTGCCCCTGGTTTCACTTCTCAAAACCATCCAACCAGTAAGACTGCCCAGGCAGGAGGGTTGAGAGGGGTCAACAGCATTAAGCTGGTAGATTTCCTTCCACAAGGGGTGGGACAGACAAATCCGCTAGCCCCCACTCAAACATTGGGGTCCAAAGATTAAAAAAAACAGTTTCTTAGAAAAGCCAATTTCCCTGGCACTAAGACTTGAATTCCCAATATTATGATCTGAACCTCCTTTTCAAAGCACTGTGCCCCTTCCATGTCCTTCGAGACCAACACCCTCCTACTGATAATAGCAACCAAAATGATCTCTGAGATTCATTCACAGAATTTGAAAGGTTACTCCCCACAGTCAAGGGAATATATCTTTTAATACAGGACTGTGTTGGTTACAGAGAAATGAACTACTAATGGTGGAGTGTGGAAGGTCACAGAATTGGGGAAGGATGGAGAAGAAGGAGAAAACCTCAAAGCCATGCTGTGTTCTGCCATTTGAGTTCACTTGTGAGAATCCAGTTTTTCAGATTTGATAAGAACTTAACTACCATTTATTGAGGGCATCAGTCTCTCCAGTGTCCATTATGATAGCCTTTGCTTTCGTCTTATAAAAGTCAGGTAAGACACTGACCCAGGAAAGCAGCCCTTGGGACAGTGTCATGGCAGGAGATGCGTGCTCAGTCGCTTCGGTTGTGTCCGACTCTTTGCGACCCCACAGGCCTCAGCCAGCCAGACTCCTCTGTCCATGGGATTCTCCAGGCAAGAGATAGGAGTGGGTTAATGTGCCCTCCTTGTAGCAGGAAACACAGGTCACAGAACAGAGTTTAATTCTCTGAAGTCCAGGTTCTTTGCAGTCACATAAGCCCTTCAGAAGAGTTTAAGGAGTCAAGTGTCTTGAACCCTTCTAATATCAAATTCCCTCCAACATTTTCTGCATCTGTGGACACCTCCCTAAACAAACACCAGTAACCATGAAAACTCTTCCTAAATCAGATCATCTGTCAGAAGACGGTGGCTATGTTTTAAGTCAAATTCAACTCAACAATTCATTTCAGAAATTATTTTGGAAACTCCTATTATGTACTTTTGTTGTTTCATCTCTAAGTCGTGTCTGACTCTTTGCAACCCTGTGGACTGTAGCCCAGCAGGCTTCTCTGTCCATGGGATTTCCCAGGCAAGGATACTGGAGTAGGTGGCCATCCTATTATGTGTAAGGCTTGATAAAAGTGGGTCTTGCCTTCCAGGAGTGCTCAGTCTTCTCAGGGTTTCAGAGACATCCATAGACCATCCCCAACAACCCCTCAACAGAAGGCAAGCTGAGGGCTATGATGTTGGAGACGAGAGTGGGTGGGCTGTGGAAACACTTAGGGACAGAAGCATTTTTTTCTACCTGGAGAAGAGATGAGTTCCAAACGAAGCCTTGCTGTAAGGACAGGAATTGAATGGAGTCGAGGCTATGGTTCATCTTGTACATAGGCATGCGGCTAGTCAAAGCTATGGTTCATCTCGTACATACACACGTGGCTAGTGGAGACAGGGTTAATTTAGAGAATGTTGAGCTTCTGAGGCCGTGTCACTTTGTTTCCTATGCTCTATGATCTGATCCTGCCTGGAACTTCTAGGCCTTTCAAGGGTCAGTAACCAACCTGTGACCTTCCGAGGGCCAGTAAGAGGGAGCCCAAGCTATCCACCATCTTCCTCTGACTTCTCTATGGTGAATGCCTGTGGATACTCCCAACACATCTCCCAGTCACATCCAGCATATGAGCTAGAGGCAGGATGGAAAGCCTGGATCAGAGTTTCTCAAGGTCAAGGATTTATCTCCTAAGGCAGGGGTCCCCAGTCTCTAGGATCTAGTGCCTGATGATCTGAGGTGGAGTAATAATAACAGAAATAACATGCACAACAAATATGTGTGCGTGCTAAGTTGCTTCAGCTGTGTCCAACTCTTTGCAATGTCATAGACCCCCCGTCAGGCTCCTGGGACTCTCCAGGCAAGAATAGTAGAGTGGGTTGCTATGCTCTCCTCCAGGAGGATCTCCCCGACCCAGAGATCAAACCTGCATATCTCACGTCTCTTGCATTGCCAGGCGAGTTATTTACAACTAGTGCCACCTGGGAAGCCCTGATAGGTCAATTTCACCCTAAATCCCCCTGGAGGTGGCCGGCCATCCCAAGGTCACTCTTTATGGTCAGTCACCTTTCACTTGTGCGTTCAGGCAGTGTCCACAGCTGGGGTCCAGGGAATAGATTTCATCCACAAGTCACAAGTCTTAGCAGTTTATTCAAAAGAGAAATGTTCAGAAGCATTTTCCTGAGCAAGGTCCCATGAACACAGAGGTTTTATGACTCTACCGTCAACTCATCCCAGCCAGATTCAAAAGCTGCCTCCAATCGATTACATGGACACAAGACACAAACTGAAACACACACGCACAGAAGCTTGACAAGTTCCAATGCTTTTGGGGATGCAGGGATTCCTGAAGCTGTAGCCTCCAGCTGGCTCCACAGGAGAAGGTTGAAATGACCATCTGGAGCAGTAGGGCTCCTGCAAGCCTCGAGGAGAGCCTCAACCAGACAGTGTCTCTCTGAAAGGATTTTTTTTTTTTCCTGCAGGTAATGAAATGCACATTGTTTCCCCTTAGAAAAAAGCATGGCCTGGACAGCATTGTGATCCAGGCTGTAATTTTCAGAATTTTAGAATGCTAATCATCACTCTGCATTAGATTTGCATAAGTATACTTAAAGGGTCTTCCTTATTAAACTTTTAAGATGAGCATTAGCATTTTAATTTCTGAAAGATTTATTACATGATATTATGCCTCCCTTATCAGTAAACAAACACAAACAGTTGGAAATGGAAACACTCGTATGTTTGAGATTCACCCCTTTTGATATGAACAACAAGGAAGCTCAACAGAGAAGAGACTCTGTTTCTAGGCGGTTTCAAGATGCCCCACTTTCCCACCTGAAAGTTGTTACTTGGCTCTAAGGGATTCTGGGAGTGTTTGTCATGGACCCTACCTTGTCTGGGTCTGGATCAGAAGCTCAGTGCATGACCCAAGTAAATCTCACCCTCAGGTATAAACAATGCTAGGACCAGTATTTGCAGTCCCAAGAGAACAAGCAGATGAAAAGCTGCAAATAATTGACCAGGAACATTGTCTTTGTACAAGAAAAACTATCCAAGGCCTGGGTCCAGGTCTCTGCTCCCCAGGAAGACTTCCTGGAACACAGTCCCTCGTGTTCTCTCTCCAGGGAACTTTGATCATCTTTGCTGTTATTCTTGAGTCGCGCAATCTTGTCCAACTCTTTGTGACCCCATGGACTGCAACACGCCAGACTCCTCTGTCCTCCGCTATCTCCCAGAGTTTGCTCAAATTCACATCCACTGAGTTGGTAATCTAACCATCTCATCCTCTGCCACTCCCTTCTCCTTTTGCCTTCAATCTTTTCCATCATCAAGCTCTTTTCCAATAAGTCAGTTCTTCACATCAGGTGGCCAAAGTATTGGAGCTTTAGCTTCAGCATCAGTTCTTCCAATGAATATTTAGGGTTGATTTCCTCTAGGATTGACTGGTTTGGTTGGTTTGGTTGTCTTTATGACACACAGTCAATTGCTCACTGAACCACAGATAGTCAGAGCTGGAGAGGATCTCAGGACATCTATCTAGACCGTGGTCCCCCAGTCACTGCCCACAGACAAAGTGACCTGCAGATGTACTTGGTTTGGGTATGTAACATTTTGAGAGATATGTAATCACTCAACAGCATTTAGAACTAGGAAAATTTTTAGTTTTTTTTTTTTTCTTTAGAACTAGATTTCTTGCTTCTCTTGAAAAATAAGAAGGTCTTACAAGGCATTTTTTATTTTCTTTTGTTTACTTTTGGTTGCGCTGAGTCTTCACTGCAGTGTGTGGGCTTTCTCTAGTGCGGCGAGTGGGGTCTACTCTTTGCTGGGCTGCACAGGCTTCTCATTGCTGCGGCCTCTCTTATTGTAGAACATGGGCTCTAGAGCACAGGCTCAGTAATTGTGCGTACATGGGCTTAACTGCCCCACGGCATGTGAGATCTTCTCAGACCAGAGATCAGACATGTGTGCCCTGCAGTCGTGGGCAGATTCTTAACCACTGTACCACCAGGGAAGTCCAAATGCCAGGCATTTTGATTATTTTTTTAATTAATTTATTTTAATTGAAAGCTAATTACTTTACAACATTGTACTGGTTTTTGCCATACATTGACATGAATCAGCCATGGGTGTACATGTGTCCCCCATCCTGAACCCCCTCCCACCTCCCTCCCCATTCCATCCCTCAGGGTCATCCCAGTGCACCAGCTTTGTGCCCTGTTTCACACATAGAACTTGGAAAGTGAAAAGTGAAAGTGAAGTTGCTAGGCTGTGTCCGACTCTTTGTGACCTCATGGACTGTAGCCTGCTAGTCTCCTCTGTCCATGGGATTCTCCAGGCAAGAATCCTGGAGTGGGTTGCCATTCCCTTCTCCAGGGGATCTTCCCAACACAGGGATCAAACCCAGGTCTCCCACATTGCAGGCAGACTCTTTACCATCTGAGCCACCAGGGGTTCCTGCATTGAGCTTGGACTGGCGATCTGTTTGACATATGATAATACACGTTTCAATGCTATTCTCTCAAATCATCCCACCCTTGCCTTCTCCCACAGAGTCCAAAAGTCTGTTGTTTACATCTGTGTCTCTTCTGCTGTCTCACATATAGGGTCATCGTTACCATCTTTCTAAATTCCATGTATATGTCTTCATAGACTGTATTGGTGTTTTTCTTTCTGACTTACTTTGATCTGTATAATAGGCTCCAGTTTCATCCACCTCATTAGAGCTGATTCAAATGCTTTCTTTTCAATAGCTGAGTGGCATTTTGGTTATTAAACTGCAGGCTCTCCCGTGCTCTAGAGCCCACACTCTAGAGGGCATGCTCCTCACCAGGAGAGTCACCACAGTGAGAAACCCAAGCTCAGTAACCAAAAATACTCCCACTCAAGTAACTATAGAAAGCCCGTGTGCAGCAGCAGCAAAGGCCCAGTGCAACCAAAACAGAAATAAATAATTAAAACCAAATAAATAAATGATAGGCTCTCCGCTCCAAGCCCATTCTATCCTAATCTGATCTGAGGTGCTGGCACTGGGGCTCTGCAAACAATTCTCTTTTGCCAGCTGGTTCCCTGTTAGACTTGGCCAGTAACAGCTGTTAGAAAAAGAGGGGGTCTGGACAGCGAGACACATGCCTTCCTAGGTGCTTCCTCTTCCTGTCTTTGTCACAACAGCAGTCGGGTTTCTTGCTCTGGCAGAGCAGGTGGTCACAGTCGTGGTTTCTTCTCCCTCCAAAGCAGTGCAATTGGACCCCTCACTGAGATGCAAGCTCCAGCCAGCCCACACCCCCTCCTTGCACATCTGGGTCCCCATGCTATGGGGCTTCTGCTCCTCGCTTCTAGGTTAGCACAGTAACAGGAGGATAATGAGAGCCACAAATGTGAGTCACACACGTAATTAAAACTTCTCTAGTCACTACTGTAAAAATGATGAAAAGAAACAGGAGAAATTTATTTTTACTAATCACTTTTACTCATCTCAGTTTATCCAAAATGCTATCACAATATAGCATCAATATTAAAAGCATCATTAGTGACATAATTTGCATCCTTTTTAATGTAATGGAGACTTTGGATCCGGGATGCACTTTATACGTAGAGGAATTCATCATTCAGCACTCGAAAGACACTCAGAACTGGTGGCCACCATGTTGGATGTTGCAGCCCTAGGCTGTAAGAACCCAGTCCTCTCTGCCCAGCCTCCAGGGTAGCAGCTTCCTGCAGTTATTAAGTCATCACTGTCTCAATGTGCTCCTTAGGCCTTTACAGTCCCCTAGTCTTGCCTGGTGTCTCAGACAGTAAATAATCAGCTTGCAATGCAGGAGACCTGGAGTCTATCCCCGGGTTGGGAAGATACCCAGGAGAAGTGCATGGCAAAACCACTCCAGTATTCTTGCCTGGAGAATCCCATGGACAGAGGAACCTTGTGGACTACAGTCCATGGGGTCACAAAGAGCCGGGATACGACTGAGTGACTAAGCACAGTATCTGTTTCAGTTCAGTTCACTTCAGTTTAGCCGCTCAGTCCAGTCCAACTCTTTGGGACCCCATGGACTGCAGCACGCCAGGTTTCCCTGTCCATCACCAACACCCGGAGCTTGCTCAAATTCATGTCTGAGTTGGTGATATCATCCAACCATCTCATCCTCTGTCGTCCCCTTCTCCTCCTTCCGTCAGTCTTTCCCAGCATCAGGGTCTTTTCCAAGAGTCAGTTCTTCGCATCAGGTGGCCAAAGTATTGAAGCTTCAGCTTCAGCATCAGTTCTTCCAATGAATATTCTTCCAATGAATATTCAGGACTGATTTTCTTTAGGATTGACTGGTTTGAACTCCTTGGAATCCAAGGGAGTCTCAAGAGTCCTCTCCAACACCACAGTTTGAAAGCATCAATTCTTCAGCACTCAGCTTTCTTTATGGCCCAAGTCTCACATCCATACATGACTACTGGTAAAACCATAGTTTTGACTAGACAGACCTTTGTAGGAAAACTGATGTCTCTGCTTTTTAATATGCTGTCTAGGTTCGTCATAGCTTTCCTTCCAAGGAGCAAACGTCTTTTAATTTCATGGCTGCAGTCACCATCTGCAGTGATTTTGGAGTCCAAGAAAATAAAATCTATCGCTGTTTCCATTGTTTCCCCATCTATTTGCCATGAAGTGATGGGGCCAGATGCCATGATCTTTGTTTTCTGAATGTTGAGCTTTAAGTCAACTTTTTCACTCTCCTCTTTCACTTTCATCAAGAGGCTCTTTAGTTCCTCTTCACTTTCTGCCATAAGGGTGGTGTCATGTTCATATCTGAGGTTATTGATATTTCTCCCAGCAATCTTGATTCCAGCTTGTGCTTCATCCAGTCTGACATTTCACATGAAGTACTCTGCATATAAGTTAAATAAGCAGGGTGACAATATACAGCCTTAACATACTCCTTTTCCTATTTGGAACCAGTCTGTTCCATGTCTGGTTCTAACTGTTGCCTCCTGACCTGCATACAGATTTCTCAAGAGGCAGGTCAGGTGGTCTGGTATTCCCATCTCTTGAAGAATTTTCCACAGTTTATTATGATCCACACAGTCAAAGGCTTTGGCATAGTCAATAAAGCAGAAATAGATGTTTTTCTGGAACTCTCTTGCTTTTTTGATGATCCAGCGGATGTTGGCAATTTGATCTCTGGTTCCTTTGCCTTTTCTAAAACCAGCTTGAACATCTGTAATTTCACAGTTAGTGTATTGCTGAAGCCTGGCCTGGAGAATTTTGAGCATTACTTTACTTGAATCTGAGATGAGTGCAATTGTGCGGTAGTTTGAGCATTCTTTGGCATTGCCTTTCTTTGGGACTGAAATGAAAACCGACCTTTTCCAGTCCTGTGGCCACTACTGAGTTTTCCAAATTTGCTGGCATATTGAGTGCAACACTTTCACAGCATCATCTTTCAGGATTTGAAATAGCTCTACTGGAATTCCACCACCTCCACTAGCTTTGTTCATCGTGATGCTTCCTAAGTCCCACTTGACTTCACATTCCAGGATGTCTGGCTCCAGGTGAGTGATCACACCATTGTGGTTGTCTAGGACATGAAGATCTTTTTTTTATAGTTCTTCTGTGTATTCTTGCCACCTCTTCTTAATATCTTCTGCTTCTGTTAGTTCTATACTGTTTCTGCTCTTAATTGTACCCATCTTTGCATGAAATCTTCCCTTGGTGTCTCTAATTTTCTTGAAGAGATCTCTAGTCTTTCCCATTCTATTGTTTTCCTCTATTTCTTTACATTGATCACTGAAGAAGGCTTTCTTATCTCTCTTTGCTATTCTTTGGAACACTACATTCAAATTGGGTATATCTTTCCTTTTCTCCTTTGCCTTTTGCTTCTCTTTCACTTTAAAACGAGTGATATGTTTGAAGTTTCCTGAGCGATCCTGACCCATGTGGTACTTGAAACAAGTGCTGAGCAGCATCTGCCCTTCTGGTGAGTCCAGGACTCAGTCTTTTAACCCAGAGTCCTTGCGTGCCAAGTCACTTGAGTTGTGTCCAACTCTTTGAGACCCTATGGACTGTAGCCAGCCAGGCTCCTCTGTCTGTGGGATTCTCCAGGCAAGAATATTGGAGTGCATAGCCATGCCCTACTCCAGGGGATATTCCCAACCCAGAGATCAAACCCACGTCTCTTACATCCCCTGCATTGGCAGTTGGGGTTTTTTTTTTACCACTAGCAACACCGTGGAAACCCCCAAGCCCACCTCTCCTGAACTCTGAGGCTGACTAGCAAATGGGTTGTGATTTATCATTCCATTGTTGGTAAAATTATGATGAAAATGATGTTTCCAATAAATAGTTTCTCTTCCAAATTTGGAAAATAAGTGAAGAAACTGATTTGTGTGCCAAGTAAAATGTGAATGGCTTTGCCCCCGACCCCCGGAAGTATAGACTCTTCCTATAGGTTTAATCTGTAAACAGTGGCAGTGTTCCTTACCCAGCTCCTTCACTTTTCACACCGTTCCCCAGGGCCCTCTGGGCATGTGGGACTGCAGCCCAGTTCTGGATTGTTCTGGGTATGAGCTCTCAGAGAATGGATTATGCATCCTGGGGGAAGCCAAGGACCTCCTCACTGATGAGCAACTTGGCAGCTGATCATGTCACAGGCGAGGCTGAGAATGAGTAATGGTAACTATGATGATGCTTTAGCACTCACAAAGTATTGGGTTCACCAAAAAAAAATTGTTCAAGGTTTTCCATAAGATGTAACAGAAAAATTCCAATAAACTTTATGGCCAAACTAGTACCTTCATTTGTATTATCTCATTAGCCAGATACATACCCATTGCCCTCCTACAGCCTTGCTTCTCAGTCTACTGCCAAGCCTACAAGACTCCTGGCCTTTGCAAAATAGGCTGCAGTTGTTGGGAGTGAGGATGAAACCAGAATGCCTGGGCTGGGATTCTGGTCTAACTTTCCAGGGACAAGTTCCTTAACTTCCCTCTTTGTGCCTTGACAGCCACATCTAAATATCAAGGATAATAATGGCGTTGACCTCATTGGGTTGGTGTGAGGACTAAATGTGTTAGAGCACGCTCACAAGAATACCATGTGCTTGGCATCTAGTAAATGCTCAATAAGCATTTGGAGGGAGCAGCAGCAACAACACCACTTTCTGGCCTGATGAGATCAGTAGGAGGAGATTAAAACTATGAATTTGAATTCAGACAAATCCATGTTCAAATCTTGGCTACTACACTTGCCAGCTGTGTTGCCATCAGCAAATTATTTAACCTCTTTAAGCCTCAGTTTTCTCATCTATAAAACTGTAATATATGCTTCAAAGGGTTTTGTTGGGATGTTCAAGCTGGATTTAGAAAAGGCAGAGGAACCAGAGATCACTTTGCCAACATCCATTGGATCATCAAAACAGCAGTCCCTTGGACTGCAAGGAGATCCAACCAGTCCATCCTAAAGGAAATCAGTCCTGAATATTCACTGGAAGGACTGATGCTGAAGCTGAAACTCCAATACTTTGGCCACCTGATGTGAAGAACTGACTCATTGGAAAAGACCCTGATGCTGGGAAAGATTGAAGGCGGGAGGAGAATGGAGAAGGAGTCTTTGGACCTAGAAAAGAAAACAACAGTCTCATACACCCTTGCTGAATCATCTAACTTTGGAGAAAACAAAACAGAACTTTAGGTCCTGCCCTGATGCTCCAGGCCGGTTTCATTTATCTGGGACTTATCACCCCCTGTCCAGAAACCTTCTACCCCCTACACCTACCCGGAAGACTTAACACCCCCTGCCCAACTACAAATGCCATCTCAACTAAAAAATACCCAAGACATCCCACCTGATTAACGTTTCCCTTATCACTTCCACAAACCTCCCTATAAATATGGAGCCTCCCTGATCCCTCTCAGGGCTCAGCCTGCTCGTTAGGCCGACTGTCTTCCCTCCTTGCCTGAATAAAGGTAACCTACTTCCATTGAGGTCATCTCTCCTTTTCTGCCTCGTCCCGAACTATACCTTACAAAGGGGACAACAGAGGATGAGATGGTTGGATGACATCACCAGCTCGATGGACTTGAGTTTGAGTAAGCTCTGGGAGTTGGTGATGGACAGGGAAGCCTGGAGTGCTACAGTCCATGGGATCACAAAGAGTCAGACATGACTGAGCTACTGAACTGACTGACTGACTGAAAGTGAAGTAATACATGGTGCACAGTATTAAGTATAAGACAAGGGCTAAAAAGAAATCATGACTCAGCGACTGAACTGAGAAAGAAAGCTTATTATTATCATCATCTTTACCACTTTTATCATTATCTTTCTTTCTAGTAAAAGACAAACATGGAAAAACACTCATTTTGTTTAGATTCCCTTTATTCAAGGTCAAGGGAACCTATACAAATTAAGTGTTTCCACTAGACCATGAAGCATCTTCCACTTCTCTCAACCTCTCTTCATAAGTAAATTAAGAGATATGGGCTAAAACCCCCAAGATCTCTCAGGTTTTGAAATATTTTATTGTCTAAGTCGATAAACATTCCCATGAATAGGATTTTACAATAAATTTCAGGTGCCCAGAGAGCCTCAGGGACAGAATACAGAAAGAGTAATTTGGGGATTATAGAAAAAGGAAAGATGAAGTGATTAAAATATGGATGGATGGAGAAAGAGAGATAGATTGATAGACTAACAGATTACTAAATGCGGCAGGTTCGAAGTTTCATCTGGTTCAGCAGAATCTTAGAAGGAAGATTCAGTAAATGGAAAGAATAACCAAAAATTTACTGGACAACTACTACACAGGTCAACTTGAACTTGCTACTTTATTTCATTGCCCACATCTTACAGTTGAATCTCAGAGACGAAGTGTCAAAAGTCACAGGACTTATAAGCGGTAGAGCATGAACTTCAACCAAGGACTCTTGAACTCCAAAGCTCAAGTTCTGTTTCCAAAGAGTTGAGTCTTCCAGTTTGGAGTAAAGCTGGAAGGGCAACCACAAACTTGAATCCTTAATTAGAAAAGCAAAGGCAGGATAAGAAATGGTGCGTGGTTAATTTTATAGGAAATTCCTTCCCCTTCCAAGTGTGGGGGAATGGACTAAAATGAAACTGTCATCATGGAAATAAAATCTGTGCAGCCAGCTGAGTCTAAGTGTAATATACTTTGCAATTGGCTCTTTGGAAATTTAAGCTGGATTGCTCTGTGCTGACCTCCTTAACCAATTTTAAATCTAGGCAATATTTAAAACATTTTACTCTGGGGGAAAAAAATCTTTCTCATAAAGCAATTAAAGGAGCTGAACAAGAAATAGGATGCCTTTGCTAGGAATAAAGGATGAAATTGCTTGTCCTGCATTTTCATCACTTGTTCACTCAAAATTTTTCCACCAAGGAGTTCACACAGCACAGAATTCCCCAGCATCCAACTTAATCAACTCCTGGGCCCCACAGAAACCAGCTCAGCTCAAGCTAATCCTCTCATCAGTTAGATACATAATATCTTAGACCTTTCTCAGAGTGGTCCAATTGGCTTTATTATTGTTACAAGCTTGTTACTTTCATTTCCACCATTGTACATTTTAATACTCGGATCTGATACTCAGAGTCCACCAGGCAAAGGTCACGGCTTAAAGGTCAGAAAGCTTTGGAGAAGGAAAAGTTTCCATGAAAGTACAAAGGATGAGGGGTTGCCCAGAACATCCAACAATTTCAAAGAGCTAGGCAGAGGCTGACCAGTTGAGATTGTTTATTTTATGGCTGTGGAAACTGAGCTGGAATCAGGGAAGTGAGTTGCCCAGACACAGCCTAGTGAGTGACAGCATCCTGACTCGTGGCTTAATGTTCCATCACTCTTTGCTTTTTTAGTCTGTGTGCCTTCTTTCATCGCTGAACCTGAAGACATACAATTCCCCTCTCAGCCTCTGATTTTCCAACCTGTACCAATGCATGACATGTGAGAGAACAACTCAAAGAGATGGACGTTGTGATGGATTGAATCGTGTCCTCCAAAAGGATGCTGAAGTCCTAAACCCCAGTACCTGTTTCCTTCAGCACTTGGTATACACCTGTATCCTCCTTTGCCTCCTTGTATCAGTCAGCTCTGTCTGCAATAACGCTGCATAACAAACAACCTCCAAACTCAAAGGTTTACAAGCACAAGTACTTCTTCCTTGCTCATGCTGCATTTAGCAGCAGGTCAAATGCGGTGGTTCTACCAGCTTGCGATCAAGTCTGGGTCTGGTCCTCATTTTTTTCTCATTCAAGTACCCAGGCTGAGAAGCAATCCCCCAGGCAGAACCATAAAGTCTTCAGGGTTGAGGGTGGGAACACAAAAGAAAGCTAAAGAGAAAATGTTCAATAACTCTCTGTTGGGATATGGCGAATGACCACCCCACCCCCACACACAATCCCATAGACAAAAGCAAGTTCACACAGCCAAGTCTAACATCAAGCAGACTGCCCTTCTGAGGGAGTAAGAGTGAGTCTTTGCTGATAATAATACAGCCTTCCACGCTCCTGATGTTGTAATAATGTATTTATCTTTCTGACATTGGTACTAGATTGAGTTCTTACATAATGGATGTTCACGGTGGCTTTTAGAAACTCACATTACCAGATTTCCTCACAGCTGAGGCAGCTAAGCGTGTGACCACTAAGGCTTCTCCCATCAGAAGGACTCACTGAAGACTTCACTTCAGGCACAGTATCCTGAAGAAGGCAGGACCATGAGGAAGCCTTTCAGCAAGAAGGACATTTGATCCCCGGCACTGGCTCCAGGCTGAGAAGCTTTCTTCCAGTAACAAGACCAGAGGATCCGCTGGTTCATTCCCATGGAAGAACTTGGCATTGTGACTGCCAATGTTGGCCAGTAGCTAGGCCTCCCAGAGACACTGTGTGTGCTGTGCCAAGTCCCTTCAGTCATGTCTGACTTTGTAACCCCATGGACTATGTCCTGCCAGGCTCCTCTGTCCATGGGATTTCCCAGGCAAGAATACTGGAGTGGGTTTCCATGCCCTCCGCCAGGGGATCTTCCTGACCCAGGGATCGAACCTGAGTTTCTTAGGTGATGCATTGGCAGGCATTGGCAGGTAGGTTCTTTACTACTAGCACCACTTCCCCCAGAGAATCTATGAGCAACCAAATACCCTTTGATAAGCAGGATCCTCTTCCGCCTAGAGTAGCTAAAATAGATTCTGCTGTTTTGCAGCTCTAAGCCTAACTAATACCCTCTTACCATTGTGCCCATTATGTGTTAGGTGCTTCAGGTTTGACGTGGAAAGAGCAATTACCAAAATTAGGAAGAGCCAGTTTATTGAGGTGTTATTATATACTGGGAACCATTCTAAGACATCTTAGTCAATTTTCTCACTGAATCTTTATAATTTCTCTTTAAAGTGAACCCATTGTAGAGAGCACAGCACTGAGGTTAAGAATGAATAATGATCACATTATCAGATAACTAGCAAACACTTCTCTGGAGACAGGATTTCTCTTGCACTGCTTTAATTAAAAAACACGGTCTCCTAAACTCTGCATGTATCTTATCCCGTCAGGAACTTCTCTCTTAAAAAAAAAATTATGGGAGTATAGTTGCTTTGCAATGTTGTGTTAGTTTCTGCTGAACAGCAAAGTGAATCAGCTATGTGTTCACACGTATCTCGTCTTTTTTGGATTTCCTTCCCATTTAGGTCCCCACGGAGCACTGAGTAGAGTCTGTGTTATACAGTAAGTTCTCACTAGTTATCCGTTTTATACATAGCAGTGTATATATGCGGAGAAGGCGATGGCACCCCACTCCAGTACTCTCGCCTGGAAAATCCCATGGACGGAGGAGCCTGGTGGGCTGCACTCCATGGGGTCGCTAAGAGTCGGACACGACTGAGCAACTTCACTTTCACTTTTCACTTTCATGCATTGGAGCAGGAAATGGCAACCCACTCCAGTGTTCTTGCCTGGAGAATCCCAGGGACGGGGGAGCCTGGTGGGCTGCCGTCTATGGGGTCGCACAGAGTCGGACACGACTGAAGGCGACTTAGCAGCAGCAGCAGCAGCAGTGTGTATACGTCAATTCCAATCTCCCCAGGCATCCCCCCACCTTCCGCCCTTGGTATCCATACGCCTCTCTCTATGTCTGTGTCTCTATTTCCGCTTTGCAAACAGGTTCATCTGTACCATTGTTCTGGGCTCCACACATATGTGTTCACATATGAGATTTGTTTTTCTCTTTCTGACTTAGTTCACTCTCTGGGTGACAGTCCCTAGGTCCAGGGAACCCCTCTCTTGAATGCCCCTGTGGAGTTGCCTGGCGTCTTTTGTCCGTGCATTTAGATAACATTTAGTGAGCACTCGATTCGGAGCAGTTGTTTAGCTCTTACCATATCCTCCTTCAGTGCTCATTTCCTCACATAAAGTTTTATTCTTCTCCTTAAATGATCTCTGGGGGGTTGAAGGACCGAAAAAGCTTTTACCAATGATTGTTTGAGTAACTCCACTAGCCTCTTTAGGAAAATGGCTCTGAAATAATTCAGGTGTTATTTTTAAATCTCTACTTAGTGAATTTAACCCTTCAGCTCCTTTCAGAGATGAGAGGCATTATCAATTCTGCTTTGCTAACTTTATGCTTCAAGATTAGACACCCAAAGATGTTGTTCTGCAACATCCTGGAAGATTATCATTTAGGGCTGCATCATCTTAAAAATTTTATCTTAGCTGATTCTATTGATGTGGGTAGCTTTTGGCAGGAAAAAAGAAAATGAAAGACAAAGCAGTTTATAATCTGTAGGAATTGTATTGAGAGATCTCAGTGCAGAGTTCTTCCTCCCAGAAACCCATCCAGATGAAGAAAATTTACTCTCTCACGTTTACTGCAGACCCCTTCTTCTCCTGTCTGTTCTGGTTTGGGTCTCCCCCTATTTTTGTTCATTAGGAAGGAAGGAAGGTAACAGTGCTAAGGGTCAGATGAGTAGGTGCTGAGTAGAAAACACACAATCTCATTCCATTTTCACAACCACCACTATGGATCCCGGTGAAAACAGGCAGAGCTGAAGTCTGGAGGAGCAGAGAGACCAGCTAATAAGCAGCAGACTTGAACTTCGAGTGCCGTTTTCATTGTATTAGATCATGTGATGTAATCGTATCATCCTGAGAGATATTTGCATTTTAAAATTCAAGGATGAACATTCCCGAAAGCACAAAGAAGGGAAACAAAAAGCTGGACCACAAATAGAGGGGCTTCCATCACGCGTGTTGACCTGCAGACAAGGTGGAGGAAGCCTGCTTCCTACGTGAAACCTAAGCTGATCCGGCGCGCTCTGCTTTGTGAAGTGCTCACAGGGCACGCTTATTCTCACACGGTTTCACTTAAGGAATGATTTATCCAGAGACTGACCACTCCCAGGGAACACCACCTGGCGTGCCTGTGGCAGGAGTTCTCTCTTGGGCTGGGTGGAGCAGTGACCTTTTGTCATTGCTGTTGTACTTCAGTCGCTAACTCATGTCTGACTCTTTGCCACCCCGTGGACTAGGAGCACACCAGGATCCTCGGTCCCTCACTGTCTCCCGGAGTTTGCTCAGATTCATGGCCATTGAGTCAGTGATGCTATCTAACCTTCTCATTCTCTGCCACCCCATTCCCCTTTTGCCTTCAACCTTTCCCAGCATCAGGATCTTTTCCAATGAGTCTTCTCTTCGAATCTGGTGGCCAAAGTATTGAAGCTTCAGCTTCAGCGTCAGTCCTTCCAATGAATACTCAGGGTTGATTTCCTTTGGGATTGACTGGTTTCATCTCCTTGCAGTTCAAGGGACTTTCAAGAGTCTTCTCTACCACCACAATTCAAAAGTATCAATTCTTTAGCACTCAGCCTCCTTTATGGTTCAACTTTCACATCCTTACATAACTATTGGAAAAACCACCATAGCTTTGACTATATGGAACTTTGTCAGCAAAGTGATGTATCTGCTTTTTTTAAAAAAAATATGATGTCTAGGTTTGTCATAGCTTTTCTTCCAGGGAGCAAGTGTCTTTTTAATTTCATTACTGTAGTCGCCATCCACAGGGATTTTGGAACCCAAGAAGTATAATAAAATACAAGATCTGAAATCTCATCTGGTTTTCCAGCTCCAGCATAAATGGCCTCCCCCTCAAGCCTTCTCTTCAAGAAAGAAAGATCTTTGAACATCAGGGAATACTGGGACTCGGTGTTCAGTGAACCCATGTATCTATTCTGGGTGAGTCCATAGCACCAGTCCACCCAGTGACATGGCGACACATTCTGATGACTGCCAAATATGGACCAGCGTGGTATAGACCAAGAAGGGCTCTAGAACTGGATCCTGCCTCTCCATCTCGGTTTGGTTGTCAAAACAACATCCTCGTTGATTTTCTGTCTTACCTCTTCTATCAGTCATTGAAAGAGAGGTATTAAAATCTCCAACTCTTTTGGGTCAGTTCTATCATTTGTTGCTCCATGTATTTTAATGCTCTATTATCAGTGACACAGAAGTTTCAAATTGTCATGTTCTCCTGTTGAATTTACCCTTTCAGTTGAGTTCAGTTCAGTGGCTCAGTCGTGTCCGACTCTTTGGGACCCCATGAACCGCAGCACACCAGGCCTCCCTGTCCATCACCAACTCCCGGAGTCCACCCGAAACCATGTCCATCGAGTCGGTGATGCCATCCAATCATCTCATCCTCTGTCGTCCCCTCCTCCTCCTGCCTTCAATCTTTCCCAGAATTAGGGTCTTTTCAAATGAGTCAGCTCTTCGCATCCAAAATATTGGAGTTTCAGCTTCAACATCAGTGCTTCCAATGAACACCCAGGACTGATCTCCTTTAGGATGGACTGGTTGGATCTCCTTGCAGTCCAAGGGACTCTCAAGAGTCTTCTCCAACACTACAGTTCAAAAGCATCAATTCTTCGGTGCTCAGCTTTCTTTATAGTCCAACTCTCACATCCATACATGACCACTGGAAAAACCATAGCTTTGACTAGACAGACCTTTGTTGACAAAGTAATATCTCTGCTTTTTAATATGCTGTCTAGGTTGGTCATAACTTTCCTTCCAAGGAGTAAGCATCTTTTAATTTCATGGCTGCAGTCACCGTCTGCAGTGATTTTGGAGCCCAGAAAAATAAAGTCTGACACTATTCCCACTGTTTCCCCATCTATTTGCCATGAAGTGATGGAACCGGATGCCATATCTTAGTTTTCTGAATGTTGAGCTTTAAGCCAACTTCTTCACTCTCCTCTTTCACTTTCATCAAGAGGCTCTTTAGTTCTTCTTCGCTTTCTGCCATAAGGGTGGTGTCATCTGCATATCTGAGGTTATTGATATTTGTCCCAGCAATCTTGATTCCAGCTTGTGCTTCCTCCAGCCCAGCGTTTCTCATGATGGACTCTGAATTTACCCTTTAACCATTATGAAATGGCCTTCTTCAAAGGTGGGGTTCTTTGCTCTGAAATCTAATTTGTCTAATGTTGATACAGACACTGCAGCTTTCTCTTGCTTGGTGTTAGTTTCTATGTCTTTTTCCGTTGTTTTTCTTTAAAACTATGTGTTCCTTTTCATTTAAATGTGCTTATTGTACTAAGAATATTGATGAATCTTACTTTTTAATTCAATTTGACAGTCTCTGCTAAAATGATTCTTAATATGGCTAGGTTTGTTTTAAAATTCAAAGCAATGTTTTAATAAACCAAATACAACTATATATAAAAGGCTAACACACGGTGATCAAGAGAGTTTATCCCAAGAAAGAAAGATGGGCTTAACATTCAAACATCAGTGTAAGTCATCATATCAACAAATTTTCTAAAACTGATACAATTCTTTTTTCTTTATTTTATTAATATGACTAAGTTTAAATCTTTCACCTTTCTATTTGCCCTTCCTTCTGTCTACTCTATTTTTCTTCTTTTCATTAAAAACATTAAGAGTAAATGTTTTTAACTATTGCTTTTGCTGGCTTGATATAGTGGTTGCTTTAGGTTTATAATATACAGCTTCAGCTTATAGCAGTCTGATGCTGCTGCTGCTAAGTCGCTTCAGTCATGTCCAACTCTCTGCGACCCCATAGACGGCAGCCCACCAGGCTCCCCCATCCCTGGGATTCTCCAGACAGGAACACTGGAGTGTGTTGCCATTTCCTTCTCCAGTGCATGCATGCATGCTAAGTCGCTAAGTAGCAATCTACGTTCTAGTGATAGTTCACAATTGTATATATTGTATAAGAGATTTTCAATAATAATTCTGTGCTTTCTCTTTCACATGGGTGTCATCACTTTGAAACATCTTATTTTTAAACAGCTATAAATCAAACAGTACTTTGTTACTACTTTTGTTTAAATAGTAAACTGTCTTTTGTTAATTAAACTTTTTTTTTTGAGATAACTATAGACTGCAAGAAATGACACAGAAATCCCATGTACTGCTTACCTAATTTCCTTGCATAGTGATGTCCTGCTGAACTGCACTTCAATATCACAGTCAGGATACAGACATTTATGTTGTTGTTGTTCGGTCCCTAAGTCATGTCTGACGTTTTGTAACCCCATGAACTGCAGAATGCCAGTTTTCCATGTCCTTCACTCTCTCCTGGAGTTTGCTCAAATTCATGTCCATTGAGTCAGTGATGCTGTCTAACCATCTCATCGTCTGCCACCCTCTTCTCCTTTTGCCTTCAATCTTTCCCAGCATCAGGGTCTTTTCCAGTGAGTCAGCTCTTTGCATTAGGTGGCCAGCATATTGGAGCTTCAGCATCAGTCCAGTGAATATTCAGGGTTGATTTCCTTTAGGACTGACTTGTTTAATCTGGTTGTTCAAGGGATTCTTCAGCACCACAATTTAAAAGCATCAATCCTTTGGCACTCAGCCCTCTTTATGATCTAATTCTCGCCTACATACATGACTACTAGAAAAACCATATCTTTGACTAAATGAAACTTTGTTGGCCAAGTGATGTATTATATACACAACCAATCTTACTCAAACTTCCACAGGTTTTTTTGTACTGATATGTGTTTATTTAGATCAGTATGGTTTTTTTTACACATGTAGGTTCATGTATCTGCCACCACAATCAATTATCTTTAAACAAATTGCAATGGACTGAATTGCTGGAGGCTTAATCCCAGTGTGATGATATTTTGGGGATAATTAGATTTAGATGCAGTTGTAAGGGCTGGGCCCAAATGATGGGATGAGTGTCCTTGCAAGAGACACCAGAGAGCTCTCTTGGCTCTCTCTCTCTCTGACTCCCTCTCCCTGAATCCTTTCTCCCTCTACCATGCAAGGTCACAGTTAGAAGGCAGCCATCAACAAGATGTGCTGCAGTCTGAACTGTATCCCTTCCTCCTCCTCTCATTACCAATCCATACGTTGAAAGGCTAACCTCTAATTCCTCACGATGTGACTGTGTTTGGAGATGGGGTCTTTAAAGAGAGTGTTGTTGTTCAGTTGCGCTGTCGTGTCTGACTCTTTGTGACCCCATGAACTGCAGCAGGCCAGGCTTCCCTGTCCTTCGCCATCTCCCAGAGCTTGCTCAAACTCATGTCCATTGAGTCGGTGTTGCCATCCAACCATCTCATCCTCTGTTGCCCCTTCTTCTCCTGCCTTCAATCTTTCCCAGCATCAGGGTCTTTTCTTAATGAGTCAGTTCTTTGCATCAGGTGGCCAAAGTATTGGAGTATTAAAGAAAGAATTGAGTTAAAAGGAAATCATCTGGGTGGGCCTTAAACCAGTGGCCGTAGAAGAAGAGGAGATTAGGACATAGACACAGAAGGAAGACCATAGAGAAAAGACAAGGAGAGAGGCCTCAAAAGACTCTGATCTACAGAGATCTTCTTCTTATACTTCTAACCTCCAGAATTGGCAGAAAATAAATTTGTGATATGTAAACCATCTACCCTCTGGTGTTTTGTTATGGAAGCCCTGACAAATTTAGTCATCATGAGGCTAAGATTGGACCCTACTCACTTCATTGTACAGCTGTTATTAGGTATTTAATATCTAATAAACAGATAGCAGGGGCTTCCCATTTGGCGCTAATGGTAAAGAACCCTCCAGCCAATGAAGGAGAAGCCAATTCGATCCCTGGGTTGGGAAGATACCCTGGAGGAGGAAATGCCAACCCACTCCAGTATTCTTGCCTGGAGAATTCCATGGACAGAGGAGCCTGGTGGGCTACAGTCCATGGGGTCACAAAGAGTCAGACATGATTGAAGTGACTTAGCATGCACGCATGCAGGCAGACAGGCAAACAGATAGCCACATATTAGATATCTCTTTGGCACGATCAAATGTCTAGTTCTTCATCAAGCTTTCATCTAATGATTTTACTGCCAATAGAAAATCTTTTCTTCATCAACATTTCCAAGAGACTTTGAGGATTTGAAAAATGAGATATTTTATTTCTATTATTCCATTCCTATTTATTAGCTGATGTTCTCTTATAAAACATCATTTCTGTCATCAACTAGGGCTCTTTGTTAACACAAAAGCATGAATTCTATTGGATAGATAAGATAAATGGTTAAATCTGTTCACATAATTACCAATTTTCTGAGTAATCTGTTGTTATTTTCTGAATTGCCTCAAATGATAACAAATGAGATTTTTCTTTATGTTAACTTTATTACAGACTCATGGATTTTTATTGATTAAATGCTTTGTTGGTGTCAGTTGCTCAGTAGTGCCCGACTCTTTACAATCCCATGGACTGTAACCTGCCAGGCTCCTCTGTCCATGGGATTCTCCAGGCAAGAATACTGGAGTGGGTAACTATTCCCTTTTCCAGGGGATCTTACTGACCCAGGGATCAAACCTGGGTCTCCTGCATTGCAGGAAGATTCTTTACCATCTGAGCCACAAGTAGTGAAATTTGCTCAGTCATGTCTGACTCTTTGTGACCCCATGGACTATACAGTCCATGGAATTCTCCAGGCCAGAATACTGGAGTGGGCAGCCTTTCCCTTCTCCAGGGGATCTTCCCAACCCAGGGATCAAACCCAGGTCTCCCACATTGCAGGCGGATTCTTTACCAGATAAACCACCAAGGAAGCCCTCTGAGCCAAGATGGAAGCCCCAAGTGTTTTAGCTTATTGTAATAATTACAGCTTTAATGTTCAAATTCTCATAACATTTTATAACCATTTTTAAGCTGACTCCTGGGTCTTTTTTACATTACACTATTAAACTTTGAAAGTTTCTTTGCTTTTTGGCATAAGATGTTTCTAGTTCATCTTGGCCCCAGTCCTAGAATTTCTTATTTTTCTAAGAATCTCCAGTTCCCTTTAATGGATAATTGAATGAGAGGTCATAATCTGGATGTCAGGGGGTGCACTTTGTTACCATTTCTATGGATAGAGCTAGGGAAAACAGCGTGAGCACGAGAGTGTGTGTGTGTGTGTGTGTGTGTATGAATGCGTATGTGTACATAAGTATATATGAAGTGAAGTGAAAGTCATTCAGTCGTATCTGACTCGGCGACCTTGTGGACTATACAATCCATGGAATTCTCCAGGTCAGAGTACTGGAGAGGGTAGCCATTCCCTTCTCCAGGGGATCTTCCCAACCCAGGAATCGAAACAGGGTCTTCTGCATTGCAGGCAGATTCTTTACCATCTGAGCCACCAGGGAATCCCTGGTGGGAGATATATATATATATATAATTCTGTGTCCTTATTGACATTTCAATTCAATAACATTTCCTTTAACCATATAATTGTGTCTTACCTGAAAATGATGACTTTTGAGAGCATTAACATGATTATTCATTTGTTCTAACCAACATTATAAAAGTTTAGTTTCAGAGTATCAATGCTGAAGTTACTATAACCAACAAAATTGTTTGCGGAAGTTGAAAATGTCTTTATTCCTCTTCTCATCCTTAGAATATGTTCCACTGAGGATCACAGTATTCTAAAGCACATGAAATAAATGTGTGCTTTGTGCCTGTGATGCCAATTTGACATATGGTTAGAGTCTTTTGCATATTACTTTCAATTTAAGAAGTTTTTTTTTTTTAAATAGCAGCATATTTGCATGATCTAAAGGCCAAAACTATACAGAAAGTTCCATCCAGAAAAAAAACATGTTTCTACTCTTTACCCCTCCCTCCTCTCCCTTCCATCATAGCTGATCTATTCGCATTAGCTTTTATCTTTTCAGGGTGTTAGCCAGTTTCCATGGTGTAAATATTCTAACCATGCCAATTTCGAGCTTCCATGGGGATGTCCGTTGGCTGGCAAAATGCCTGAAAATTCAACAGTCAGCCTCAGAAGCTGGTGCAAGCTGCCTCTAGCACACCTTACCGCTCTCCCCACATCCCACTTGTATAGGCAGTAAGCTGCTCTGAGCCTTGGCTTTTTGTTTTGTTTTGTATTCCCCCCACTTAATAACACCTTAGATGCTATGAAGTTATGGCCATAAAAGTCATTAGAACTTCTTCCTTCCTATTTCATTTCATGTGACCTGATTTTTCACTTTTACCCTAAGTATGGACTTGTGGGAGAGTATAATTTGGAATTTAAAAAGATTTAATATGTGTGAACTTTGGCTGGTTTCCTCACCTCTCTGAACCTCAATTTCCTAATTTATGAAATGGAAATCATAACAAAAGATTATGGATTCATAACTGGTGATAAAATGTTCAAATATAATATTAATGATTATTTCAATAGCCAGCACTTACTGAGTGTTGAGTTTTTTCCAGACCTGATTCTTAACACTTAACCTAGATGCACTCACTTCATCAAACATGGGGTGTATCCTCTTCACAGCATCAAAATGACGTGTGTACTATTATCCTCACTGCTTTACACACAGAGAAAGTGAGTCACACGGAGGCTAGGAAATTTTCCCATGCTCATACAGCAAGTGAGTGATGAACTAGGATTATACTAGGGCTATCTACCTCCAGAGACTGCCCTGGGTTTAACTACTGCCTTCCAGCAAGTGCTGGCTTAGAGTAGCCACTCGGAGTTCATTTCCCACCTCATCATCTTCCGGTTCTTTGATTCAACAGGAACGCTCTCTTGGTTATTCATGGAAGGTTCTTCTCAATGATTGGATATTCTGAGGTTCTCTTACCAACTACCCATCTTCCTTATCTTCCCCCACCCTCCCAATCACCCCCTACCCACTCCAGGTTCATGGCCACAGTCCCTCTGTGGGGAAACTGAGAAACGGATAGGAAGGTCTCGGCAGTCAGCACTGCCCCGACCTCTCCCTAGTTCAGAGACCCCTGAAACTGCCTCCTGCAGTTACCCACCAAAGAGGGTGTCCATATGGATAGATCGGTGTCTTTGCTGGACTAATTGTAAATATTTAAAATATTTAGCAAGTCTCCATTGTATAGATTCTCATTGTTCAAATGGGGAGACTGGTTCAAAGAGATTAAATAATTTACCTGAATCCCAGGGAAACCAACCCTAAGATTCAAGCCCAGGTCAACGAAACTACCAAGCTCTTTTTCTTAAGCTATAGAAAGAAAAGAAAGTGAAGTTGCTTAGTCATGTTTGACTTTTTCCGACCCCATGGACTGTAGCCTACCAGGCTCCTCCATCCATGGGATTTTCCAGGCAAGAGTACTGGAGTGGGTTGCCGTTTCCTTCTCTAGGAGATCTTCCCGATAGCTTATTATAGCTAATATATATAATTACATAATTGCAATAACTATTTATAGCTTAAAAATTCTTTTCATTTTTTACTTGCTCATTTTTTTAACATGACTATAGTTGTGTTAATGTCTGCTGGATGACAAAGTGATTCAGTTATGCACATATAATATACTCTTTTTTTTGTATTGTTTTCCATTATGGTTGATCACAAGATACTTCATATAGTCCCCTGGGCTATACAGTGGGACCTTATTGTTTATCCACCCTATATACATCAGTTCGCATCTGCTAACCCCAAACTCTCACAGCATCCCTCACCCACCAGCCTCCCTCGGCCACCACAAGTCTATGCTCTCTGTCTGTGAATCTGTCTCTGCTTCTTCCTTAAGTCCATTTGTGAGTGCCAAACTCTTAACCTTTGAACTTGGCACGGTCATTTTGGAAGGAGATGCAAGTCATCATTTCCAAGACTATTTAGGGGAGACATTGGTTTCTCTCAGTGAGGGCTTAACTATCCAATTAAAAAACTTTAACCTCAACACTGTCCTAAATGAGAGGTAGGATCTCAATCACCAGTGTTTGACTGGGGCTCAAAATCCCAGGACTTCCTGGTGGCTCAGATGGTAAAGCATCTGCTTACAACGTGGGAGACCCACATTCAATCCCTGGGTTGGGAAAATCTCCTGCAAAAGGAAATGGCAACCCACTCCAGTATTCTTGCCTGGAAAATCCTATGGACGGAGGAGCCTGTTAGGCTTCAGTCCATGGGGTTGCAAAGAGTTGGAAACATTACTTTGCCAACAAAGTTCCATCTAATCAAGGCTATGGTTTTTCCAGTAGTCATGTATGGATGTGAGAGTTGGACTATAAAAAAAGCTGAGCACTGAAAAATTGATGCTTTTGAACTGTAGTATTGGAGAAGACTCTTGAGAGTCCCTTGGACTGCAAGGAGATCCAACCAGTCCATCCTAAAGGAGATCAGTCTTGGCTGTTCATTGGAAAGACTGATGTTGAAACTGAAACTCCAATACTTTGGCCACCTGATGTGAAGAACTGACTCATTTGAAAAGACCCTGATGCTGGGAAAGATTGAGGGTGGGAGGAGAAGGGGAAGACAGAGGATGAGATGGTTGGATGGCATCACTGACTCGATGGACATGGGTTTGAGTGGACTCCGGGAGTTGGTGATGAACAGGGAGGCCTGCTGCTGCTGCTGCTGCTAAGTCGCTTCACTCGTGTCCGACTCTGTGTGACCCCATAGACGGCAGCCCACCAGGCTCCCCCGTCCCTGGGATTCTCCAGGCAAGAACACTGGAGTAGGTTGCCGTTTCCTTCTCCAATGCATGAAAGTGAAAAGTGAAAGTGAAGTCACTCAGTCGTGTCCAACTTTGCAACCCCATGGACTGCAGCCTACTAGGCTCCTCCATCCATGGATTTTCCAGGCAAGAGTATTGGAGTGTGGTGCCAAGGCCTGGCATGCTGCAATTCATGGAGTCACAAAGAGTCGCACACGACTGAGTGACTGAACTGAACTGAACTGATAGTATATGAGATGAAAATACAAAGACAGAGACATTCGTGGGACGAACTACTTTTGACAAGTTAGTGAAACTGTTAGTCGATCAGTCATATACAACTCTTTGAGACCCCATGGACTGTAACCCGCCAGGTTCCTCTGTCCATGGAATTCTCCAGGCAAGAGAACTGGAATGGTTGCCATTTCCTTCTCCAGGGGATCTTCCCAACTCAGGGGTTGAACCCGGATCTCCTGTATTGCGCATTCTTTACCATCTGAGTCAACAAGGACAAGTTAATTGAACCTCAAATGTTAATAATTATTGTTATAACAGGTGGCAGAATTATAAAGAATTATTCCACTTCTTATGAGCCACGTTTAACATCACATTTATTTTATTTTTATGTTAACCATGAAAGTTGCTCAGCCCTGTCTGACTCTTTGCAACCTCATGGACTATACAGTCCACGGAATTCTCTAGGCCAGAACACTGGAGTGGGTAGTCATTCCCTTCTCCAGAGGATCTTCCCAACCCAGGGGTCAAACCCAGGTCTCCCGAATTGCATAGAAGAAGATATAGATTTACTCCTGCCAACATACATTTTGAACAATGATTTTTGTTGTTCAGTCGCTGTCATGTTTGACTCTGTGACCCCATGGACTGCAGCTTCCTACCCCAAGGAAGCCAGGCTTCCTTGTCCTCCACTATCTCCAGGAGTTTGCTAGGATTCATGTCCATTGAGTTGGTGATGCTGTCTAACTATCTCATCCTCTGCCTCCCTCTTCTCATTTTGCCATCAGTCTTTCTCAGCATCAAGGTCTTTAACATCACGTGGCCAAAGTATTAGAGCTTCAGCTTCTGCATAAGTCCTTCCAGTCAATATTCAGGACAATAGTAATGCTCTACAGTGTGAAATTATTTATTAGAATTTATTTTTTCAATTAAAGAATCATAGACTTTCAAGGTCAAAAGCATTTTTAGAGTGTGTCTTGTCCATCCATCCTTGACCTCTGCAATCCCTCTATCTATAACCGCTTCTTTGGTCCTTCTGCCTCTTGACAGGGAGTGGGTAGGGAGGGTTGTTCCTCTTTGGTGAAACAGAGAGGCTCACGGAGAAAGCCAATGGCCAGCTGTCACGGTGGATAGTGCAAGGAAAGCACACTTTCCCAGTATCAGGCACTTTCTCAGTATCCCTTTCCACTGAAGCAACTCTTCACATCAAGTGCCAAAGTATCAGAACTTCAGCTTCAGCATCAGTCTTTCCAATGGATATTCGGGGTTGATTTCTTTGCTGTTCAAGGGACTCTCAAGAGTCTTCTCCAACAACACAACTGAAAGCATCAATTCAGCAGTCAGCCTTCTCTATGGTCCAACTCTCACAACGGTACATGACTGCTGGAAAAACCGTAGCCTTGACTCCATAGACCTGCTATCGCATTAATTCACAAAAATATCTCAGCCATGTTACCAGTTTTAATCTGTATATTTTCTAATGTTTTCTAACATTTTTACCAGTTTCTATCTATATATTTTTTCCAGTTCAGTGAAATTCCTGATACACATGGAAGTGGAGCTCTGGTCTGCCTGCACTGATGCTTTCAGTGAGCTCTTGTAGGGGAAGGGAGGGAAGGAAACTCACGTTTATCTAGTCCTTGTTACACACCATTTGGTTTCCATGTCTTATTACTTCGCTTTGACTATGAACTGCAGAAAGTTATAATTATCTGTATTTAATAGATAAAAAGGGTTTCCCTGTGGCTTAGTGGTAAAGAATCTGCCTACCAATGCAGGAGAGTTGGTCTTCAATCCCTGTGTGAGGAAGATCCCCTGGATGAGGGAATGGCAACCCACCCCAGTATTCTTGCCTGGGAAATCCCATGGACAGAGGAGCATGGTGGTCTTCCTTACATGGGGTCTCAAAAGAGTCGAACACAATGGAGGGAGTAAGTATCAACAAATGATAGATAAAGAAACAGAAGGTCAGAAAGGTTAAGGAACTTAACTAAGATGACATAAAGACACACAGCATCGTACCCACGTCTGTGAAGTTCGCTTGCTTCCCTCCAGCCCTGTGTCTGCCATTTGCAGTCACATCCCTGACTATGGAGTGAAGCTGGGGGGACTTGATAGTTAGAAAGATGGGGATCCCCAGTCACATGTGATCTGTCTGTGGCTACACACGCCTCCCTGCAGTGAACCAGCCAAGTGAACAAGAGATCACCTCAGAACGAGCAGACGGCCCCTTCCGAAGCTCTGCACGTTATGCTTTCCAAATCGAAACACGAAATATCCCACAGGCACAGTGGACCTCAGACCCTTGCATGTGGAGAAAGATCGCTGTGAGCCCCTGGCAGATGTGACCCACCCAACCGGAGGAAAGTGCTTTGGAGTGCTAACAACCTTCCCCAAGAAAGCAGGGGCTTTATCTATGTTCAAGAGAAAACTTCTCCCGACATGTCTGGGTGTCTGCCTGCACTTCCAGGATAGACCACCAACATGATGGAAATGCCCGAGACACATCCAGGGCCCTGGCCATCCTCCTTCTGCTTCAAGGCTGCAGGCACATGCCCATGGCCTCTTGTTCCTCTGTCATCCCCTCTGAAGCTCTGAGCCGTTTCTGCAGACACCCCACCCACCACCCAAACCTGCTTCCAGATGCTTCCTCAGGCTTTCACTTTCAAGCTGTCAGGAGGTCTCAGTGATGCTTTTCCGTTCTTTCCAGGTGGTCTCATTTCATAGTCCTTCCTGTTCATTTCAATTTTAGGGTTAAATATAGCACTGTGTTCTACTTACCCATGAAATGGAACTTACAAGACTGCATTTCCAGAACAAGCAATGTCGTTTTACACTTATAAGCAGAACACGTGGAACTACGCCTTGTCCTGTAGACAAGCCTTAGAGCCTCTAGACCCAACTTCAGCATATAGAACCTACGGGGGAATCAGCCACCTGAGCGAAACCCTACTGGTGCCATTTATAGGAGCTGCATCTGGTGCTGCCACACCTCCTCCATTCTCCATCCTTCTTTTCCTTTGGGGCACTTAGCACATGGTTTTGGTGCTGACGGATGCCCACCTGTATACCCAACAGCATCCTGGTGGCTCAGGGGTGAAGAATCCGCCTGCCAATGCAGGAGACATGGGTTTGATCCCTGGGTTGGGAAGATCCCCTGGAGGAGGAAATGGCAACCCACTCCAGTAGTCTTGCTTGGAGAATCCCATGGACAAAGGAGCCTGGGGGCTACAGTACCCGGGGTCACAGAGTCAGACACGACTGAAGCAACTGAGCAGACCTGGAAACACTGCTTTTTGAAGGCTGAAACCTCTGTGTTTCCAGCATCGAGGAACTAATAAACCTTCATTAAAAAAAAAAAATGTCTGTGGAAAGAATGACTAGGTAAGGAGCTGCCCCTGAGTTAAATGTTTATAAATTGTAATCTCTTTCAAGTGTATACTCATCGGGCACTTTTGAACTAACTTAGGGCAAATTGATTTTTAAAGCAGTTCCTTCAGGTCATGTCAATAGATGAGAGAGTGAGTAGGGCCAAGAGAAGAAAGACCAGCTCCGAAGAAGGAAGGCCAGGTGTGGACCAGGTAGGAGCTGCTTCAGTGAGGGTTCCTGGCGTCACAGAGCGCGTGTGTGCCAAGTCACCTCAGTTGTGTCTGACCTTTGCACCCCTATGGACCTATAGCCCGCCAGGCTCCTCTGTCCATGGGATTCTCCAGGCAAGAGTACTGGAGTGGGTTGCCGTGTCTTCCTCTAGGGGATCTTCCTGACCCCGAGATCGAACCTGCATCTCTTACGTCTCCTGCATTGGCAGGTGGGTTCTTTATCACTGGGAAGCGCAGACAGAGACCTAAGGCCAATATAGAAATCTGCCGTGTGGTCTGGACCAGCACTGAAGGTGGTCCTGCTGCGACTCAGTGTTAGGATCAAAGGGTCCCCAAAACTGATCGTGGGCAAAGAGACCCATGAAGAACACGTGGGAACCCAGGGGTGGTTTTCAAGGTGGGATGCCCTCAGGTCACTGCATCTGTTGGCCCAGCAAAGGGAGATGAGAAGAGGAGCTGCTTGTTTGCAGTGGGGCAAGTGCCAACAACTCCACAGCTGGGGCTAGCTCTTAAAGAACAGAAATGTAAAGAAAGTGATGCAGACAGAAAGGGAGCCAGTGAGAGGCTGGGACATCACCCCCAAGGGCACAGGCTGGGGGCATTGCAGGATTCAGGAGGGGCAGCAGGGAGTGTCTGCAAAGTGTTCTAGTGGCTCACCTATTTTTAATGTCACCACAGAGAGTCCATCTTTAATATGCATCATGCAGATTAACAGATCAATTTCACTAGTAAAAAACCATTTCAGACATTCACTGAGTTACTCAGCATAGCCTAAGCCATTGATCCAGTATGGTTAGCAGACATTTGGGTCTCTGCCTGTCCGTGTGGGCACTCCTGATTAGAAAGTAAGCGATGTGTAGGTGATAGATTAACACCACACACACACACACACACACATAAAATCACACTTTGTATACTGAAGTATGTTCAGGTGCCTTCCAGATGTCACAAATTAACAGTGGCAAAACTTCAGGTTGGCTTGGGGATTTCCCTGGTGGTCCAGTGGTTAAGACGCTGCACTGGCAGTTCAGAGGGCTCAGGTTCGATCCCTGGTCAGAGAACTAGATCCCACATGCAGTGTAGCCAAAAAAAAAAAATATATATATATATATATATATATATATATATATATATATATATATATAATGGATTTCCCTGGCAGTCCAGTGGTTAGGACTCTGCTCTTCTACTCTGTGGGGCACAGGTTTGATCTCTAGTCAGGGAACTAAGAGTCCACACGCCATGCAGCACAGCCCAAAAAAAAAAAAAAAAAAAAAAATTCCAAAACTTCAGGTTAGCTTGATTGCTCAAGATCTTGCCCTCATTTCCACGTCTTCAGGAGCTGAGGCTCTGCCGCTCAGTGCGTCCATGAGAAGGCGCGGTCGGCCACTCAGACCGCGCGGTCCTCGGCAAGACCGAGACCCAGAAAGGCGTCCTCAGCCTGAGAAACTCCTGTAGCTCTTCTCCAACAGCTGGAACCACCTAGGAAGGAGTCACTAAAAAGTCGGGTGCTTTTTCCTTCAACTCTGCGTTTGTTGGTTGAACCATATTCGGTTTGATTTAGAAACAAAGTCAAGCAGTGTTCCTGACACCATGACTAGGAAGGAACACAGGCGTATTCGTCACACACCCGTTATCTAATTTAATTCCCAAAGCCAGACTAAGAGCTTGGAAGTAAGTTTCCCCACTCTACAGAGGGGGAAACTGAGGCCCTGAGCAGGTAAGAGATCTGCTTAAGGCCACATAGCTAATAAACCAGGACTTGCGTCTGCCTGATTCTACTGGGAGTGTGTTTTCTCTCCTTCCCAAGCTGGTGTTTCTATCAAGCAGCAAAAAGCTGTTTAAACGTGAGAATAGATGTATGCTTAGGCCATGAAGAGTTACTAAGACACAGGAAAGAGTCACGGGAGCATATTTCCATTTTATTGCCACTTCTGTCCATTTAAAATCTCTTTTCTTTTGCATTCTAGGGTTTTGACCCCTAGTCCTACTGAAGTAATAACTGGTGAGTCTTCATTGTTTAATTAGAAATATGGCACCATTATTCAAAGAGTTGTCATTACCTAAGCTGTATCAGTCGGAGAACAGTCTAAATACACTGAGAAAAAATTCATGACCCATCTCTTTAATTTAATTGTATTTATTTTCACATTTCTAAAAATACTCACTCTACAAACAGCTTCTGGGCACAAATTCAAAGCCATAAATCCACCAAGCCAATGGCGCACTCCTCTGCTTCCTTATTTAAGTAATACCCCAAAGTCACTGTGGCTTCTATTGTTTCTAAATACTGTGCTCAAAGCCAGTTGTGGATGGCTCTGGCTCTGACTCTGGTAGCCACATGGCTAGGCTTTCAGAAACCCTGGTCTAGACGAAGAGGAAAGAAAATTTCCAGACCACCCATCAGGAAGTTGAAATGTTTGCAAAAATAACACTTAACACTTATTCAACATTTTGTGTCCGTGAACTTAACTCATTTATTCTCTATAACACTTCTAATCAACCCAATCCACAGATGAGGACACTGAGGCCCAGAGTTACTAAGGAAACAGAAGAAAGGATTCCTGGGGTGACTACGCAGGTCAGAAAAGGGTTCTGGAGAAGATTTCCTGAGCTGAGTCCTAAGGAAGGAGTAAGCGTTGCCAGGCAACCAGAGGGAGGGAGAGTTTACAAGAAGAAACAAAGGAATCGTAAGGAGAAAAAGCTGCCTGCCAGTAAATCTATTGGAAGTTGCTTTTATTAACCCACAGGGTAGGGGATGAAAACCCAGAGTGGCTAAGTGCGCTGAAAAAAAGAGAGGAGAAACAGAGAGACAGGGAATATTTTGAAAGAAAAAAGTCAGCTGTACTAGCTGGATTAGATTCAGAAGCAGAAGATGAAGAGGAGCTGAAAGGCTGGATGGCCAAGGGAGACAGGATGAGGAATTAGATGGGGCACAGTAAGTGCCCATGCCCACGGACATCGTGGAGATGCCAGGGGGCAGCTACCCACAGGAGTGGAAGTTGGTAGAAGGTTGGACTCTGGAGGTAAAAGAGATTGACAAGTGGGCAGCAGCAGTGGGAGCCTACATCCACAGACCACGCTTCCTGCACTTTCAGGGGCCCACAGAGCACCTGAGGATCTCGTGAGAAATCAAGACAGCAATTCAGTGCCTCTAGGGTGAGACCCGAGATACGGCGTTTCTTAAAGCTCCCAGCTACTGCTAATGCTGCTGGTCCACAGACCACGTTGTAAGCAGCAAGGTCCTAGACCGTCCCAGGCCCCGAAGAAGACTATTCAGAGGAAAAAGCAGCCTATTGCCAGTATATACCTACAGGAACATCAATACTGACAGGGGGTTTTTGTCTCAGAAGTCAACCACGCAAGAGTTTTCACAAAAGCTGTGGCCTGCATCGATGAAAGGAGCCAAAGGGCAAAGTCGGCCCCTCGGGTTTAGTGGATGACACAGCACAGAGATCCCCCTCTGACTTTCGGCAGGTGGTCTTACCAGCCGACTGAGACCAAGGCCCCAGGGTGATAATCGGGTCTGGTCTGTATCACACGCCAAGTGCTAACACAGGGCCTGACACATAACAGGCAGAACAGGCTATGTCGTGCCCCCAGTCTCACAGACTGAAGTCCTAACCCTCAGCACCCCAGGATGGGACTATGTGTGGAGACAGATTCTTTCGAGAAGTCTTCAAGATAAAATGAATTGGGCCTCATCCTGTAAGACCCATGTCCTTATAAGAAGGGGGAACTTGAACAGAGGGATGCAACACACAGGCTTCCTGAGTGGCACAGTGGTTAAGAATCTGCCTGCCAATGCAGGAGTTGTGGGTTGATCCCTGGGTCAGGAAGATTCCCTTCAGAAGGAAAGGGCAACCCACTGCACTCCAATATTCTTGCCTGGAAAATCCCACAGGCAGAGGAGCCCAGTGTGCTGAAGTCCATGGGATCACAAAGAATCGGATGCGAACAAAAAACAACGATGCAACACACAGAGGAGGACTGTGTGAGCACCCAGCAAGAAGGTGGCCATCTACAAGCCGAGCAGAGAGGCCTCAGAAGAAACCGACTCCCCCCACCCCACCACCACCTCCATCTCAGGCTTCTAGCTTCCAGAAGAGTGAACAAATGCATTTCCATTGTTGAAGTGCCCCGTCTGTGGTATTTTGTGACGGCAGCCCAGCTAATACAGTTGGTGTTGAGTAATGACTCAGTGAGATGACCTGAAGTAGTGTGCCCTGGTGTCCTTAAACACTTGGAAATCCCACAGCTTGTTTCACCAGCTTCCGCTGGTTCCCGTGTAGCAGGGAGTTTTTGGTATCTCCTCCACACAGGACCACCTGCCCCAGGCTTCCACGACCCCTCCATGAAATAGCACTGGCCATGGCACAGAAATACAAGCGGCCAGAAGTGGAGCCACAGACCCCTAAAAGAAGAGGAACAAGGAAAGGCAGCTGACGGGACTGCTCTTCAGACGGTGCTTCCTCCCGAGGCGCCAAGGGTCTGACAAGTCTCAAGGCAGAGGAGATGCTGGGCCTTTGCCTTGTTGCCCAAGGTGACTGGCTTGCTTATTCAAGACCGATGTCTCTTTTGCAGTGACTATCAGATCCCAGTGACTTTTCCCTACGTTTCAGTCAGATGGTAATTGACTAGTATCGGGAGGTCATGCCCGGTAATCTGACCAAATCACACACCCCCGATTCACAACCAACAGGATCTGAACACCTCAAACACTGCATACTCCCGACTCAGCCAATATCTCTAAAGCTGACTACCAGTAGTTAAATGGTTCCCCCACGTGGCAGAACCCCCTGGAGCCACCCAAAAGGGCAAAGACTTTAAACAAATGGAATTCTTGCATTTAAATGTTCAAACAAGCTCCATCAGAATACAGTTCAAAAATATCACTTGGAGATAATTTACTTGGAAAAACCAAGTATTCTATGAAGGTGACAGCTGCATGCTGAGAAGGCATTCCAAAGCATCCTCCAGGTAAACAAGGATACAATGGGAAGATTATAAAGGCCAACTTAGGACACCAAGGCATTTTCTTCTTTTCCCAAATGCTTGGCATCTAGCAGGGCTCCTTTCTCAAAAAGCACATCACTAAACCATAAAAATGACCACGGAAGCATTTACGTGCAATTTGTACAGATAAAGATACTTGGTGCAGAACAGCTTAAGCAATGAACCCCCATAACCACACATAATAAATGGAGAGGGAAGAATTTTTCTAAAGCCAAATTACCCATTTTATTTCATTCCATCAGCTGAGAATCATCGCTCTATTGCCAAGTTTCCCTGGTGGCTCAGACGGTAAGGAATCTGCCTGCAGTGTGGGAGACCTGGGTTCGATCCCTGGGTTGGGAAGATCCCTGGAGAAGGAAATGGCTACCCACTCCATATTCTTGCCTGGAGAATCCCATGAACTGAAGAGCCTGGCAGGCTACAGCCCACGGGGTCACAAAAGAGTTGGACACAACTTGGTGACTAAGCAGCAAGAAGGACAACAAATACAGCATTTTATTTTAAAAAAAATTCACAAAATGTTACAAAATAAAAAAAGAACAAATGGTATTACTTAATGTGCTGTGCTGTGTGCAGTCGTGTCCAACTCTGCGACCCCATGGACTGTGGCCCACCAGGCTCCTCTGTCCATGGGATTCTCCAGGCAAGAATACTGGAGACGGTTGCCATGCCCCGCTCCAGGGGATCTTCCCCACCCAGGAAACGAACCTGGGTCTCCCGCATTGCAGGCAGATTCTTTACTGTCTGAGTCACCAAGGAAGTCCATATGACTTAATAAATACGATTAAAATTAAAGTGAAAATGAGATAAATTTTAAGTTAGAAACACTGTCTGACCCAGGAAGCTATACAAGCTCTATATACAGACATTTTTATCCATGTGTGTGTGTGTGTATGTGTGTGTGCTAGTCACTTAGTCGTGTCCAACTCTTTGCGACCCCATGGACTGCAGCTGTCCAGGCTCCTCTATCCATGGGATTCTCCAGGCAAAAATGCTGGAGTGAGTAGACATTCCCTTCTCCAGGGGATCTTCCCAACCCTGGGATCGAATCCAGGGATCAAACCCAGGGATCTTTCCAAACCAGGGATCAAACCTGGGCATTGCAGGCAGATTCTTTTCCATCTGAGCCATCAGGGAAGCCCACAAGCTCTGTAGACAGACACTTTTATTGGTACATAATACAGGGCAATCCTATCTTGGAGAAGCAAGAATTTTATCTCAGTTTCTCCTGCATCCAAAGCCTGCAAGTTTTCTACTATCAGCACCCTCTCTTAAGGAGTTCTTCTTCCTTCTGAGGTTACTTGTGTTGTTCATTTCATATCAATTCGCTTGAACACTGTACAGGCACCAGATTAGACCCAGAAATCTAACCCCAGAGCATCAAGCTGGTGACCTCTCAATGCACCTTCCCTGGGGACTAAAGCCACCTATTTTTTAATCCATCCAGTCCCCTGTGCTGTGTTAATCAACAGCCCCTAAATCCAGTTCAAAGAAGACCATTGTCTGGGATCTGAATTGCTCATTGCATAATCATTTCAAACCTCTGTTTACCTGCAAATTTCAGGAAGAGACCAGCCTCTTTTATGAACTGTTGTCTCTATGATCAAAGCAAATCATTCAGCCTCATCATCAAAGAGCTGCAAACTCCCATCTGGCCTCCTTTCCCAACCTGTAACAACTTCTACTACGAAGTCATAATTAAAAAATAGTTCACTCAAGAATTCTGATTATAATAAATGAACGACCTTGTTGCCGGCAGGCAGTGAACAAAGCCACAAAGAGGGCCAGTATAAGCTTCCATATTATGAGAAATTTTGGTGACTGTAAATGCCATGATTGTGCAGGTCAATATGCTTTAGCCTGCTAATTGGCCCTAGAAATCTTGGGGTCACCCAGCATAACCCAGAGAGAAAGGGGAAGGAGAAGGCAAGATGGGGAGGGACCAAGGAGCTGAGAAATACACCGCAAGCCTTTGAAATCTCCCCAGCAGTGTTTGCCAATAGGAGAACTGAGACCTCGTAAATAGAAGCATCACTTGGTGACACCCCCACGTCTGGGATAGTTTAGTGAATTATGTCTGCAGCTGACACAATATGCAAAGCAAACCCCAGTGTCTCAGGCTGATATCATTCAGCAGCTGGAGAGATCTCGATTCCCATGGGACTTCTGAAATGTGACTTGTTATAAAGGGCTGGGGCAGAGGACAGGGACACAAGAGCGCTTAGCTCAGCTTCTCCAGAGGGGGAGAGGTCAAACACTAAGACATTTTGGCAAAACACAGTAAATCATCCGGCTCACCAGGAAAATAACAGCCAGCCATCCTTGGAGATACTGATGGAGCTCGCGGTGTGCAGAAGGCGCTTGCTTAAAGGCAGTCGAGGCCAAGACCTCTGAAGCTTAGCTTGTGCAAGGGGACGTGGGGACGGCTCTGGAGAAAGTGCAGCCATCTGAATGTTCTGAGTCTTCTCTGCAGCTTGGAGCTACTGATGCATGCTTGAAAACGTCAGGTGGGAGCTTCAGCTGGGAGGTGAGCATTCAGGGTACTGTCCTGCGATGACATCTTGTAGAAACATATTCACTGCAACCTCCCCAACCAAGAGCTCTTCAGGTGTCATGGCACAGATGACCTGCCTATCAGGCTCATGCTTCTCTGTTAATCTTCAAACTGGTCCAGTTCTTACCCAGCAGACTAGGTGTGGGGTATAAGAGTGGTGGGGGATAGGGAATGTATGTGGCAATTAGAGGAATACAGATATGGACTAGGAGGAACAGGGAAATGCACTCCTATTGTGCAAGTTGGGAAAGTGGAGGCCTGGGAAGCACTAGATGATCAGCCGTTAGCACATTAGTAAGAGCATCCTAACAGATGTAGTAAGAGCATCCTAATAACCTGTATTGAAGATTGCATATGCAGACACTGGAAAGGCTTTACAAATGTTATTTTCATATGTACCTTCAAGTGGTGGAGGATGTGTAGGGTGTAGTGTTTAGTTGCTAAGTCATGTCTGATTCTTTGTGACCCCATGGACTGTAGCTCACCAGGCTCCTCTGTGCATGGGATTACTCCAGGCAAGAATACTGGAGTGGGTTGTCACACCCTCCTCCAGGGGATCAAATCTATGTCTCCTTCATTGGCAAGTGTATTCTTTACCACTGAGCCACCAGGGAAGCCCAATGTACCCTCAGTTCAGTTCAGTTCAGTCGCTCAGTCATGTCCGACTCTTTGTGATCCCATGAATCGCAGCACACTAGGCCTCCCTGTCCATCACCAACTCCCAGAGTTCACGCAAACTCACCTCCATCATGATCCACATACTGTAGATCCACATATTGTAGATCCACATATGTAGAACACATATTGTGATCCACACAGTCAAAGGCTTTGACATAGTCAATAAAGCAGAAATAGATGTTCTCTCAAGTAGGTGCTATTTATTTAGTAATATTTCATTTTTCAGATGAGAAAACTTGTTGTCGGTGATGCCATCCAGCCATCTCATCCTCTGTTTTCCCCTTCTCCTGCCCCCAATCCCTCCCCGCATCAGAGTCTTTTCCAATGAGTCAGTTTCAGCTTTAACATCATTCCTTCCAAAGAACACCCAGGGCTGATCTCCTTCAGAATGGACTTGTTGGATCTCCTTGCAGCCCAAGGGACTCTCAAGAGTCTTCTCCAACACCACAGTTCAAAAGCATCAATTCCTCAGTGCTCAGTTTTCTTCACCGTCCAACTCTCACATCCATACATGACCACTGGAAAAACCATAGCCTTGACTAGACAGACCTTTGTTGGCAAAGTAATGTCTCTGCTTTTGAATATGCTATCTAGGTTGGTCATAACTTTCCTTCCAAGGAGTAAGTGTCTTTTAATTGCATGGCTGCAATCACCATCTGCAGTGATTTTGGAGCCCAAGAAAATAAAGTCAGCCACTGTTTCCACTGTTTCCCCATCTATTTGCCATGAAGTGATGGGACCAGATGCCATGATCTTAGTTTTCTGAATGTTGAGCTTTAAGCCAACTTTTTCACTCTCCTCTTTCACTTTCATCAAGAGTCTCTTTAGTTCCTCTTCACTTTCTGCCATAAGGGTGGTGTCATCTGCATATCTGAGGTTATTGATATTTCTCCCAGCAATCTTGATTCCAGCTTGTGCTTCCTCCAGCCCAGCATTTCTCATGATGTACTCTGCATATAAGTTAAATAAGCAGGGTGACAATACACAACCTTGACGTACTCCTTTTCCTATTTGGAACCAGTCTGTTGTTCCATGTCCAGTTCTAACTGTTGATTCCTGACCTGCATATAGGCTTCTCAAGAGGCAGGTAAGGTGGTCTGGTATTCCCATCTCTTGAAGAATTTTCCACAGTTTATTGTGATCCACACAGTCAAAGGCTTTGACATAGTCAATAAAGCAGAAATAGATGTTCTCTCAAGTAGGTGTTATTTATTTAGTAATAAATATTTCATTTTTCAGATGAGAAAACTTGAGGCTTTTCACGATTAGGTAACTGGCTGAAGTTCACATACCAGTAAATAACAGAGCCAGGATGTGAACTCAAGCCTTTTGTGGCAGCAGATACTAAGCTTAGAACTTCCACTCTTGTTCAGCCTAGAAACAGCTCAGAAAGTACTTGCAAATTTACATCAAATATATAAATGGTGCCCAGATTGATGAATAAATAAATGAGTAATAGCTTCACTTTGGAGAAGCCCCAGGCTCTTTTATTAGTGCTGTTGTTCAGTTGTTAAGTCATACCTGACTCCTTGAGACCCCGTGGCCTGGAGCACACCAGGCTTCCGTGTGCTCCACTATCTCCCGGAGTTAGCTCAAATTCATCCATTGAGTCGATGATGCGATCTAATCATTTCTTCCCCTGCCACCATCTTCTCCTTTTCCTTCAATCCTTCCCAGACCTTCAGTTCTTTTCCAGACCAATGCTCTGAGCCATGTAATTCTTTCTTTTATATGAAGTAAAGTCTATGTGACAAAAAATAAACCATTGCTCTTCTATTAGTAATTAATGATAAATAAGCTCATTGTTTGGAGAAGGCGATGGCACCCCACTCCAGGACTCTTGCTTGGAAAATCCCATGGACAGAGGAGCCTGGTAGGCTGCAGACCATGGGGTCGCTAAGAGTCGGACACGACTGAGTGACTTCACTTTCACTTTTCCCTTTCATGCATTGGAGAAGGAAAAGGCAACCCACTCCAGTGTTCTTGCCTGGAGAATCCCAGGGACGGGGGAGCCTGGTGGGCTGCCGTCTATGGGGTCACACAGAGTCGGACACAAATGAAGCGACTTAGCAGCAGCAGCAAGGTCATTGTTAATAATTAATGAAACAAAATATTAAGCAAATATTAAGCAAACCAGGGATATATATAATATAATGTAGAATTTTAGCAATGATTTGCAAGTAATAAGCTATTATTATATGTAGCCATAGGTTAAAGGCAATAAAAAATACGTCATTTGAATAAATGGTACAAAGACACTTTATAAAACTTGTGACCAACTTTTATTTAAAAAATTCAAGTAGGAATATAAGAAAAGCTGCTAAACATGAAAAAATATATATATTTCACAGTAATAGCTGACAATCACTTGAAGATAAAATAAAAACATTAAGAACCAAAAAAACAAGCTTTATATCATTGTTCATTGTTTGAGAAATTCTGATGAAAGGAAAAAATTAAAAGCAAAGTTAAATATTGAAAAGAGAAAAAAATTTTTCTTTATAACTCATGTTCTTATAGATCTAGAAAATCCAAAGGAATGAGGTAGATACTATCAAGACTTAATAAAATATAGGAGTTTGAATCTAAAATAGACAAATGTTGTTGTTGTTCAGTCTCCCGGTCATATCCAACTCTTTGTGACCCCGTGGACTGCAGCACGCCAAGCCCCCCATCCCTCACCATCTACCCAAAGTTTGCCCAAGTTCATGTCCATTGCATCAGTGATGCCATCCAGCCATCTCATCCTCTGATGCCCTCTTCACCTTCTGCCCTCAATCTCTCCCAGCATCAGGGACTTTTCCAATGAATCAGCTGTTCGCATCAGATGACCAAAATACTGGAGCTTCAGCTTCAGCATCAGTCTTTCCAGTAAATATTCAAGGTTGATCTCCCTTAAGATCGATTGGTTTGATCTCCTTGCTGTCCAAGGGACTTTCAGGAGTCTCCTCCAGCACCACAGTTCAAAGGCATCAATTCTTTGGCATTCTGCCTTCTTTATGGTCCACAGATGTACATGACCGCTGGGAAGATCATAGCCTTGACTATATGGACTTTTGTCAGTAGAGTGATGTCTCTGCTTTTCAACACACTGTCTAGGTTTATCATAGCTTTCCTGCCAAGAAGCAATTGCCTTTTGATTTCATGGCTGCAGTCACCATCTGCAGTGATTTTAGAGTCCAAGAAGAGGAAACCTGTCACTACTTCCACCTTTTCCCCTTCTATTTGCTGTGAAGTGATGGGGCCAGATGCCATGATATTCGTTTTTTTTTTTTTTTTCTTTTCAATATTTAGTTTTAATCCGGTTCTTTCACTCTCCTCCTTCAGCCTTGGCAAGAGGCTCTAATTCTTCTTTGCTTTTTGCCATTAAAGTGGTACCATCCTCATATCTGAGGTTGTTGGTGTTTCTCGTGCCTATGTTGATTCCAGCTTGTAACTCATCCAGCCCGGCTTTTCTCATGATGTGCTCAGCATACAGGTTAAATAAAAGAGCCACAGCAGACAACCCTGTCATACTCTTTTCTCAATCTTGAACCAAACAGGTGTTCCATACAGGGTTCTAACTGTTGCTTATTGACCCGCATACAGGTTTCTTTGGAGACAAGATGGTCTGGTATTCCCACCTCTTTAAGAGCTTTCCACAGTTTGCTATGATCCACACAGTCAAAGACTTTAGCATAGTCAATGAAACAGAGGTAGAAGTTTTTCTGGAATTCCCTTGCTTTATCAATAGTCCAGCAAATGTTGGCAATTTGATCTCTGGCTCCTCTCCCTTTTCTAAACCCAGCTTGGACATCTGGAAGTTCACGGTTCACATAATGCTGAAGCTTAGCATGCAAGATTTTAATCGTGACCCTACTAGCATGGGAGATGAGAACACATCCTACCATCTGATAGCTTTCAGTGAACAATGTCAGATTCACGGTCTCTGAAGAAGATTTAGCTTCAGGATCAGGGACCAAACTTAATTACTTAGAGCTTTTGTGGCAGAAGTATATTACAGTGAAAAACGTCAGAGAAAGATTACATAAACATAGACATCAGAAGGGGGACAGAGAGTGCCCCCCTTGCTAGTCTTATCAAGGCCTTATATACTTTTACCAGGCCCAACTCCTACAAACAGACATCTTAAATTAACACGATTAGAACTAACAGTAGAAAGGTCTTCCCAGACCTAGTGATCAGTGCAAAGAAATAGAGGAAAACAATAGAATGGGAAAAACTAGAGATCTCATCAAGAAAATTAGAGATCCCAAGGGAACATTTTATGCAAAGATGGGCTCAATAAAGGACAGAAATGGTAGGGACCTAACAGAAGCAGAAGATATTAAGAAGAGGTGTCAAGAATACACAGAAGAACTGTACAAAAAAGATCTTCACGACCCAGATAATCACGATGGTGTGATCACTCACCTACAGCCAGACATCCTGGAAAATCAGTGGAGGTGATGGAATTCCAGTTGAGCTATTCCAAATCCTGAAAGATGATGCTCTGAAAGTGCTGCACTCAATATGCCAGCAAATTTGGAAAACTCAGCAGTGGCCACAGGACTGGAAAAGGTCAGTTTTCTTTCCAATCCCAAAGAAAGGCAATGCCAAAGAATGCTCAAACTACCGCACAGTTGCGCTCATCTCACATGCCAGTAGGTAATGCTTAAAATTTTCCAAGCCAGGCTTCAGCAATAAATGAACCATGAACTTGCAGATGTTCAAGCCGGTTTTAGAAAAGGCAGAGGAACCAGAGATCAAATTGCCAACATCCGCTGGATCATGGAAAAAGCAAGAGAGTTCCAGAAAAACATCTATTTCTGCCTTATTAACTATGCCAAAGCCTTTGACTGTGTGGATCACAACAAACTGTGGAAAATTATGAAAGAGATGGGCATACCAGACCACCTGACCTGCCTCTTGAGAAACCTATATGCAGGTCAGGAATCAACAATTAGAACTGGACATGGAACAACAGACTGGTTCCAAATAAGGAAAGGAGAATGTCAGGGCTGTATATTGTCACCCTGCTTATTTAACTTATATGCAGAGTACATCATGAGAAATGCTGGGCTGGAGGAAGCACAAGCTGGAATCAAGATTGCTGGGAGAAATATCAATAACCTCAGATATGCTGATGACACCACCCTTATGGCAGAAAGTGAAGAAGAACTAAAGAGCCTCTTGATGAAAGTGAAAGAGGAGAGTGAAAAAGTTGGCTTAAAACTCAACATTCAGAAAACTAAGATCATGGCATCTGGTCCCATCACTTCATGGCAAATAGATGGGGAAACAGTGGAAACAGTGGCTGACTTTATTTTCTTGGGCTCCAAAATCACTGCAGATGGTGATTGCAGCCATGCAATTAAAAGACGCTTACTCCTTGGAAAGAAAGTTATGACCAACCTAAATAGCATATTAAAAGCAAAGACATTACTTTGCCAACAAAGGTCCGTCTAGTCAAGGCTATGGTTTTTCCAGTGGTCATGTATGGATGTGAAAGTTGGACTGTGAAGAAAGCTGAGTGCTGAAGAATTGATGGTTTTGAACTGTGATGTTGGAGAAGACTCTTGAGAGTCCCTTGGACTGCAAGGAGATTCAACCAGTCCACCCTAAAGGAGATCAGTCCTGGGTGTTCATTGGAAAGACTGATGTTGAAGCTGAAACTCCAATACTTTGGCCACCTGATGCGAAGAGCTGACTCATCTGAAAAGACCCTGATGCTGGAAAAGATTGAGGGCAGGAGGAGAAGGGGACAACAGAGGATGAGATGGTTGGATGGCAACACAGACTCAATGGACATGGGTTTGGGTGGACTCCGGGAGTTGGTGATGGACAGGGAGGCCTGGCGTGCTGCTATTCATGGGGTCACAAAGAGTCAGACAGGACTAGCTACTGAACTGAACTGAATACATCATATACTAATACATGGTAAATAATTCATCATCAGTCAACTCCCATAAAAGGTAGGATTTTTCAGTGAATGGAGCTAGGACAATCAGCTAACAATTTGAGACACTATATATTTAGATTATTATATAATTCAAAGGCCATTTCTGGTGAATTAGAGAACATAACATTTATAAGTAAAAATGAGTGTTCCATTTAATTCCCTTTTGTGGAGGGAGAAAGTTTTTGATTCTCAGGAGTGATAAAATAATTCACAGAAAGATGGACAGACGGATGCTGGTACAGTATACAGACAGCACCCAGCCTGATGGATTCGTACTTGCATTACACCCCGTATTTACATTTTGAAAATCGCTGTGCAAACAATTGTGTGGCAATTGGAATTTTTGTGGGATAAAAACAAAAATATAATGATAACCAGAAGACTAATAATAAGAATAAAATAACTGAACATATATGAGAAACAAATAAGCAAAGCATGATGACTGTTATAGGTAAGTTAGCAAAGGAAAGAAAAATTTACCAAAAAGGGAAATGTAATCAGCAAATAAAGCATAAGAAAATGTTCAACCTCAATACACATTATAAGATACTATTTTTGCTGATAGGCCATTTTATATGTGTTTGCCTTTAAAAGAAAAAAAAAAAAGTAAAAAGTCCTCATGCAAGAGTGAGGTAAAACAGACACCCTCATATATTATTAGTAGCAATTTAAATCTATAACTTTAGAAAGGAACATAGCAATTTGTAGAAGAACCTTTAAATGCTTATTTGCATAATTTGACCCAGGAATTCCTCTTCTGAGAATCTGTCTTAATAATTCTAGATGTAGAAAATGCTCTGTGAATGAAGATGTTAAGTGCTGTGGTATACATTGTCATTGTCTTAGTTGCTCTGTTGTGTCCAGCTTTTTGCACCCCATGGACTGTAGCCCACCAGGCTCCTCTGTCCATGGGATTTTCCAGGCAACGATAATGGAGTGGATTGCCTTTTTTTTCTCCAGTGAAAAATAATAACAGTTCTTCAAGTTCAGAAGAATGTGTACTGGGTTGAATTATACCTCCAAAAAAGTTATGTTCCAGTCCTCACTTCCACTACCTATGAACCATACCTTCTTTCACTTTATTTTACAATAAGATCTTTACATATGTAATCAAGTTAAGATCTTGTTTAGTCGCTGATATCCAAGTCTTTGCAACCCCATGGACTGCAGCATGCCAGGCTCCCCTGGAGTTTGTTTAAATTCATGTCCATTGAGTAGGTGATGCTATCGAACCATCTCATTCTATTCTGCCCCCTTCTCTCTTTGCCTTCAATTTTTCTCAGCATCAGAGTCTTTTCCAATGACTCAGCTCTTTGCATCAGACAGCCAAACTATTGGAGCTTCAGCATCAGTCATTCCAATGAAGATTCAAGGTTGATTTCCTCTAGGATGGACTGGTTTGATCTCCTTGCAGTCCAAGGGACTCTCAAGAGTCTTCAGCACCACAATGCAAAGGCATCAATTCTCCAACATCATCAAGTTACGACGAGGTGAAACTAAGTTGGGATAGATCTTAATCCAATATGCCTGGTGTCCCTGTGAGCAGAAGAGATACAGAGCCACACTGGAAGAATGTCCTGTGAAGATACAGAGATTGGAGTAAGGCACGTACAAGCCAAGGGATGCCAAGAATTGCTGACAATACCAAAAGCTAGGAGGGAGCCATGGACCAGATTCCCCCCAACTAGAGACTTCATAGACAGCATGGCCCTGTTGACACCTTGATCTTGGACTTGAACAGTCAAACAGCAATATGTTTTGTACTTTTCTAGAGTTTTTATTTTTGTTTATTGAAAACACGGCCATAATTAATTATCATAGGTGGCTGAGACTAATCAAGAAACCCTAGGATATGGGCTTGAACTGTCTTTTATAGGGTCCTTGGCCCTGGAGTTGAAAACCTGAACAAAATTGGATTTCTGTTTACAAAGAGGGTGGAATGTTAGGTAGACAACTAAAAACTGTTTGCTATCATATTCCTGGCGGCACTCCAAACTTGAAAGAAGCTGTGAAGAGGAGGGGTGGAAAAGGTACTTTAATTAATGTGGAGAAGAAATGATGTATTTCCTGAATAATACCACTGAAATGCTTTACTGGTAAAGCTCAACATTAGTATGATACAAGTTGATCACCTAAGAGTGAATCTTAGAATAACCAACAGACTAATTTTCTTCTTCTTGGTAAGCCAAATACTAGAAAAGTTCTTACAGTTCTTCCTTATACAGACAGATTTAATCAATCACAAAGGTCACAAAAAGGTCACAAGGCCCAGTAGTATACATTCACAATTCAGTTGGGTAAACTATGATATACCTGTTATTTAAACATGCAATCATTCATATTTCTTGCTCAATATTGGGTTGGGAGTTCATGTTACAGCACTGAACAAAAAAAAAATGTCATAATCCCAACCCTTAAATATCCTGTAGTCATGTTGGAGAAAGTGAAAGCGTTAGTCCTTCAGTTGTGTCTGACTCTTTGAGACCCCATGGACTGTAGACCACCAGGCTCCTCTGTTCATGAAATTCTCCAGGCAAGAATACTGAAGTGGGTAGCCATTCCCTTCTCCAGGAGATCTTCCTGACCCAGGGATTGAACCCGGGTCTCCCGCGTTGCAGGTAGATTCTTTACCGTCTGAGATAGTACTTGCTCCTTATCGGGGAAACCAACTTTAAACAAAGCATAGTACATAATACATAATTATGATTGTGACTGCAGGCACACAAGGAAGACAGCAGGTGCTGTGAGAGCACATAATGAGGAAAAGTAGTCTAGCGTGGGGAGCCTGGGAAGTGATATTTGAGTTGCCCTATTTAAGATGATGTTAAAACTGATTCAACAGAAAGGAGGAACTTGCCAAGCCAACTGGAGAATGGAAGTGATTAGACTTTCCTGAATAGAGGAGCACCTTGGGCAGAGTTTACAAGTCTAGACCTGTTCTGGCTGATTTGACTGACAAGAGGAGGCCAGTGTAATTGGCGTGCAATAAGCAATGTGGAAAGAGGGTGAGAGATGAGGCTGGAAGCGCACGTTAATGTCAGTGTTGGTCGCTCAGCTGTGTCCGACTCTTTGTGACTCCATGGACTGTAACACACCAGGATCCTCTGTCCGTGGAATTCTCCAGGCAAGAATATTGAAATGGGTAGCCATTCCCCACCTCCAAAGGGTCTTCCCAACCCAGGGGTCAAACCCAAGTCTCCTGTTGCTGGCAGATTCTTTACCATCTGAGCCACCAGGGAGTCTTTTAGACAACGCTGCAGATATAGGGCTTGATCCTGAGTACAACAGGAGCCAATGAAGGAGTCTAAAAAATGGAAAAGATAGTGATGGACGCTCTAAATAGATCAGGACAGGGCAAGAGTAGATGATAGGAGATCGGGAAGCAAGTGATGTCACCAGTTCTGGCCAAAGGTAATGGTGGCTTTCCTCACTAGGAAGTCAGAATGTAGAACAGATTCAAGATATTTATGCATAACTAAGTAAATTTGGCCACACTGGAATACTGACACATGTTGAACACCAGGAAACATTGGACTACAATGATCTAATAAGGTTCTCCTTTGATCTCCTCATTCATGAATTCATTCAACATTCATTTGCTATATGCAAATACTGTATTCAAATTCACCAATTCATTATCCAGCTGCATCCATCTGTCAGTTGAGTTTTCTATTCTAATGGTTATATTTAAAAAATTTAAGATCTCTGATATTTGTCATCTGCTTAGTCTGTCCACATAACAACCCCCTGAGATTTAATTTCTCTTCTTTATCTCTCAAATAATATTGAGTACACTTTTAAAAGTTTTTTCCCTCCTATTCTGAATTAGTCACTCTATTTTCTCATATAAAGACTCTTGCAGTTTTTAGGTTTGTGGTCTCTTTCATAATCTGGGCCTTGTTCAGATATTTGGTGAGGCTCCCTTTTGTGAACTGGGCTGGGTGATAACCTTCACTAATAGCTTTGGTGTCCTGTGGTATCATACATCTTGTTACAGCAAATATTCACTCTCCCCACATTCAGCCCCCATGGAATGCATACATACCCCTGAACCTTGGATGTTAGGCTTGACCATGTGACTTTTCCTGGCCAATGAGATGTTGCTAGCATATACCTAATAAAAGTAAAGACCTTCTTTAATGATTAACCTTGCTTTCTTAAACTTTTGTCATCCCCTTGAGAAACACATGCCCTAAACAGCTGCTGGTCCCAGAAGAAAATGGGAGGAAAGGTGTAAATTAAGCCTGTGGCCAGGAGCCAAGAAAAACTGAACCTAGCTAGATCAGCTTTATGCCAGCCAATTCTCATCCCATCACTTGAAAAAATATCACCCAGATGACTCCTCTCAGGCTAATGAACGAGGTTGTTGTTCTGCCGCTAAGCCATGTCTGATTCTTTGAGACCCCATGAACTGCAGCACACCAGGCTTCCCTGTCCTTCACCATCTCCCAGAGTTTGCTCAAACTCATGTTCATTGAGTCAGTGATGCACTCCAACCATCTCATCCTATGTCGTCCCCTTCTCCTCCTGCCTTCAATCTTTCCTGGCATCAGGGTCTTTTCCAATGAGTCAGCTCTTCACATCAGGCCACAGTATTGGAGCTTCAACTTCAGCATCAGTCCTTCCAATGAATATTTAGGGTTGATTTCCTTTAGGATTGACTGGTTTAATCTCCTTGCTGCCCAAGGGACTCTCAAAAGTCTTCTCCAGCTCCACAGTTCAAAAGCAGCATTTCTTCAGTGCTCAGAGCTTTTTATGATCCAACTCTCACTTCCATATATGAACAAGAAGTAAATATTCATTATTCTATGTCATTGTTATTTTTGTGGTGGTTTATTATACAGCAATATCTGGTTAACACATCTTATCCCTTCTACTAAGAATTTTTCACAGCTTCTGGCCATAAAGAATCTTCTGTTTTCAAGTGCTAGTATCATTTATTTATTAATATTGTATACTCACTGATGTTTATTTACAAGGTTATTTTTTATCATTTATAGGTCTTTGCTGTGAAAGAGGGACATTTCAAAGAATTCTCAGGCCACCATCTTGACTTTAGAAATCTGATCACAAGATTGAATCTCTTATAGGATTATTCTAACTGATTTAATCAGATAAGCTCTAGGAACTTTGGAGAAGTTCAGAAACTAGCAAGATCACACCAGTCAATTCTAAAGGAAATCAATCCTGAATATTCATTGGAAGGACTGATGCTGATGCTGAAGCTCCAATACTTTGGCCACCTGATGTGAAGAGCCGACTCATTGGAAAAGATCTTGATGCTAGAAAGATTGAGGGCAGGAGGAGAAGGGAATGACAGAGGATGAGATGGTTAGATAGCATCCCTGACTCAAAAGATGTGAGTTTGAGCAAATTCCAGGAGATAGTGAAAGACAGGGAAGCCTAGCATGCTGCAGTCAGTGGGGTCACCAAGAGTCAGACACAACTTAGAGACTGAAACACCAGGAGAATAGCACTTGGAGGGGACCCTCATCCCAGGGGGCTCAGTGGTCACGAACCCACCTGCCAATGCAGGAGATGCTGCTTCAATCCCTGGGTCAGGAAGGAACGCAACTGCTCTAGTATTCTTGCCTGATAAAGTCCCAAGGACAGAGGAGCAAGGCGAGCTATAGTCCCTGGGGCTTCAAGAGTCAGACACAACCGAGCACGCGTGCACACACTCAACTGTAATAAAGTCCACATTATAGCAAAGGGCTGCTCCCCTGGTGACACCAAGGCTACCACTTCTGGGCTCAGACATCATGATGACATGTCTGTTGCTGGGTGGCACCACTAGAAACTCTGCTTCGGGCATCTCTGCCCACTGGTTGGTCCTGACCCTGGCTTCACCAGGATGGATCTTGCCCATCATATGAGTCTTCACTTCGTCAGCTTCTGAACTGAAAATTATCTATCCAGAGCTGAAGTCACATTCCAGCAAGAAAAACATGGAAGGTGAATTTCTGGCTTCATCTAGGCAAGAACTAAACCTATAATGTAGGACATGTCTCACACTTAGAAAGGCAGTTAAGGATGTCCACAAGCATGCCTTACAATCACTGCTTGGTTATATTAGATATGAGGGAAAAAAAAGAAAAGAAAACAAGTTTATACAGTTAAGAAGGTCACAGACTACAACTCTCAATTACAATTAATTGATATAATATTCACAGATGTCCCTGGCAGAGTCCCCATCACATAGAAGACACTCAACTAATGAGAAATTAGTCAATTTATAAATGAAACTACAAACTACTCCTATAATATAAAGCACAAATACCATTATTCTAGATTTGTAGTCTTGTCTCTAATTCTCCAGTGAGCTGCCTTTTTTTCCCCTGTTCAAATCTCCGTATTTCACTTTCTGTTTTTCACCTTTCATTTTCTGGGGGGAAGATTTCATTTCATAGGACACATTTGTCGAAGCCTTACCAGTTGGACCTACTTAAGCCTTGCCATCTCCTAGTCCACTGGCTAACAGTCTCTTCCTGCAAATGTTCATTCCTGGTCTGCATCAAGAATTTAAAGAGAGAGAAATGTCAGTGGACCAGTGATCCTAAAAATTGTAATTTGAGTAAAAAACAAAAACAGAAAAACCTTTCTGACATGCCAAAATTGATATACAATAACACGTAATGGGGACTTCCCAGGTGACTCAGTGGTAAAAGATCCACCTGCCTATGCAGGAGATACAGGTTTGATCCCTGGGTTGGGAAGATCCTCTGGAGGAGGAAATGGCAACTGTCTCCAGTATTCTTGCCTAGAGAATCCCATGGACAGAGGAGCGTGGGGGGCTATAGTCCATGGGGTGGCAAAGACTCAGACACGATTAAGCAACTGAGCACACAATATGTAATAAAGTGTTTCCCCTCCCTTTCTTGTCTCCTTGAACTAGTGAAATTCCACATGTGATGAAGTAAGACCCAGAGGACAGCAAATGTAAATTAATAAAGAAAAATTAAAGCATAATTTACAGCTTTGTTAATGTAAAAATATACTTTACACTTTAGGTATTTGGAGGATTGGGCAACTTCAGAAAAAAAAATTCAACATTTATTGAAACCCCGTTGTATGCCAGGCTGTTGGCCTCTGAGGTACGGAGGTGAGCAGAACCAATGGGGTGGAAAAGGGTGAAAGCATTCGTCACTCAGTTATGTCCTACCCTTTGCAACCCCATAGACTGTAGGCTATGCCTCTGTCCGTGGGATTTTCCAGTTAAGAGTACTGGGGTGTGTTGCTATGCCCTCCTCCAGGAGACCTTCCTGACCCAGGGATTGAACTGGCGTCTCCCACATTGCAGGCAGATTCGTTACCATCTGAGCCACGAGCAGCTCCAACTCTGCTACATTTGCACTTGGGCTTCTCAACCAGATATCCTTCTCATAAGCTCAAAATATTTCTTTATCCAAGAAAACAAATCAACATCACTCTGAAAAAGAAAAAAGAATCAGGAGAGAAGGAAGATAGGGAGGGTGGAAGAGAGAAATAAAATCGTAGCCTGGGTTCCTCATAAATCAAAGTCTGAGACAATGGTTTATGGGGGGGACGTTTACTTGAGAGTGTGGGCTCTGGAGGAAGAATTGAGAGAAGAAGGACTAAAACAGGAAAGGAAAACATCATCTTCCTTCCTTCCTCCCTGCCTGCCTTCCATTCCCTGTGGACTGTCAGGCGACTGGATTCTTGGTCCCATTCAGGAGCCTTTTAACACGTTATTGACCAGAGACCTATTAATACATCTCTTTTTACCCAAACGTTATTGACTGGAGATATATCAATATGTTTTTAGAGAGTGATACAATTAACATCATAGTGGGAAGTTGTTAAAGCTTAAAATTGATCAAAGGTTCATTATACAACTTACGACGGTTGTTATCCTTCACATTGTGCTTCAATTACATTTTTGTTCCAACTTTATGTATATTATAAATGCAAGCTTATTACCATAAAATTTTCAAAAATGATGCATCCTGAAATTTTGGATGAAGATGAATTTTTTAGTGAATTTTATGCAGATACTGTCTCCAGCTAATGTTTCAGAAGGTAATAGTTCTTCAGAATAATTCTGATTCAGATGATGTGACTTTACAATAAAAAAAGACAAAAATCTTTAAGGATTGATTCTGAAAAGGAAAGTGAAAATGAAATTCAGGGTGCTGGGGAAGATTTTACAGGTGTGTGAGGTGTACCTATTGGATATAATAACCTTCAAAGTGTTAGTGACATAACAGATTTTTTGGCCAGCCAAAATAAAACTTGCCAGCCACAGGCGTTAGTTTTTGCCAAAAATCCCCTGGTTAGTAACGAATTAAAAATGCAAGGAAGGAAAGAAGAGAGGAAGGAAGGAAGACAAGCTCTTGACATTTTGATTTTGGAGTCAGAAGCATTAACAGAAGCAACACTCAAATATTTGACAGAGGCGCAGCGGTAAAAAATCCACCTACCAATGTGGGAGGCACAAGAGACATAGGTTCGATCTCTGTGTTGGAAAGATCCCCTGGAGGAGGAAATGGCAACCCACTCCAGTATTCTTGCCTGGGAGATCCCACGGACAGAAGAGCCTGGTGGGCCACAATTCGTGGGGTCGCTAAGAGTCGGACACAACCGAGCACACGTCACCATGTCTTTAGTTATTGTGGCTTACCCTTACTGATGACTTCATTCGCTCTCGAGAACAACCCTTGGAAGTAGGGATCATTGCTCATAGAGTAGTGAGCTTCAAAGTGTGGGCTCTGGAGTCAGACAGCTTGGAAAGAAACACTGCTCCATCGCTTATTAGTTATGTGACCTCAGGCAAACTGCTTACAGTTTTTCTCATCTGTGAAAATGGAGATGATAAAGGCACGTACCTCCAAGGGCTGTTTGTTGTGAGGATTAAATGAGTTAATATTTTTAAAGTACTCAAAATGGTTCTGGCAAAGAGTAAGTTAGCTATTATAAAAGCCTGTCTTTTTTTTTTCTGATGCTCTTAACTGGGCTAAAGGACAGATTTCAAATGCTTTCTGATCCATAAAATAGGAACAGCTCTTGCATTAGCAGAATTACTTTGAAACTCTTCAAAGTGAAATGTGCAAGAAACTGTCCTCAACAAGGCTACTGGGCAGCCGGGAAGCTCTGGAACAGAGAGGTGGGGCTCAGCTGGGAAAGGGCGTTTGGAACAAACCCACGCTTCACTCATCAACAGCTTCTTGTGGGATGTCTTCCCTCCATCGTTTCTCTAAAATGTAAGATCGTCATTCTGGGCAGGGTGCCAGGTTTCTCTCTCCGGGACCCAGTGAGCCAGTGTTCCCTTCTCCCTGGCCATTTGGAGCGAAAGAGAAGCCAAGATCTTGTTTCAGTCCAAATGTTCAATGTTTATGGAAATGGGTTTGGATGGTTTACAAAAGCTAACCACTCTCCCCCTTTCCACTCCAGTGGACTGATTTTAGCAATTCCGGGGTTCTCTTCCCTGTTTCCTATCCCGCTTCTTGGCAAACTGGCAAAGAAGTCTCCTCTCCCTCACGTCTCAACATCCCACAGATTCTACACGATCTGTGAGGCCATCAGCACGTTGACAAAAAAAAGTACCCCTAGCTGAAGCCTGGGAGGCCACACTTAGCACAATCAGGAGTAGGGAATATTTAGAGAGCAGGTCTATGGTTTGACAATGGGGGACGCCGTGTCGCAGCTGACTCACAAAGCCTTCAGCCTTGACCGAGAGAGAAACCGGGAAAACAGTGGGAGCAGGCAAGACGGTGAGAGACGCTAAGCCATTTTTCCCCCACTTGGGAGGTGTATTAAATATTGGCAGACAGCAATCATTGCAAAATGTGTATTTATTTATTTATTGGAATGGATGTACTCAGCCATTGCCTCTTCCCTCTGGGGGCAGCCGGGAGAGACAGAAAATGAGCCTGACTCATACCTTGCTTTTACAGCTTAAACGACTCCTCTCAGAGTCCATAAACACAAGTCATCTCTTATAGTCTCACCCGTGCTCACACCCACCCTCGGATCTCAACCCAAATTCCATTTAGATTCTAGAATCTCCAAACCAAAATGGACCAGTGTGTTTCATAGCAGTGGTAAAAGGGAAACTAGAGGCTTGCTCTCTGACTCCTTCCTGCTTATAAATTGTGTCCATCTACACACACATTCTGAAGGAGATCAGCCCTGGGATTTCTTTGGAAGGAATGATGCTAAAGCTGAGACTCCAGTACTTTGGCCACCTCATGCGAAGAGTTGACTCATTGGAAAAGACTCTGATGCTGGGAGGGATTGGGGGCAGGAGGAGAAGGGGACGACAGAGGATGAGATGGCTGGATGGCATCACTGACTGGATGGACGTGAGTCTGAGTGAACTCCAGGAGTTGGTGATGGACAGGGAGGCCTGGGGTGCTGCGATTCATGGGGTCGCAAAGAGTCAGACACGACTGAGCGACTGAACTGAACACACACACACACATGCACACACACAAGAATCCTGTACACAATTCTGAGTCAAATAATTGCACGCTTCACTGAAAAACCGTTTAAGCTTTCTGAGAATTGTGGAAATCTTCTATAGTCCCCAACCACCCCAGATCCCTCTCATTTCCCCTTCATGCTGAACTTTCTCTTCCACCCTATCCACATTATTTACAGTTACTCAACTATCAAGCAGGCTTCCCTTGTAGCTTACTTGGTAAAGAGTCTGCCGGCAATGCAGAAGACTTGGGTTCGATCCCTGGGTCAGGAAGATCCCCTGGAGAAGGAAATGGCAACCCACTCTAATATTCTTGCCTGGAGAATCCGATGGACAGAGTAGCCTGACAGGCTACAGTCCATGGGGTTGCAAAGAGTCGGACACGACTGAGCGACTTTCACTCCATTTCAGCTCTGGTTGTTTTCCTGATCCTGTCTTTGTCTTTACTGATTCACACAAGATTTTTTTTTCCCTCAATAGAATATCTCTGTCTTTTGTGTTCCATTAAATGTTAGAGCCAAGAGGTTACCCTTCAGAGTTCAACTGTCTTCATTTCCAGGTGAGATATTAAAAAAGCCTGGAGAGAAAAGTGATGTGTCTGCTCTAAGACGACTCTCCAAGTACTTACTGGATTTTGAACCCAGAGTGGAACACTCCTAAAGGAATACAGAGATATCTCTTAAACTCTTGTGCGTGTCTCCACCATTTTGGAAGGGAGTGGCCACAATGTTTGTGCAGGTTGTACAAAACAATTTACTAATAGTCACAGTTACCCACATGAGTTAGCGAAGTCAGTCACTGGATGGGGGATATGAGTTCAAAATTCACCTTAGCCTCTCTGTGGCCATGGGCAATTTGGTTATGCTCACCAACACTTTAAGGGCTTGGCTTCCTCATCTATAAAATGGGGGCATGGATACAGCACTCATAAGGTGGTCATAGGACCAAATGAGATCCTGAGTTACTGTAATAATTAAAACAGTTAATATTAATTGAGGACTGGACCAAGCATTTTAAAAGCCATTTTTCAAGGCGTGACGAGTTGCCAGAGCTTAGGCATGATGGGGGTGAGAGTGGCGGTTGTGTCTATGAAGGGGTAGAGAAATCTCTGTGGTGACAGAAAAACGCTGTGGGGGATTAGATGGATCTCACAAGATAAAATGCCACAGAATTACACCCACATTGTCCCAATGTCAATTTTCTTGTTTGATACTGTATTCGAATCATGTAAGATACAACCACTGAGGGGAAATTGAGGTAAGAATACACAAGACCTCTGTAATATTTCTGCAATTTTTGTCAATATATAATTGGGCTTCTCTGGTGACTCAGACAGTAAAGAATCCATCTGCAATGCAGGACACCTGAGTTTGATCCCTGGGCTGGGAAGATCCCCTGCAGGAGGGCATGGCAACCCACTCCAGTATTCTTGTCTGGAGAATCCCATGGACAAAGGAGCCTGATGGGCAACAGTCCAGGGGGTTGCAAAGAGTCAGACACAACTGAGCGACTAAGCACACACACATATAATTAATTAAAAAAAAAAAAACATGAAATGAATAAAATCCATTTCCAATGAAAACACTAGACTTTAGAAAGGTTAAATAACTTGCCCAAGGTAACACAAGCATTACATGACAGAGACAAGCTTCCGGCCCCACCTGCTGACAGCAAAGACCGTGTTTTCCCACTCTGCGATGGCACTGAACATGGCACCAAGTATTGCCCCCTATCCTCCATGTCCAGGCCATAATACGTAAAAACTGATCATCTGCTTCTGTTTCTGAGACAAGCAAGGGACAGCTAAGTACTTGCTCTTCTACCCCATTCCTTTAGGCATTTACAATGTGAACAAACCCTCTAGATTTCACAAAAGCCACAGAGATGTGAAAATGGTCATCACTAATGATCCTAATTCAAAGGTTTAAGGACACATCAACCTCAGAACATAAGGTGTCACCTGATATATATTTGAACCCTGTTTACCTCACCCTGGAATAATCAGCACGTTCAGTTTTGATCACACAGACTCAAGCAAACCTTACCTCTAGAGCAGGCACAGTCACTTTGGGATTTCCTCCACGCTCAGCCAGCACTCAGCTACTGAGTGCTCCGTAAATGTCCCCTCGGAGCTAGCTGGACACATTCGTCTCCAGAGCTGTTTGTGTGACCACGTGGCTCTTCCCTGCTGAACTGAGTACCATCTCTGCGCTTCTTCCCTTTTCTTCAACCCATTTCCATTTTTCTGGTTTGCTCTTTTACACAAAGCACTGAGCTAGGCTTTGTGCAGAGTGAAGAAAAGAAGTGGGTTAAGCCAAAACTCAATTAGCAGTGTTCTTTCCTGGAAGAGTGGTCCAGATGAAAAGATACAGAACATCAAAGAACAATGAAAAGGGTAATATATGATAGGGAAGACTTCATGGAGGAGGTAATACCAAGATGGACTTAAAAGTTCATTGATTCAACTCTTTTCCCCCTGAGGGCATAACCTTGGCAGAGAGGAGGTTCTAGGTACCAGCTGTTGTTCAGTTGCCCAGCCGTGTCCGACTCTTTGCGACCTCACGGACTGCAGCACGCCAGGCTTCTCAGTCTTTTCCAGCACCACGGTTCAAAAGGATCACTTCTTCAGCGCTCAGCCTTCTTTATCAGTATCAGCTGGAGTTTGAACTAATCCACTCCATATTCATCTGTTTTTATCGAGTGTGAAGAGGAACTAAAAAGCCTCTTGATGAAAGTGAAAGAGGAGAGTGAAAAAGTTGGCTTAAAGCTCAACATTCAGAAAACAAAGATCATGGCATCTGGTCCCATCACTTCATGGGAAATAGATGGGGAAACAGTGGAAATAGTGTCAGACTTTATTTTTGGGGGCTCCAAAATCACTGCAGATGGTGACTGCAGCCATGAAATTAAAAGACACTTTCTCCTTGGAAGGAAAGTTATGATCAACCTAGATAGCATATTCAAAAGCAGAGACATTACTTTGCCAACAAAGGTTCGTCTAGTCAAGGCTATGGTTTTTCCTGTGGTCATGTATGGATGTGAGAGTTGGACTGTGAAGAAGGCTGAGTGCCGAAGAATTGCTATTGAACTGTGGTGTTGGAGAAGACTCTTGAGAGTCCCTTGGACTGTAAGGAGATCTAACCAGTCCATTCTGAAGGAGATCAGCCCTGGGATTTCTTTGGAAGGACTGATGCTAAAGCTGAAACTCCAGTACTTTGGCCACCTCATGCGAAGAGTTGACTCACTGGAAAAGACTCTGATGCTGGGAGAGATTGGGGGCAGGAGGAGAAGGGGACGACAGAGGATGAGGTGGTCAGATGGCATCACTGACTCGATGGACGTGAGTCTGAGTGAACTCCAGGAGTTGTACAGGGAGGCCTGGCGTGCTGTGATTCATGGGGTCGCAAAGAGTTGGACACGACTGAGCGACTGAACTGAAGGACAGAATCTGTGTTCGAGTCAAAACAAGTGCAACAGTCCACGGTACGTTTTTAAAAGTCTGAAGAACACCATGGTAGCTCTTGTTGCGTTTAGTCACTCAGTCGTGTCCAACTCTTTGCGACCCAATGAACTGTAGCCCACCAGGCTCCTCTGTCCTTGGGATTTCCCAGGCATGAATACTGGAGTGGGTTGCCATTTCCTTTTCCAAACACCATGGGGAGGATGCCAAATATTCAGTGTAGATTCACTCCTTAACAATAAAAAATCCTTCCCATTTTCTTCAAAGGCACAGTTGAGATAAAAACATAACCAACCTACATTCATGAACAGAACATGAGTATGGCCGCAGGCAGTTGACAGATGGCCAGGCCAACATTTCTCTTTTTCCTTGACCTGCAGGAAGCACTGGGCCACCTGCGGTCAGTCCCTACAGTCATCCACCCAAACCTGGACACACCCAGTGCAGAAAGCCCCCACAGGGCTTCCTCTAGGGCCCTTGCCTGCTCTTCTATTTCCCCAAGGTACTGGAGAAGTGGGACTTCCCGGGTACTAGTGGTAAAGAGCCCGCCTACCCGTGCAGGAGAATGAAGAGATGCAGGTTCGATCCCTGGGTCAGGATGATCCCCTGAAGGCGGAAATGGCAACCCACTCCAGTATTTATGCCTGGGAAATCCCAAGGACCAAGGAGCCTGGCAGACTACAGGCTACAGTCCATGGGGTTTGAAAAGGTCAGACACGACCAAAGCAACTTAGCACGTTGGAGAAGTAGCTCCAACGGAAGTAACTCATCCTCAGAGTGGTGATGAGATCTGAGTCTCAAGTTTGTGTTTTATGTAGGCAAGTAGAGAAAATGGGCTTGTGAATTCCCTTTGAGAATAGCATATCAGGCTGATCAAACTTAAGGAAAAGCATTTGCTCTTCTAAAGCCCAACCTCTCCACCGACTTCCCCTGCACTCCCAAAGTTACCTCTTTCCCTCAAGGGCGGAAGCTGGGTGTCCATCTGCTGAGATCATAGTACAGATGTTCAGGGATGCTATTTCACCTGGATAGAATCATCTCCCAAATAGTTCAGGCTCTTGGTTATATTCATGTGTTATTTTGCATTATTTTCTCAGCATCTTTTAATTGACTATAAATAGTTGCATAGTCCCAAGCAGTCATAGCTACACAATTACAACTTAATGTTCCAATTCTGTGTTCTCATACTCGTTAAAATACACATACAGCTGTTAAAATGAGGATAGGTAATTACCTCCTACCACCTACGGTCATCTGCTTTACCATTGGCGGATGTGCAGACCCATTTTGGGAACTGCCTTCCGATGCTACAATTCTGATTATCACAGACCCGGTTTGAATCTGTAAGAAGGAAGGGGTATATTGTAGTACAGGCTCAACAAGGAAAATACAGTGTACCAAGATGTATGCAATTCAAACCTGCCAGAGAACAGCAGGAAGCACACATTCACAGGTTTTTAAATAGACATAAAAGAGCTAAGCTGATCCCTGGGGAGGCAAGTGTGTCCATTCTGGACTTGTCTTGTTCTGAGCCGCTGAGTAAATTTCTGTTTGTATTTGAAGAGGTGTATTGGTTTTTCCTCTCACTTGAAAAAAGAAGATGAAAAGAATTCTGCATGCCTCTTCTGTTTCAACAGGGTGGATGGAGTGGGCATTCTCCTTGAATCTCCATCCATGTGTTTTGTTTTGTTTCATTTGTTGGTTTTGGGTTGTCTGTTGAAAACCTCAATGGCGTTTTGTTGTATGTATCAGAATGTATCCAAGTGTCACAAGTTTAAGACCTCTTGAATCAACTCTTAAAGAAACAGCCATGCAATTCTACTAATTCATGAAGTCCCAAATGCAACCTTTCCTGTATTAGAGAACCAACATTTTAACTAAAGTTTGCAAAATATGCTTGAAGTCATAAATGGTATTTTCTCAAAGCATTTCTCGGAGCACTATCCTTTCCCTAGAAGAGCATCTAGGTCATAACTCTTTTTTTTTTTTAATACTTACTTTTTATTTATCAGGGCTTCCCTGATAGCTCAGTTGGTAAAGAATACACCTGCAATGCAGGAGACCCTGGTTCAATTCCTGGGTCAGGAAGATCTGCTGAAGAAGGGATAGGCCACCCACTCCAGTATTCTTGGGCTTCCCTAGTGCCTCAGCTGGTAAAGAATCTGCCTGCAATGCACGAGACCTGGGTTTGATCTCTGGGTCGGGAAGATCCCCTGGAAAAGGGAAAGGCTACCCACCCCCATATTCTGGCTTGGAGAATTCCATGGACTCTATAGTACATGAGGTTGCAAAGAGTCGGACACGACTGGCGACTTTCACTTTCCCTTCATTTTTATTTATTCGTTTGTTGCACTGGGTTCTAGGTGTGGCATGTGTAGTCTAGTTCCCTGGCCAGGGATGGAACTTGGCCTCCTTCTCTGGGAGCACAGAGTCTTAGCCACTGGACCACCAGGGAAGTCCCAGATCATAAGTCTTAATGTTTTCCCCCTTATAAAGGGGACATTGCAATGCCGTCTAGGGCATTCCCCTAGAGGGGTAATGAGAGACATTGGCAACACACTTTGGTGACCCAACAGCCTTTTGAAATCCTGAGCACAACCCTCATGATTCATATTCCAATTCTCACAGTTGTTGGAAAATTGCTTCATCATCTTGACAAACATTTTCACAAGAAAGCCTTTGACATTTCTTACCTCTTGGAAGATAGTGTGTCAGAGTCCCTTTGCGGGGCAGGTTTGCAGGCTCTGCCCTCGCAGAAAAGATGGAGTGTGTGGACAAGAGTGTGGAATGTTAGAAAAAATGTTTTTTTTTTTTTTTTTTGGAGGGAAGAGAAATGAGTTCAAATCCTAAGTCATACACTAAGCTGTCTGTCTTAGGGGAAACCAACTCTCCTTCCCAATAGAGATGACCTGCCTGGTATTGAAAGCCTAAGCATTGAAATACTTGGCATCCACTAAACATAGAGCTTCCCTGAAGCCAACGGACAGAAAAGTTTGGGAGGGAGCTCAAGGGTGCTTTTCTCACCTGTGGGGATATCCTAACACACTCTGCATCAGCATAAATTTTGTTTACACAGTGAGGAGCATAGATCCCCATACATTTTGAGGAAAGAATACAAGCAGAGGGACTTCCCTTTCAAACACACACAGGCACACACACACATGCTCAGAGTAACTAAAGACGGGTGGTGTACCAGTTTGTGAGTCTATGCTTGTTTTGGGCTGAAAGTGTGTATAGAGAAAGACAGTGTCTTTCTCATATCCCTTACATTTCAGGTAGAAGAACCACCGATGGATGCTGAACAAAAGTGTGCGTGCTCAGTCACTCAGCTGTGTCTGGCTCTTTGTGGTCTCATGGACGGTAGCCCACCAGGCTCCTCTGTCCATGGGATTTCCCAGGCAAGAATACTGGAGAGGGTTGTCATTTCCTCCTCCAAGGGATTTTCCTGACCCAGGGATCGAACTCGTGTCTCCTGAGTCTCCTACATTGGCAGGTGGATTCTTTACCACTGAGCCACCTAGAAAGTCATAAAAAAAACTGTAGGATCATAGGCAGTAAACAAATAAATAAAGTTCAATGATCCCTTCATCTCTACTTCTGTTAAAATATTTTAAAATCCAAGTAAAATAAAACTGACTACTTTTAAAATTTTTAAAAATTAAAGATAAAACGTACCTGCTTCAAGCTTCCTGAGGGCACCTCCAAGCTGGAGCTGCCTTCCTAAATTTTTCTGGGACCGGCTCTTCTAAATGGTCATTGCCTGTGTCTTTCTGGTGGTTAAATACTTTGAATATCCCTGTTGCTCTCAAGCCTCTGTGTCTGACTCTTTGTGATCTATGGACTGTAGCCCTCCAGGCTCCCCTGTCCATGGAATTCTCCAGGCAAGAATACTGGAGTGGGTTGCCATTTCCTCTTCCAGGAGACCTTCCCGGCCCAGGGATCGAACCCAGGTCTCCTGACTCTCCTGCACTGAGAGGCGTTTTTTTTTTTGTTTTTTTGTGTTTTTTTTTTTTTTTTTTTTTACCATTGCTGGGACATGACTGAGTGACTGAACAACAAGGATTATCATAGGGACTGAAAGAAACAACTGAATGTGTCCAACGATTCAGCAAACGATCAACAGATGTTAACCGCTTTTACTCTTCATGTCAAAGGGATTTAGTCTTCAATCTGAAACACCTTTCTTCTCCACTGATTTGAATAAATGTTTCCAAGCCCAGGACTCAGAAGACATCCCCATATACACAAACAAAAACTTACACACACACACATACACACACTGTAACATTCTTGTCACAACTAGTTTGTAGCTGAAAGATCAGAGGCCCCTTCTCCTGTCTCAGCCCTTGACATTAGGCAAACATGGTGATATCCTTGAAAATACAGAATTTCACGTTACTGCATCTCAGCCCTCCCTGGAGCCTCCCCTCCGCGCCTCCAAACTCCCTTTCATGGGCTGTCAGATCGATTTTGCAGCCTGTTTGAGCAAGTTGATTAGGGCCTGAGGGAGCTGCCCTGGCTCTCCTGCAGACCGATGAGGAGGGGGCTGGGCTGCTGAAGGCTGGGAAATCCACCTCCTTTTTTCTCTTCAAAATATGTTCTGGGGGGGCGGGGCGGAAAGTGATTTTGCCTAGTTTTGCAGCTTCCTAATGTCCCCCAGTCATTTGAGCTGGAACATATAAATTTAAGCTTCTGCCAGACATGGATTTTTTTCAGTCAGTCTGTTTTAATTGCATAAACGTTCCTCTTTGTCTTGAAGGGAAAACATGATGCAGAGTTCATTGTGAAAGGATTTTGCCTTGATTGGCATAATGAAGACTTTCTGTGCAAATGCACCATATAAAGACCAGATAAAAATCCTCTGTCCATGGGATTTCCCGGGCAAGAATACTGGAAATGGTTGTCATTTCCTTCTCCAGGGGCTTTTTCCAACCCAGGGATTGAACTCAGATACCCCGAATTGCAGGCAGATTCTTTACTGTCTGAACCACCAAAAAAGTCTTTCTTTTCAAATTGATTCCAAAAATCAAGGAGCTCTTATCTGTAACCTTTTAATTAAAAAAAAAAAAAGCATTCATGCATGCTAAGTCGATTCAGTCATGTCCAGCTCTTTCGGACACTATGGATTGTAGCCCACCAGGCTCCCCTGTCCATAGGATTCTCCAGGCAAGAATTCTGGAGAGGGTTGCCATTTCCTTCTCCACTGTAAAACATAAATAGAGGAAAAATAAATAAATAACCTTCCTCTCTCCTAAACTATTGTTTTCAAATTCTAAGGCAAGTTTTTGTAGAATTTGTCTGTATTGAAACATTGACAGTATCAAGGAGGAAGTTTGGTGGGTGGGAAGGGGTGGTGGGAGTCTCCTCTCTTGAGAAGGGACCAGCATTGTCAGGATCCTGGAAGTGTACTTTGAGCTCTCTCACACGTTCAAAGTTGCCATTGTTTTATAAAGTGTAAGATAGAGGGCAGGAGGAGAAGGGGTCAGCAGAGGATGAGATGGTTAGATCGCATCACTGACTCAGTGGACAAGAGTCTGAGCAAGCTCTGGGAGATAGTGGAGGCCAGAGGAGCCTGGCATGCTACAGTCCATGGGGCCACAAAGAGTCAGACACCATTGGCGACTGAACAACAATAAATTTATTCTAAGAAAATATGATTTAGCTTTCACCCATTAAAGCTATTGTTTAGGAATTCCCTAGCTGTCCAGGGGTTATGACTTCACATTTCACTATAGGGGGACAGGTTCAATTCCTGGTGGGGGGATCTAAGATCCCACCTGATGCAAAATGCAACCAAAAATTTTTTTTAATTAAAAATATATACATTGTTTAGAACATGTTGTGTGTTGAATTTTGTCCCCAACAAAGATACATTTGAGTGCTAACTCAGGACATGAGTGAATGTGACCTTCTTTGGAAGTCAGGTCAGATGAAATCCAGTTAGGATGAGGTCCTACTGGGTTATGGTGAGCCATAGTCTGATGACTGGCCATGAGGAAGATGGAGACAGGGAGGCCAGACATGCAGGGAAGAAGGCCACGTGAAGTCAGAAGCAGGAGCAGAGTTATGCTGCCACCAGCCATGGGATGCCAAGGATTGCTGGAATCTACCAGAAGCTAGGAGCATTCTTCCCTAGAGACTTCAGAGGGAGCATGGCACTGACGATGCCTTGATTCCAGACTCCTGCCCTCCAGAATTGTGAGAGGACACATTCATGTTAAGTCACCAAGTTTGTGGTAATTTTTTATAATTTTTGTTGTTGTTCATAGCTAAGTTGTGTCCAAGTTTTTGTGACCCCATGGACTGCAGCATCCCAGGCTCCTCTGTCCTCTATTATCTCCTGGCATGTTCATTGAGTCGGTGATGCCATCCAGTCAGCTCATCCTCTGTCATCCCCTTCTCCTCCTGCCTTCAAGCTTTCCCAGCATCAGGGTCTTTTCCAGTGAGTCACCTCTTTGAATCATGTGGCCAAAGTATTGGAGCTTCAGCTTCAGCATTATTCTTCCAATGAATACCCAGGACTGGTCTCCTTTAGGATGGACTAGTTGGATCTCCTTGCAGTCCAAGGGATTCACAAGAGTCTTCTCCAACACCACAGTTCAAAAGCATCAATTCTTCTGTGCTCAGCTTTCTTTATGGTCCAACTCTCACATCCATACATGACTACTGGAAAAACTACACCTTTGACTATACAGAGTTTGTTGGCAAAGTGATGTCTCTGCTTTTCGATACATTGTCTAGGCTTGTCTTTGTTATAATAACCCTAGGAAATAAACACAAACCCCAATCCCTGGGATTCAACAATGAAAAAAAAGACAAGCCTGCCCGCCATTTTGTGGGAACAAGACAACATGGCCGAGCCTCCTGAATAAGCTGAAGTAAAAGCTGCCTTTGAAAACCCCATCTAAGGTGAGTGGGGGGTCTGTGCGTCAGGCTCCCTGCCCTCTCATATCTGCATGTTATTTCATATCCATCTCTCCTGATTTCCACCCTGAGCATTTTAGCTCTTCAGATTCCCTCTAAGCCTTTCCACATCACAGGGCTGCTGCTGCTGCTGCTAAGTCACGTCAGTTGTGTCTGACTCTGTGAAACCCCATAGACTGCAGCCCACCAGGCTCCCCCATCCCTGGGATTCTCCAGGCAAGAGTACTGGAGTGGGGTGCCATTGCCTTCACAATCTTCACCCTCCCGCTGATAAACTCCTCTTTCCTGAGGGTGTCACCTTGAACACACTGGCCCGTTTGCAAATCAGAGACAGGAATATGAACCCCACACAGTTTTGGAGAGCTTTCCATGAGGTGATTTACGTTTAAAAAAATCTTGGCGTCTAATCGTTCTTTGATAAAATTTAATGTGTCTCATTTCCCTTCCCAGAGAAGGCAATGGCACCCCAGTCCAGTGCTCTGGCTTGGAAAATCCCATGGATGGAGGAGCCTGGTAGGCTGCAGTCCATGGGGTCGCTAAGAGTCGGACACGACTGAGTGACTTCATTTTCACTTTTCAGTTTCACGCAGTGGAGAAGGAAATGGCAACCCACTCCAGTGTTCTTGCCTGGAGAATCCCAGGGATGGGGGAGCCTGGTGGGCTGCCATCTATGGGGTCGCACAGAGTTGGACATGACTGAGGCGACTTAGCAGCAGCAGCAGCAGCAGCAGCATTTCCCTTCCCAAGAGACATCCATACTATGAGTTAAAAATGGTGAGATGGTAAGTCTAGAGAAGCCGGGCAGAGAAGAGAAGATTAGGAATTCCTGAGCAAGAAGGAGGACCCCTCCAAGGGCCAGGCATTCCGCAGAGCCGTTATAAGAGCCAGTGAATCTTTACCCACAGTCCATGAAGCACATACTGCTGTCTCCCCAGTTTTCTGGAAAGAACCTAAGTTTAGAACAGGGCTTATCACTCAGGGATATTTTGGAACAGATAACTCTTTACAGAGAAGGTCTGTCCTGTGTGTTTTAGGGTGTTCACCAGACCCCTAGTCTCCTCCCACTACATGTCAGTAATACCCCTTCCCCCAACTGGGACAACCAAAAATGTCCCAGACACTTCCAGATGTCCCCTGGGGGGGGGGGGGGGGAATTATGCTGGTTGAGAACCACTGGTTTAGAGAGATTCAGTTACTGCTCCAACATCATAAAGCCAGTACCACTGAGGGTTTCAAAACCCAAGTGGGTTTCATTAATGAAGAATAACAGAGAAAGTGAGAAGTGAGTGTTTACTCCAAGACATAGACAACTGGCTTCTTCCCTATTCCAGTGTTGCCCCAGTAACACTGACTTTTGATGAAAGCAGTAAGGGATGCTCTTTATACTTAAAACACATCCTAGGACACAATGAGACAAGGACAGAGGGCTTGAATTAGGAAGATTTCTCACAAGGGTCAAATTAGGTGATGAAGATACACAAATCCCTCCTTGTACAGAAATCAAATTTTTAGATCATCTCAAAGTCAACTACAATAAAGACATCCTCACCCAGCCTTCCTTGCAGCCACGTGACTCAGATCTGGCCAATGGATGCGAAGTGCTAGAAATACAAGCATCTTCTGGGACACGTGCTCCAAAGAATGGCATATGCTCCCCTCTTAATCACTCCTTCTTCAAGGAGGAGCTTGGCAGCTGGGTATACAGTGAGTCATCAGAGACTATGACAAGAAAGACAGCGTCTTAGACATGGCAGAGACATGAGACAGAAGCACCTGCCTGGGTGCTGACAGCCTTGCAGAGCAGAGCTATCTGGCCACCTTGGACTTCACCCAAGACAGAACTAAATTTCCATGTTTCTTTCAGGCACTTTCTCTTTGGGTCTCTGCCATAGACAGCTGAGACAATAGTTATGTCTCTCTGTACAGGGTATAAACACCTTCAGAATGATACATTAGACCTTCTGACATTAGCATTTAATAGGGCTCATACCTTAACCCAAGCAATTATTCAGCAGCTGAAGCCCGACCACTGATCCAAAGGGCTGCACATAGAGTTGGCAGAGCAGTGGTGTGAAGTATGTGAAGACATAGGCTTTGACCTTCAGTTGGCCAAGTTCAAATTTCTGCCTTCTGTTCAAAGCTGTGTGACTTCAGGGGAGTAATTTATAATCTTTTCATGCTTCAGTTCCTGTTGTTACCAAATGGGGAGTAAAATTGTACCTCTTTCAGGAACTTTTTTTGTGTGGACTAAATAAGTTAGTACATATAAAGCACTTGGAGAAGGAAATGGCAACCCGCTTTTTGTATTCTTGCCTGGAAAATCCCACGGACAGAGGAACCTGGCAAGGCTACAGTCCATGGGGTTCAAAGAGTAGAACACAACTGAGTGACTAACCAATACACAACACTATGAAGCACTGCAACAGTTCATGGCATATGCAAAACCAGCCAACAAGTATTACCCACCATTACTTCTTATATATTGCAATTTAGCTCTCATTCTCCCTACATGTGTGTGTACACACACACACACACACACACACACACACTGACCTTCCCCTCTGTTTATCTCTCCAACATAGTTATTTGATCTACTCTGTATTTGGTATTTATGAGACTGATTTGTGTAAATCTATTCATAGCTAATTAGGTTTCCCTTCTGAAATGTTTTCTCTCGAGTTAATAATGGCCTTGCATTTAATCTGCTTAATGTTCTACCAACTCATCACAAATTCCTCTCCAAACCCTATGGGAATCTCCACACACCCCTCAGCTGTTTCTCTGTTGGAAACCCTCTTCCGCAGCTTTCTAGCACTCTCTGGATGCAGTTTCTTCTGAGTCTGCTGCCAGACAGTACCCCCCAGACACTTCTTCTCATCATCTGGGGACGCCTTCCCCGCTCTGCTGGGTGGGATTCACTCTTCCCGGAGTCCCACCTCTCCCAACCTCGAGTCCTATGCTTTTTTTGTTGTGAATCACATCCTTCTCAGAAAGGGACTGTGAAGAGGGGGTTTTTCAGATTTTCAATGGCTACAAATGTCTTTATTCTAACACCACATTTGAACAATCCTGAGTTAGATATAGAACCCTGGAATGGAGGGAACTTTCCCTCTGAATCTTAAGTTGCTCCTCCATCTCCAGGCTCCCAAGACTGCTACCAAGAGGTGTGGCATCATTCTGATCCCTAATATTTTGTAGGTGTACTAGTTTCTCTCTTTGGAAGATTTTTGATCCTTTGTTTTTTTTTTTCAGTGTTCTGAAATTTCCTTCTAATATGCCTTGATCAAGGTCTTTTTAAAAATTCTTAATATTGTTTTTAAAATATGGGGAATTTTCTTATGTTATTTTCATGGTTTCTGTCCCTCATTCTCCTGCTTTGTCTACTTTCTTTGTCTCTTTTTCTACTTTCTGTAGGATGCTTCAACTTTACCTTGCAACTATTTTATTGACTTTTTAATCTTTCTAATAGTAGTATGTATTTTCTAAATTTTCAAGAGTTCTTTTTTCACTTCTGAATACTCCTTTACAGTCCCTTCATGGGTATACTATCTAGCCTTACCTTCCTAAGGAATTATTGTTAATTGTTGTGTTGTTTTAAATTTTCTTCTTTTTACCACGTTGCTTCTTATTCCTCTGGGATTCTTTCTGTTAATGGCTTGTTGAGGTGCCTATTTTTCATACTAGATGTTTTTTGCAAATATCAGATGATCTTCAGTTGTCTGTTCATATATGGAGTGAGACATTTAGAAGCAGCCCAGGACCCCTGTGTATGGACAAGATTTACCAAGTAATGGACTTCACCATAAAATGACAAGACTTGGACCCGGCCATTATGAGGGACCTCTCCCCTAAACTGTCAGTATCTGCAGATATTTTTCTTTGTGCTTGACTGTTTTTACTCAGAGAATCCTCCAAGCTCCCATCAAGGGCTGTAAGTTTGCCTATGAGAATTTCACAGTTGAATTTGTAGATTCCCACTCGATCTACATTTGTTATTATTATTATTAAGCTCCTGTGTTTCTCTATCTTACGTCTCAGGTCCCAGAGTCCAGAGTCCATTTGGTTTAACTTCTGCTCAGAGCCAACCTCCAGTTTTCTACCAGGTGGGACAGGACAGTTCCTACTTAGAGAAAAAACCTGGGCCCTTCCTGCTTCCATGAAGACTTTCAACCATCCATCCTGCTCTCAGTTCCTTGTATCCCCTACCTTCAATTCTTCCTGATGCTGTGAATCCCTCTGCAGGATTTTGTAACATACATATGTTTTCTTCTTATGTTTAGGACTTCCTTGGTAGTTCAGCTGGTAAAGAATACACCCGCACTGTGGGAGACCCTGGTTCAACTCCTGGGTCGGGAAAATCCCCTGGAGAAGGATAGGGTACCGACTCCAGTATTCTTGGGTTTCCCTTGTGGCTCAGATGGTTAAGAATCCACCTGCAATGTGGGAGACCTGGGTTGGATCCCTGGGTTTGGAAGATCCCCTGGAGAAGGGAAAGAATACCCACTCCAGTATTCTGGCCTGAAGAATTCCATGGACGGTATAGTCCAGAGTTGGACATGACTGAGTGACTTTCACTTATGTTTACCCCTGTGAGCAATTAAAGTTCAACTTATTCAGTCACACAGCCCAGTTACCAAAATTAAGTCTGCTTTTCAGCTTTTAAAAATGAATTGATATCTCCCATCCACTTTAGTCACCTTCCCTGATAGCACAGATGGTAAGGAATCTGCCTGCAATGCAGGATACCGCAGTTCGATCCCTGGATTGGGAAGATCCTCTGGCAAAGGGAATGGCTACCCACTCCAATATTATTCGACTTCCCTGGTGGCTCAGTCAGTGAAGAAACCACCTGCAATGCAGAAGACCTGGATTTGATCCCTGGGTCGGGAAGATCCCCTGGAGAAGGAAACAGCAACTCACTCCAGTATTCTTGCCTGGAGAATCCCATGGACATAAAAGCCTTGTGGGCTATACAGTCCACAGTGTTGCAAAGAGGTGGACATGACTCAGCAACTGAACACACATCCTGAAATCAACAATATACTGAAAACAAATGCTGTCCTGGACAGATCAGGCTAGTTTCACTTTACTTCCTAATGAAGGTACACAGCTTGCAGAGCTATTACAGGGTTTCCTGTCCAGAGGAGCCTAAAAAGGCAGAAGCCTAAGTACCAGGGAAGCACAAGGTGAGGTGGGCAGTGCAGCAGGATGACGGACTTGGGAGTCAGAGAGATGCAGATGAGTGACAGTATGTTCCACCTCTGCCTCCTGGGCCTCAGTTTCCTCATCTGTGCAATGGGAACACTGACACTGCACAGGACTGTTTTCAGACAAAAGAGAATGTCACAAATGACTTCTTGCTCACATTTCACTTGTAAACCTGAACGATGGCTTTAGCTCCTTCCCTTTCCCTCTGAAAAAGCTGCTTAGATCTTACTTTTTTTTTTTTTTGCCAAAATAAAAAAAAAATGCCAGAAGACCCATTTATCTTTTACATTAGAGTTCAGAAAATAAGTATCATTGGTTCAGTGACTTTTATTTTCAATTTTTTAAAGCCACAAACTTAATATTTTAAAGGGTTTGTGTTTTCTGTCCCCTCTTTCACTAAGAATGTCACTCCTACACTCTACCAAAAACTCATGCCCCTGGGTTTAAATGATTTCAGGTTATCATGTATTGACAAGTTTATTACATGGCTACTGCAGCTTGTTTTTTGTTTGGTATAGTTTTGATATATTTTATTGTTGTTGTTTAGACCAAATCATGTCCGAATCTTTTGTGACCCCTTGGACCATAACCCACCAGATTCCTCTGTCCATGGGATTTTTCAGGCAATAATACTGGAGTGGGTTGCCATTTCTTTCTCCAGGGGATCGTCCCAATCCAGGGATCGAATCCAATTTTCTTAACATCTCCTGCATTGGCAGGTGAGTTCATTACCACTGAGCCACCAGGGAAGCCCTTAGATATATGTAGTGAATGAATTAACAAGACACCACACAATGGCAAGCTGGGGTTTCCTCTCAGTCACTCAGAAAACCCCAAGGTTGACGAGCCAAGAGTGTTGGTAAAAGTTAGAATTTATATGGCTGAAATCAGATGTGGCCTTAAAACCTCCTATTAAATTTCAAGTGAGTTATTTTTAAAGTAAACTGTAAGTCTACTGCAGCAAAGAAGAGAGTATTTTATCAGGAAGCTTGTGGTAAACACCCAGATTACTCACACACATCAAGGAAACACTGAAATATATCTGGCCAGATTAGACACTAACACAACCATAAAGAAAGCAGTGTATTTCCAAGACTAGCCACACGCCATGGGCATCCAGGGGTTAACAGAGCTGGATGTGAAGCAAGCTATTAAGAAAGACAATTTATATGAGCAGTAAAAGACACTGAATAACTCCTGGTGTGTGATGTGATAGATGAGCTTGTTGGACGATTTATGTGACTAGTCCTGAGCGGAGGTATAAGATTCAACGGCTTCACCCGCTACAGTCTACTCCACGGTAGATTGTTGCAAAATTAAGATTATATGCGTGTGCATGTCATATACATGCTAATTCTATGGTAGTGTATCTTGTATAGTGGCTTCTTATAGGCAAAGTTAACAGAACGTTTGGGAGTCTTTTTCACATTAAAGCCTTAACTAGAGTAAGGGATCTGTGCCGTGTTCCCATTGCTTTATCTCTTAGTCACGTCTGACACTTTGCGACCTCATGGACGCTAGTCCTCCAGGACTGTCCGTGAGATTCCCCAGGCAAGAATACTGAACTGGGTTGCCATGCCCTCCCCCGGGGGATCTTCCCAACCCAGGGACTGAGCCTCTATCTTCTGCATCTCATGCATTGTCAGGTAGGTTCTTTACCACTGAGCCACCCAGGAAGCCCCAGAATAAGTGATCTTTCCAAATATCCTTCATCCTCTTGTGGGACAAAACCCCAGGAAAGAGATTTGTTTTACTTAATTAATTTTTTGATGGAAATATAGCTGATTTACAGCGTTGTTACTGTACAACAAAGTGATTCAGTTATACAAATACACATATACATGTGTACATGCGGATATACATTTATTCATCCTCAGATTCTTTGCCCATTTAGGTTATTACAAAATATTGAGTGGTTCCCTATACTATACACTGGGTGCTTGCTGTTTAGCTATTTTATATATAGCAGTGTGTATATCAGAGAAGGTGATGGCACCCCACTCCAGTACTCTTGCCTGGAAAATCCCATGGATGGAGGAGCCTGGTAGACTGCAGTCCATGGGGTCACAACTGAGCAACTTCACTTTCACTTTTCACTTTCATGCATTGGAGAAGGCAATGGCAACCCACTCCAGTGTTTCTTGCCTGGAGTATCCCAGGGACGGGGGAACCTGGTGGGCTGCCATCTATGGGGTCGCACAGAGTCAGACACGACTGAACTGAATTGGCGGCAGCAGCAGCAGTGTGTATATCTGAATCCCAAACTTCTAATTTATCCCCCCACACTTTCCCCTTGTGTGTGTGTGTGCATGCGCGCATGAGCACCCGCGCATGTGTGCTAAATCACTTCAGTCATATCCGACTTTTTGTGACTCTATGGACTATATAGCCCACCAGGCTCCTCTGTCCATGGGATTCTTCAGGAAAGAATACTGGGTTGCCATGCCCTTCTCCAGGGGGACATCTTCCCCTCCCAGGCCCTTGAAATCTTACTAAGATTAGAACTTTTATTTTATAATCTATGAAAATCTCAATGTTTTTGGCCAATATTTCAAACAATTGGGAGACCAGTTCCATTCTTGTGGTCTTCTCTGCCTTGAAAACCTTGCTTCTGCGTCTTCATTCATAGGAGAAAAGAGAATCCTTGCTCCACTGCGGCAACACCGACCCCAACAGAGAGCTCACATGGAATCTCCAAGGGCTCGTGGACCGTACACATTATTGCGTATTTGGGGGGAAACCAGGGGAGATGGAGAACGGGTTTGCATCATGGAAAAACGAAGAATTTCAAACTGAACGTTAGGACAATTCTCTTCGTAAAATCTCTTTGGCCATCTCTGCACCCTGGAATTGCCACCGCTCACCACCCCTGCCTCGGCACTCACTTTCTTGTTTCCTCCCCTCTCACCATTCTTCTGCCCACGTTGAGATGCTCACTCTTGGGTGTGACAAGCCTGTCCTCCCCATCCCCGGCTTCCAAAAGCAACTCCAGGCCAGGTTGACACATCCAGACCCAGCATAGCAGACACAATCCTGGCTTCCCTGGAGGCAGCTGCCCCACAAAATAGTACACTTTTCCCAGCCCAGTGAGATGTCTGACCTGGTCGACTGACATTCAATCTCAGCAAAGCCAGTAAGCCACATGGAACGGCCTCACTCCACCCAAAAAGGCAGACTGGCAGCTGTCTACTCTGCCTCCTGGCTGGTCTGTTGCCCAAGCTTTCTCGGCCTGCCTCACTCCTCAGACCCAGGGCACTAGTCTCTTTCACATGCAGGGACCATCTTTCGCCCATGACTTCTGTAGACCCCATGACTTCTGTAGACCCCATGACCCCAGTCCGTCTGGTCCATCTCCGTGTCCCATGTATTAATAAACATATTCCACTTCGAAAATCGACTACGCTGAATTCTAATCATGCAGCTCTTAAAGAACTTTAAGGATGAGCAGATTCACAGTCTATTCCAGTGTTTCTCTGCTGCTGCTGCTGCTGCTAAGTTGCTTCAGTCATGTCCGACTTTCTGCGACCCCATAGACGGCCTCCTACCAGGCTCCCTCGTCCCTGGGATTCTCCAGGCAAGAACACTGGAGTGGGTTGCCATTTCCTTCTCCAATGCATGAGAGTGAAAAGTGAAAGGGAAGTCACTCAGTTGTGTCCGACTCAGTGACCTCATGGACTATAGCCCACAAGGCTCCTCCGTCCATGGGATTTTCCATGCAAGAGTACTGGAGTGGGGTGCCATTGCCTTCTCCAAGTGTTTCTCTAATGTTTCTTAAAATTATTTTTCCTTCTTTTTTCTCCCCTCCAGGACTCACCCACTCTACTTTACCTGCATGTGTATGCTCAGTCGCTCAGCTACGTCTGACTCTTTGAGACCCCATGGACTGTAGCCCACAGGAGAGTAGGTTGCCATTGCCTTCTCCAGGGGATCTTCCTGACCCAAGGATTGAACCTGAGTATCCTGAGTCTCCTGCATTGGGTAGGTGGATTCTTTAGCACTTACACCACCTGGGAAGTCCTATATCTGTATTTAAAACCTTCAAAGTCACCTCTCTGTCAGGCACCCTCAAAGTTCACGGAGCCAGAGCCCTTTTCTTTACTTTACTGCCCTCCTCGCTCTCAGATTGGTTTCTAGACATTTTTCCTCATGTGCCCTCCCAAATCCTGACAACTCAGAAGGCAGCAAGATCTCTTCCAAAAAGGTAGAGTGGGGAGGAAAAGGATGGTTGCACAACTCAATGGTCATGAGATCGTGAAGGACAGAGGAGCCTGGCATGCTACAGTCCATGGGTCACAGAGTCAGACACGACTTAGTGATGGAACACCAGCAACTTTCTTTCTTAGTCTCAGAGACTTGCCTCTTCTCTCAGCCCAGCGTCAATGCTCTATGCCTTTCACAGAAGCTGTTGAGCTAAGGTTTAAATCATTAACATAATAGCATTTGCCTTTCGTTTCCTGAATTTAGAAAAGAGTCGTCATTTTGAAATATAATACCCTAGCTTGTGCAAAAGGAATGAGGTGGGCAACTGAGGAAGAAGCAAGTGACTTGTTTCTACACTTTTCCACTGGTGAAGGTCCTCACATTTGGCAGAAGATGGGGGCCTGTCACAGGCCCTCTGAATCCTTGGACAAGGACTTCCTAACAACTGCCGACTGCTCTGCTGGGTGTGTCCTGCTGCAGAAATAAAGAGCAGGCTGTGCAAGCTTGGCAATGGAATGACAAAGCTTTCCTAGCATGGTGAAGGGATGAAAGGGAGACAAAAAGGACATTTTAGACAAAGGTATTGCTGAGCTGGTTCTTGAAGGATGAAATTACCAGGTAATGAAACCTGGGATCAAGCTATTGCATAGAAAGGTAATTTGGGAGAGGAAGGTATATAGGGTAGCTCACAGGTTCCCTGGGTACCATTTAGGCCTGTCATTGGCTTTTGTGGGCTTAGAATGCCCCTGGACGTTTGTCTGTTCCGTTAATAGAGCCCTTGTGGAAGGCAGTGCAGGAGTCAGCCTCATTCGGCCCCTTCTCTCTGCCTATCTTTAGCAAACATGTGCCTATTTGATGAAAATATGGAGAACTTTGATGGTCTACTGTGTCAGCTGAATGTGGCCCATCAGGTTTGCTTCAGTGAATCATATTTGAATCAGTAGTATTGATTTTAGAACTGGAAGGGGAATTGGCATGCATCTAGTCCATCTCTCTGTCCTAATCTGGCTTTGAAGATGGATAGAACTTGTTTGAAACTCTCACCTCCCTCCTTGGGCCATGAGACCAAGTTAAGTCCTCACCTCCCTAAGCTTCAGTTTCATCTGTACAATAAGAACAATAACACACAATCCACAGAGTACCATCAGGATTCAATAAAACAATGGGTATCAACAGCAAAGCACAGTGCCCTGCACAAAAATAGATGCCCACAAAAAATGGCTCACATGACCATGATGCTACAGTCTTTCAAAGGTAAGATAGCTGAGTCAGTCTGCCGTGGGCTTCCCAGATGGCTCAGATGGTAAAGAATCTGCGTGCCAAGTAGGACATCTGGGTTTGATCCCTGGGTTGGGAAGATCCCCTGCAGAAGGAAATGGCAACCCACTCCAGTATTCTTGCCTGGGAAATCCCATGGACAGAGGAGCCTGGTTGGTCACAGTCCCTGGGATCTCAGAGAGTTGAATACAACTGAGTGACTAAACAGCAGAGGCAACTGAGTCCCCATGAGGTACCTGTTTGATCCATTCTTCCTAGAAGTGATTTTTTTTTTTTTAAATGTGTTCTTTAAAGGAAGAGCTGACCCGGTAGAAGTCAGCTGTCTGTAATCAGATCCTTCTGTGATATGGTTCTCTACTCCAGCTAGCAGAAGCAAGATGGTCTTGGGGTCCCAGACTTTTCCCCCAACTCCAGAACTGGGATGGTATTAAGGAAACCATGAGTAAAGCTGGAACGTCCCAGGATTTTTATTACAGTCTAAAAAGACATCCTGATTTGCCTGCAAAATCTCTACTGTTGCTTGCAGATAAGGACAAGAGTAAAGTTAGACTCGAGTCCTCGTGAAACTCCACCGAGAAATACGATCCTCTTCTCCTAGAGTTTCTCATGCAGAAAAGCACTGTGTGCCCCCAAAGTGTGGGAAAGGGGGAAAGAAACTGATGTTGTAACAGGATCTTGGAGGGAATTGAACCTGATCCTGTGTATTTCAGCATCTCTCCGGGTCCACCCAGAGTTCTCACAACCTTTCAACCCCAGGCTGGGCTGTATTTGATTAAATGAAATGTATCCATCCCACCATCACCCCCACTCCTACCCAGGGCTCTACACAGCTGTGTGCCGTGTGACAGAGGGAACCCCTCCTTCAGCCTTCTTCCCAGGGAGACCCAGAAATCCTTGTGATCTGTGTTTATTGGGTTATTTGCACCCTGCCTTGTTTCATAAGGGGTTTAAAGCAGGTTTCAGCCAAAATTAAAGAGTTAATCGCTCAGTCATGTCCAACTCTTTGAGACCCCATAGAATAGACCGTGGCCCACCAGGCTCCTCTGTCCGTGAGACTCTCCAGGCAAGAATACTAGAGTGGGTTGCCATTTCCTCCTCCAGGGGATCTTCCAAGACCCAGGGATTGAACCCGGGTCTCCTGCATAATAGGCAGATTCGTTACCCTCTGAGCCTCCAGGGAAGCCAAAATAAATAATGAATGAGTAAACAAACCAAGAACACACTATCACAGCCAAACTAAGAATTGAAAATTGAGGGCAGCGGACTTCCCTGGTGGTCCAGTGGCTAAGAATCCACCTTGCAATGCAGGGGGCTAGGGTTCCACCCCTGGTCTGGGAACTAAGATCCCACCTGTGGGCAATCAAGCTGCCCACTGCAGCAAGGGAAGCCTGTGTGATGCAGCTAGAGAAAGTCCACCCGATGCAAGGAAGACCCAGCTCGGCTCTAAACAAAGAAGAAAGAGGACCGAGGCCAGCAAAAATGTAAATGCGAGCTCAGGATGAGGCGCGGAGGGGTGCTCACAGGACACCCGCAGCACCGCAGTCGCCCCAGAAGCACCTTCAGAAGTCAGGGTGCGCGGTCACCCCTTCCGGTGAGCGTCCCCTTTCCTCTCCCACCCCTCCTTAGCCTTTGTGAGGTGGCAGCAGGCACTGTGGTGTGGACAGGGGCTGTGGGGGCCCTGCTCTCTTATACCTCGCTGTGTGGCTTCGGGTAAGTTGCTTCCCCTCTCTGGACTTCAGCCTCCTCATCTGTAAAATGAGAGAGAAGGGGAACATTAGTAACCCTTTCCCCCACCTCCCAACAGACAGATGAGAGAGAGAACGAAACGGCCTCGCCCTCCTCCTCCAGCCTTCACAGGACGCTGGGGCAGCAGGTGCTGTGTGCGGAATTCCAGGCTCCCCGGGGCAGCAACAGGGTGGGCCGGCTGAGTTAAGAGCCCACTTGGGCTTCAGGCCCCAACTTTTTAATTCTAAGAAGGAGGGTGTTCAACAGAAATAATGTGAAAGTGAGGGTGCTTAGTCGTGTCCGACTCTTTGTGACCCCATGGACTGTAGCCCACCAGGCTCCTCCATCCATGGAATTTTCTAGGCAAGAGTACTGGAGTGGGTTGCCATTTCCGTCTCCAGGGGATCTTCCTGACCCAGGGATCAAACCCGGGTCTCCCGCATTTCAGGCAGACGCTTTACTGTCTGAGCCACTAGGGAAGCCCATTTCATAATGTGAACCATGTAGGAATTTTAACCTTTCTGTTAAACACTTAAAATGAGTAAGAAGAAACTGGTGAAATTAATTTTAATAGTGTTAACTTAACCCCATATATCCAAAATATTATTTCATCATGTGTGTGTTAGTCCCTCAGTCGTGTCCGACTCTTTAGGACCCCTTGGACTGTAGCCCACCAGGCTCCTCTGTCCATGGGGTTCTCCAGAATACTGGAGTGGGTTGCCATTTCCTCCTCCAGGGGATCAAACCCGGGTTTCCTGCCTTGCAGGCAGATTCTTTACCATCTGAGCCACCAGGGAAACCTCATCCCAGGACCAAAATAAAAATTACTACCAATGTACTGTACATCTCTCTCGTACCAAGTATTCAAAATTCGGTGTGTATTTTACACTTAGAGCATGTGGCAACCTGAACTGGCTGCATTTCTGGGGTAGACAGAGCTGCCACATATGCTGGTGGCTGCCATACTGGTCGGAGGCGCCTTTGCTCTGAGGGGAAAGGAGGAACAGGGTCTCATTGTTGGGGGTTGGGGGCCCCCAGGACAAGAGAAAGACACAGACCTTGAGGATGCAAGGGGCAGAGGCTGGGGCCCACTCCAAAGACCACAGGATGGACATTACGAGGGGGCTCAGAGGAGGCGATCAGACACTAAGCATGGTGATTCCAGGGGACTGAGTGGGGGTCCCTGAAGCATGAAATCAGTCCAGTTGAGGCATCTCTGAGACCCACTAGGAGCAGAGATGCTCAAAAGGATATTGAAGGGGCAGCTTCTGACTCCTGCATTACCTAGCAAAGGAGCATGGCCAGCACGGCTGGGGACCAACCCCCTCAGAACAATATCACAGTGAGCAGGGCGCCCCGAGAAAGCCCCATCCAGTGGCTGTTACTGGGCTTCTCGGGGATCTTGGTGTGCAGTGATTCTGAGCCAGAGTTGATTCCATTTAGATAAATCTAGAAACGTGACATTTGCTAAATGCTAAGTTGCTTCAGTCATGTCCAACTCTTAGCGACCCTATGGACAGTAGCCTGTCAGGCTCCTCTGTCCATGGGATTCTCCAGTCAAGAACACTGGAGTGGGTTGCCATTTCCTTCTCGAGGGGATCTTCCTGACCCAGGGATCAAACTCACAGCTCTCATGTCTCCTGCATTGGCAGGCGGGTTCAGTACCACTAGCACCAGCTGGGAAGCCCCACGTGTGACATTTGGTCCACCCCAAATTTTTTCAAGAAATTTATACCTGTGGAGAAGGAAATGGCAACCCACTCCAGTGTTCTTGCCTGGAGAATCCCATGGCCAGTAGAGCCTGGTGGGCTGCAGTCCATGGTGTCGCAAAGAGTTGGACACAACTGAGCAACAAGCACTCACACTCACACTCACAGGTCCTAAAGTCCCTGTCCCACATCTTTTTTTTTTTTTTTTCTTTTCATCCTCAAAACAGAAAGCTGGACATGATCACAGATCCAGGAATCATATTCACAGAGGCTCATTTCCACCTGACACGGACATCTAGTCCTGCCCTGCCTTCCCTTGGGAATTCTCCATCTAGGGTTTGTCTAGGCACCAAAAGCATTACAGACACTTCCCACTCAGAGGCCTGCCCTCTGCTGGCTCTGTCTTCTTTCTGCTGTTTTTTCTCAAACAAGATGAGATGAGTGGAGCCAGATGCAGAGCAGGTGGTCCTCAAAGACCCACAGAGAAACCGTCATGACCCCAAATTCCCTCACCTGCACCAGCCACCTACCGCGGTGGCCACCATCTCCCTAGAGGGAGCACTTCAGGCAAAACCATCCCTCCCTTGTAGCCAGAGATGCAGTCCTAAAGCTCTGTAGGGAATTCTTCCCCGGGGACGTGAAGAACCTCCAAGAAACACTGGAATCCTGGACCTTGACCCCTTTAGCTTCCCACCAGAGGCTTAGTCAATGAAGAATCCAAATGTCAATGCGGAAGACCCAGGTGTGGTCCCTGGGTGGGGAAGATCCTCTGGAGAAGGAAATGGCAACCTACTCAAGTACTCTTGCCTGGGAAATCCCATGGACAGAGGAGGCTTGTGGGCTACAGTCCATGGGGTCACAAGAGTCAGACACAACTTAGCAACTAAACCACCACTAAGCTAAACCATGTTTAGCTTAGGGCTTAGATTAGTGGTTTTTTAGATCTGGAGTCCTAGATCACTGTGCATCAGGGTCCAAGGCGCCTACAAGTGAGAGCAGGGCTGCTCAAACTGGAGTGTCCGTACACATCTCCTGGCACCTTAACATGTGGCAGGCCCGGGGTGGATGCATGATTCTGCACTTACGACAGCATCCTAGCAATTCTGATGCCGCCGAGCCACACTCTAAGTAACAAGGCAGCCCAGTGCATTCCGCAGAATGAAGAACTTGTTACTTCATCTCTCTTTCTGACCCAAACTCCACTACTGCACACTGTGACCCAGTCGAGTCTTTGGCCTTGAATGTGTCAGAGCGATTCTGCCCAGGGATGGGGTGGAAGAAGGTTACCAAGTTTACTAGCTTTACTGCAGAGCTCAGTGGGTCACAGCTAGAGGTGACATCACAGGACATGGCATTTGCCACCCGACTGGGTCCACCCAGTGTCTTTTCCATCATCTCTTTGCCCCAACTCCCCCAAGACTCCTGGGTCACGGCTGAGGTCTTCTCTGTCATTGTTGTTTAGTACCTAAGCCGTGTCTGATCTTTTTGCGACCCCATGGTCTGCCAGGCTCCTCTGTCCATGGGAGTCTCCAGGCAAGAATACTGGAGTGGGTAGCCATTCCTTTCTCCACGGGATCTTCCAGACCCAGGGACTGAACCTGGGAATCCTGCATTGGTAGACAGATTCTTTACTACTGAGCCCCTGGGAAGCCTGATACTTTCTCTAGCTTGTTGCATGTAAAGCAGAGAGATTCTTAGGGAAAGAGGAAATGTGGAAGAAATGTGTGAGTGTGCAGAGCCTCCAGTGACTCTGATTTGACTGTGCAGAGCCCCCTAGAGGTTGCTGCTGCTCAGTGGCTCAGTCGTGTCTGACTCTTCTGAGACCCCATGAACTGCAGCACACCAGGCTTCCCTGTCCTTCACCATCTCCCAGAGTTGGTGCCAAACTCATGTCCATTGAGACAGTGATGTGGAGACAGCTTAACAGGTACCCAGGATGGTGTCTCTGGTCTAAATACTCCCTACCAAGGCCACATTTAGCCCCCATGAATTCTAGACATTTTACCTTCATGGATCCTTTCCTTCATGAAAAATAACAATAGTAATAATAATACAAACTTTTATTTTATGATTGTATTGACATAAACATGAATACATTAATGTTATGTATTAAATACTTACTTCCGCTTAAAAGTTCATTTTTTTTCCTTCTGATTTTACCAGAAATTAAAACATTATGCTGGACCCCTAAAATTTAAGGATTTGTCCCCAGTCTGGTGCCTACAATGTCTGATGGTAAAGCTGGCCTCACTTTAGACATACACATCCGTTTAACACTCCTAAAGACACATTTCCAGGTGAGGAAGCAGAGCAGAGAGAGACTACTACCTGACCTGTCACACATATAGTGATGGAGCTGTTTTCAAACCCAGACCACGTGGCCCAGCACCCTAGTCATAACCACTGTACCACACCACCTCTCTCCTTCAAATGTTTCAGGACAGCGCCCATGTCCTCATGCCCTTTTCTCCAGCAAACTCTCCCAATTCTCTCAGACAGGACAGGATAGTGTAGTGGACACAGAACAGAAATAGGGACTAAACTTGGGGGGTTGTTCTATTTTTGCCCCAATCAGCTATTTTAATTTTCCTGCCTCACCAACTCTCAATGGGTCTTGATTGCTCAGTCTGACAAATTGGCACAGTGATGCTTGCCACAGTAACAATACTCGCAGGGTCATGGCGAGGATCATGGTTGATGAAGAATGCTGGCAAATCAGTGTAGCTGTTATCACTGCTAATCAGTGTTAGCTGAATTGAATGTCATGCTAGCTGATTTGCGAGACATACTACTAAGTGCACTAGAGGAAACTATCACTGAGCCACACATAGTACTGTTCATATGACCAACATTCTCTCTTTAAATCTGTGCACCTGCCCAATCAGGGGTACACATCACCTTTATTCCCCAAGGTTAGGACGTGGAGGTCCCAAGAGGTTAAGGAAAGCTTATTCAAGGACACACAGGGGGACTTCCCTGATGGCCCAGTGGTTAAGAATCCACCCTGCAATGCAGGGGACATGGGTTCAATCCCTGGTCAGGGAGCTAAGATCCCACATGATGCGGAGCAAGTAAGCTAATATGCCACAACCAGAGAGTCTGTGTGGCTGCAATGAAAGATCCCACATGACACAGTGAAGATGTCACAGGCTACAATTAAGACCCAACACAGCCAAATAAATACATAAAAAGACATATGGTCAGCAGTCAAATTTTAAACACAAACCTGCCCCCTCTGATCTCTTCACTAAACCCCACACTGTACTGAGCCAGTATTTATATGTTATAAAGTGAATATGAAAATACTACTAATATCTAACTTCCACGTAAGGCGTACAAGACACAACTCTGTGTGCTTTCCATGAAACAAACTCACAGCAACCCAGGAGCAAAGTCCTACTATGACGCCCAAAGGAAAGACAGACAGACACAGAGGAGACTCACTGCCTGTGTCACTCCCAGCAAGAGACGGTGGGCCAAGTGCAGGTGTTTCTGAAGGGCTGTCTTTCAGATAGCCTGAACGGGACGGGGAAGGTAGGGCGGGGCAGGAGAGAAAGGCCAGCAAAGGGTAAGAAATAGGGCAAACTCTAGAGGGAGCTTCATCCCCCCCCCCCACTCCGATTTTGAGCTTACACTCTGGGACGCAAGCAATATCAAAATTGTGCCAACCCAAACCAAGAGACCCAGCCCTGCACACTCCTGTGTTCCTAGGTCATGAGCTGAGGCTCATCCCAGGGCATCTACAATGAAGGGACTCAAGGGAGTTAAGACAGAGCACCGACCTTGCCCCTGCACTTGGCTGAATCACAGCTCTGAGTACGGAGGTAGGATCAGAACCCAGCCAGCCTAGCTTCAGCACCCATTATCTTAGTCACTATTAAATTTACCTTTAAAGAATAAGGAGGGATTCACAGATGTAGAGAAGAAGTATTTAAATACCTAGGGGGAAAGAGGGTAGGATGAACTGGGAGATTGGGATTGACATGGACACCCTATTAATACTATGGATAAAATGATGACTCCTGAGAGCCTCGTGCACAGCCACTCCGTGCACTGCGGTGATCTAACCGGGAAGGAAACCCAGTACGGAGGGGACACACGCATATGTACAACTGACCGACTTTGCATACAGCAGAAACCAACACAGCATGGAAAAGCAACCATACTCCCATAAAAATTTGTAAATAAATAAAAGCACATAATAAATTTTAAAAAAGAAGAAAGGATACCAAACTATATAAACAGCAAGGTCCTATTGCATACGGAATCATATTGAATATAGGAAAAGAATATGAAAAAGAATGCATCTATGTTTAGCTGAGTTACTTTGCTGCACAGCGGAAATTAACACAACATTATAAATTGACTAGCACACTCGTGCTCAGTCACTCAGTTGTGTTCGACTCTTTTTTCAGCCTCATGGCCTATAGCCCACCAGTCTCCTCTGTCCCAGGGGTTTTCCAGGCAAGAATACTGGAGTGGGTTGCTGTTGGCTTCTCCAGGGGATCTCCCCAACCCAGGGATCGAACCTTACTCTCCTTCTCCTGTGTCTCCCAAATTGGCAGGCAGATTCTTTACTGAGCCACCAGAGAAACCCAAATCAACTATACTTTAATAAATTAATTGTTTAAAAAATGGTAAAGAGGGGTTTAAAAAGAAGTAACACCAAATCCCAGGGACGGGGGAGCCTGGTGGGCTGCCGTCTATAGGGTCCCACAGAGTCGAACATGACTGAAGCGACTTAGCAGCAGCAGCAACACCAACAACTCTTTACCACAGGCTGTCCTGTCTCAGTGTACCATTGCTTGGCCTGGTATTCTGAGCTCATTAAATTAAAAAAAAAAAAAAAGAGAGAAAAGAAAAGATTGCACTAATTGAATCTCACAAAACTAAAAGGCTATGAAGGGGAAAAATAGACTTCTAATTTATTTATGCAGATTATATGTTTCGACATCTGCCAGCATAGAGCCAGCAGACATTAAGTGTTTATTCAAATGGGCACACATTTTAGAGTTGTTACAATACCTGCGACTTACAAGATGAACATAATTATCCTATTTTTACAAACTCTAATGTGATCTCAATTGGTGTCAGTAAGTTTTGATTGAATTTACTGCTGATTAGAGCTGATCGTCTCTTTGAACAACAAGAAATTATGTCTCATTCAGTTCGTTAGCAAGACTAGCGCTCAGCTTACGAGCCATAGCACCAGTGGTAATTATCAAGGATAATTGATTTCTAATGTGGACATATTAATTACATAGCTATAGGAAAATTAAAATATTTCACCCTGCCAATTATTATTATGAAAAATAAACAAACCGTAGACCATGGACAAGAAAGTTTAGATCACTCTACCAACTCCCCTCCCCTTTTTCTCCCTGCTGCTGCTAAATCGCATCAGTTGTGTCCAACTCTGTGCGACCCCATAGACAGCAGCCCACCAGGCTCCCCCGTCCCTGGGATTCTCCAGGCAAGAACACTGGAGTGGGTTGCCATTTCCTTGTCCAATCATGAAAGTGAAAAGTGAAAGTGAAGTCGCTCAGTTGTGTCCAACTCTTAGCGACCCCATGGAGTGCAGCCCACCAGGCTCCTCCGTCCATGGGATTTTCCAGGCGAGAGTACTGGAGTGGGGTGCCATCGCCTTCTCCGTTTTCTCCCTGGGAAACTGCATCCCAATAATGTAGTTATGGCACAGATACACCAGAGAGAGAGGCATGTCCTAACAGACTGGCTTGAAGGCTTGAAATCTAAGGGAATCTGAAGACGACCCTCTGCAGAACAAGAAGAGGAAGAAGATGAACATGGGAAGAGAAAATTAAAGTCTCCCGCGTCATCTGGAAACAAAAGAACATGCTGGAGATGGCACAGGAGAACTCACTCAGCCAGGCATTCATTCAACAAACATTTCTTAAGTGTCTACCATGTGTCTGACACGGGTTAAGGTATCAATTCGTGACTGCTCTCAAGAGCCTACAGCTTAGGGGACTTCCCTGGCAGTCCAGTAGTTAGAATTTCACCTTCCAATGCAGGGGTTGGAGGTTCGATCCCCAGTTGGGGAGCTAACATCCCACCTGCCCTGGGTCCAAAAAACAGAAACACAGAGCAGAAGCGATATAGTAACAAAGTTCTTAATGATCTACATCAAGAACATATAGCTTAATGGGAAAGTTAGGCATTACCTATAAAACAAAATCTAAAACCTACATAAATCTAAGTACTATGAAAGGAAAAGGCAGGCCACTAGGAGAGAGACTGAGAGTGGCACATTGCTGAGGTTGGGGGTAGGGATCATGGAAGAACGCTTGAAGGAAGTGGCATTTACCATGACACCTGACGTCACAGAGAGGTGAAGAGGGGAGAGGTGCGATTGATCATGGAGAAGAGTTGGGTGCACTGGAGAAAATAAAAAATGTTCTGAAATGAAAGAAGGTATCCCATGGTGATGTTGTGAGATAGTATGGGCTAGCCTGTACAGAGCAGGGACATCCAATCGAACTTTCTGAGATGACGGCAACCTTCTGTCTCTGCATTAACAGTACAGATGTGGCTATTCAGCAGCTGGAATGAGGCCAGTGCCACTGAGGAACTCAGTTTATAATTTTCATTAATTTCATTAAATGAGGCCACCATGTTGAAAAAATTGAGAGCCTTATAGGCTCTGATAAGGACAGCAAATTTTGTTCAAAGAGCCATGAGAGCTGTTGAAGAATTTGTTGTTTTTATTTTTCACTCAAGTTATGTCTGACTCTTTGCAACCCCATGGACTGCAGAATGCTAAGCTTCCCTGTCCTTCCGCATCTCCCAGATTTTGCTCAAACTCATATCCGTTGAGTCAGTGATGCCATCCATCTCATCCTCTGTTGTTCCCTTCTCCTCCTGCCTTCAATCTTTCCCAGCATCAGGGTCTTTTCCAATGAACGGGCTCTTTGCATCAGGTGGCCGAAATATTAGAGCTTCAGCATCAGACCTTCCAATGAATATTCAAGGTTGATTTCCTTTAGGACTGACTGGTTTGATCTCCTTGCAGTCCAAGGGACTCTCAGGAGTCTTCTCCAGCACCCCAATTCAACAGCATCAATTCGTCAACCCTCAACCTTCTTTATGGTCCAGCGCTCACATCCGTACTTGAGTGCCCCGCATGCGTGCTTACTTGCTCAGTCGTGTCTGACTTTTTGTGACCACATGGACTGTAGTCTGCCAGGCTCCTCTGTCCATGGGACTCTCCAGGCAAGAATACTGGAGTGAGTTGCCATGCCTCCTCCAGGGGATCTTCCCAACCCAGGGATTGAGCCCAGGTCTCCTGCATTGCAGGCAGATTCTTTACTGTGTGAGCCACCGGGGAAGCCTGTACATGACTACTGGAAAAACCATAGTTTTGACTATACAGACCTTTGTCAGCAAAGTGATGTCTTTGCTTTTTAATTCACTATGTTTGTCATAGGTATTCTTCCAAATAGCAAGTGTCTTTTAATTTCATGGCTGTAGTCACCATCTGCAGTGATTTTAAAGCCCAAGAAAATAAAATCCACCACTGTTTCCACTTTGCGCCCATCTATTTGCCAGGAATGTCTGTGGATGCCATGATCTTAGTTTTTTGAATGTTAAAGAAGAATTTTGAAGAACTTTGTACACTCAAGAATGCCGTAGTTGGAGCCAGAAAACTCATTCACAAGGCACTCACTGGCAAAATAGAAACGGGATTTATCAGATGCCTCTGTCAACTGAAGTGAAGTTGCTCAGTCGTGTCCAACTCTTTGCGACCGCATGGACTGTAGTCTACCAGGCTTCTCCATCCATGGGATTCTCCAGGCAAGAATACTGGAGTGGGTTACCATTTCCTTCTCCAGGGGATCTTCCCGACCCAGGGATTGAACCCGGGTCTCCCACATTGGAGGCAGATGCTTTAACCTCTGAGCCACCAGGGAAGCCCCTATCAACTGAGGGTAGCATGTTATATCATGTGGTTATTGATTCAACCTGTTCTTTCAAAAACGTTCAGAGTAGGAGCGAATATGGCTTAATGCTATCTATCTTGATACTACATATAATGATTTCCAAGTCTAACAAACTATACAAAGCAAGATGTTTTATGGTGTCCATAACCTTGACCTAGAGTTGCATTCCTGAATTGACATGCCAATGGCCCATGGAGGAGAAAGGGGATAGTTGACTTTCCATGCTGGTGCAGACCCACAAACCAAGCTTGACTTTAGTCAGAAGAACTGAAGATGCCTTTGGAGAGTAGGCTTCCCTGATAGCTCAATTGGTAAGGAATCCGCCTGCAATGCAGGAGACCTGGGTTCGATCCTTGGGTTGGGAAGATCGCCTGGAGAAGGGAAATGCTGCCCACTCCAGTATTCTGGCCTGGAGAACTCCATGGACTGTATAGTCCATGGGGTTGCAAAGAGTCGGACACGACTCAGTGACTTTCACTTCACTTCACTTCTGAGAGTGGTTCAGAATTGCTTCAGATGACCCAGAATCGAGTCCTCCTGGATTCGTATCCAGCCAGTGTCAGTGGATCCAAGTAGCAGTCAACTGAGTCCAAGAGACAGGGCCCCACGTGGGCCACGATTCCAATACTGCCATTAGGATGTTGCATAACCTTTCCTATGTGTCAGACATTGTTCTAAGCAATGGGGATGATAATCATATGGACACTGTGACCATGTGAGAACAAATGAATATTCTACACATATGCACACATTCAAATAAATATATCCAGGGATACATAGAAAGTGCTTAGTGCTTACATATATATTTTCATTTATTCTACATATGTTTATATTTAGTTCTCATGATATATATTATTATTATCCCTTTTTTATCTCAATTATCTTCATTACCCCAATAATAATACTGATATTGAAATATTGTGAAAATAAATATTATACACACACACACATAGTTTAGTCCTCAAATGTATGTGTATATATGCGTGTGCTAAGCCACTTCAGTCGTGTCCAACTCTCTGTGACCCCATCGACTGTAGACTGTAACCCACCAGGCTCCTCTGTCCATGAGATTCTCCATGCAATTATACTGGAGTAGGTTGCCATGCCCTCCTCCAGGGGATCTTCCCAACCCAGGAATCAAACTCATGTCTCAGGTCTCTTGCATTGGCATACTGGTTCTTTCCCTCTAGTGCTACCTGGGAAGCCCTTGTGTATGTATGTTTGTATATATATGTGTGTGTGTGTGTATAAAACATGTATTTATACATTGTGCTGTGCTGTGTTTAGTCACTCAGTCATGTCTGATTCTTTGCCACACCAAGGACTGTAGCCCTCCAGGCTCCTCTGTCCATGGGATTCTCCAGGCAAGAATACTGGAGTGGGTTGCCATGCCTTTCTCCAGGGGATCTTCCCAACCCAGGGATCGAACCTAGGACTCCCACATTGCAGGCATATTCTTTACTGTCTGAGCCACCAGGGAAGCCCATTAACACTGGAGTGGGTAGCCTATCCCTTCTCCAGGGGAATCTTTCCAACCCAGGAATCAAACTAGGGTCTCCTGCATTGCAGGGGGATTCGTTACCACCCTAAGCTACCAAGGAAGCCCATGTTTATGTATAACATATATATATATATATATATATATATATATATCTATATCTATCATTATTAACATCTCCATTTACAATCCAGTAGCAGATTGCTACAATCCAGTAGCAGATTGGGCACAAGGGGTTACATAACTAGTCCAAGGTTGTGCAGCTAAAAAGGAGCTTCAGAGTCTATGCTCACCTCTTCACGTGGCATTCCCAACAGATGCAGAAGGAGGTGCATGAAGTCAGCTCACTGACACAGTAACTGGTTGGAGGCTGGATCTCTAACTCAAGCTGGTCCAGTCACTGAGCCATGGCCCACGGCCTCTAATGGGTCCAGACCTTATGGATATCGTTCAAGTTTGGTCCAATCAGATTATTTCCTGAGGGTTTTTTTTCTCTCTAAGAAGAAGCAAAGCAAGGAGCTGCAGATGCAATGAGCCCAGTTTTATATACAAAACAAGGGGAAGAGAGATGCCCAAAACCAGAGAGAGGGAAGAGCAAGAGGGAGAGGGAGTAAATCACAGTGGAGTTCAGATTCCTCCATCCGGTTCCCCCTGTGCCATCTGTCCTTCTTTCCCAAGGCTTGGCTTTCAGCTCTTCCTTTTGTTGTTGTTGTTGTTGTTTAATTTAAATGTATTTATTTTAATTACTTTACAATATTGTATTGGTTTTGCCATACATCAACAAGAATCTGCCATGGGTGTACACGTGTTCCCCATCCTGAACCCCCCTCCCACCTCCCTCCCCGTACCATCCCTCTGGGTCAGCTCTTCCTTTAACTCTTTCTTTTTTTCAATTTGGCTGTGCCATGCAGCATGTGGGATCTTAGTTTCTTGAAAGTGAAAGTGTTAGACGCTCAATCATGTCTCACTCTTTGCAACTCCATGGACTATAGACTGCCAGGCTCCTCTGTCCATGGAATTCTCCAGGCAAGACTCCTGGAGTGGGTTGCCATTTCCTCCACCAGAGGATCTTCCTGACCCAGGGATTGAACCCATGGCTCCTGTGTCTCCTGAATTGGCAGGCAGATTCTTTACCGTCTGAACCACTAAGGAAGACCCATAAATTACATATGGAAGTGGAAGTTGCTCAGTCATGTCTGACTCTTTGAGACCCCATGGACTGTAGCCCACCAAGCTCCTCTGTCCATGGAATTCTCCAGGCAAGAATACTTAAGTGGGTTGCCATTCCCTTCTCCAGGAGACCTTCCCTACCCAGGGGTAAAACATGGATCTCTTACATTGCAGGTAGATTCTTTACCATTTGAGTCACTAGCGAAGCCCCACCAGGGATCAAACCCATGGTCCCTGCTTTGGAAGCGTGGAGTCTTAACCACTGACGACCAAGGAATGTCTCTCTTCCTTAGACTCTGAGAGCAACTTGGGAATCTCAGACTGGTTCCAGTTGGGTTCATGTCCCTCATAACCAAAAGTTGTTCATCCAGGAAGGTTACTGACTAGCAGAGATCAGCACAGCTTTCCACCACCATCTTGTAGACCCAGGGTGAGGTGCTGAGTGCTGAAAGTAGTATTAATTAAGTCTAAATGCTTCTGTCCCCTGAGGGACTCTGAAAACAGTGATTAAAGTTCCTAGGAATCATTCACTCAACAGCTTCAGCACATTTGGGTAGTATCTGAACTCGGTGACTTTCTGCTTTCATTAAGTGACCACCACCAACAGCACCCAGCAGAATGTGGGAGCCATAGCTCAGAGGGCTTTTCCTTCGCTGCTCATCAGTCTGTGTTAATGGCATTCCCTGTTCTTTGAATCTTCGTCCACTAGGCACCTACTTAATTTTAATCATTGATAATGACATCTATAATTAAGAGGACACAAATCATCTGGAATAATGAAGGCCAAGGTTGGCTGTGCAGGTAGGGAATAAAATGGTGTGAAGTATATTTTCTGCATTTGGCCCAAGTGTGGCTTTTCTCTGAAGGTTGTCTTTCTCCTAACTAAATTGTTTCTAATGTTATTATAATTCAGTCCTTCATCACAGCTTTCCTGAGTGTCTACCACATACCAAGCACTGGGCCCAGTGTTAGGCTGTAAATATGAAACAGGAAACATCACTGTCTTCAAGGAGATTCCTCTAATGGTGGATACAGAAAGCACCTGTCTGACTCTTTTCAGTCCCATGGGCTGTAGCCCACCAGGCTCCCCTATCCATGGAATTCTCCAGGCAAGAAAACTGGAGTGTGTTGCCATTCTCTACTCCAGGAGATCTTCTCAACCCAGGGATCAAACCCACATGTCCTACTTTGGCAGTCCGATCCTTTACTGCTAGCGCCACTGGGAAGCCCTTCTGGTCATGGGATGTAATGAAACCATTATAACCAGCATGCATTCGACGTGGAGAGGAAGACAGAACCTGGAGGAGAACAGGGCCAAAACAGAGAGACTGAACCGAAGCTTCCAGATCAGGCAACCCAGGAACCCAACCAGCCCCCACCTTCCCATCAGCAAGAGTCTGTGTTCAAGTTCCTCCTCACTTAAGGAAGTCTGAGTTAGTTTCCCTCTAATGGATGGAGACAGATGAAGAGAAACTCGGGAGGCAATACAAATGTGTACACAGAGTGTTACAGGAAGTCAGAGGATGGGGTGTACCTCCATATCCAAGTAGGGGCGGGGGTTGCATAGAGAGGTCAGGGGAAGAGACATCTGAGAGGAGCCTTCAAGGATAAATAGAAGACAAACTAGTGATGGAAGGGGCTAGGCAAGGAGAGCATTCAGGTAGAGGGAACAGTCAGACAGAAACCCAGAAGGAAAGTAGAGTGAGATTCAATACGCCCAAGTCATTGCTTATAGTGTGGAAAGTAGAAGGTGAGGCTGGAGGCAGATGGTGAAACATTTGGATGTTTGTTTCACAAGCTTTTTTTTTCCTCCATGAAAAGGAGCTTGGACTTGGCCTGTAGAGGATGGAGAACCAGTGATACAAGGGAGGCGGGCCTGGCATCGTCAGATTCACACTGTAGGCAGATCCATCTGGTGCTCGTGTAGAGGATGGACGGGCAAGTCTGTCCCAACTTCTCAAGTCTATCTTGGCAGTGCAAAAGCAGCCAGAAGCTTCATGTAAATTAATGGATATGGCTGTGTTCCAATAAAACTTTATTTATAAAGATAGGCTCTGGGGCCTCCCTGGTGAGTCAGTGGTAAAGAATTCACCTGGCAATGCAGGAGACCCAGGTTCGATCCCTTGTCCACGAGGACTCGACGTGCCGCAGAGCATCTAAGCCTGGGAGCCGCAACCACTGCCTAGAGCCTGTGCTCGGCAACAAGAGAAGCCACCACGATGAGAAGCCCTCTCACTACAAATAGGGAGTAGCCTCCAATCTCCAAAACTAGAAAAAAGCCTGTGCAGCCCAGCACAGCCAAAGATAAATCTAAGATTAAAAAAAAGAAAAATAGGCTGTGGCCTGACTTCCAGATTCCCAGCGCTTCGTAAGCTCATAAAAATCACGCATCGAGAGGATCCGTCTCCTGCTCACAGCCGTCCTGGGATCTCCAAAACTCAAGTTCTCCAAAGCCACCCAGGCTCTGAGCAGCCCCTGCCTCCCTTACTGACTTCGCCTCCTGTCACTTCTGCCCCTGCTAACGTCCTCGGCCCCTGTGGGTGTCTGCTGTCTCCCGGATACTCCTGGGTGATTTCTGCATGAGGACCTCACCACCAGCTTCTCCTCCTGCATGGAATGTCCCCACCTCCAGAGCTCTGCACACCTTACTCCTCTATATGACTTGCCATGGGTTGCCATGCTCTCCTCCAAGGGATCTTCCAGACCCAGGAATCAAACCTGCATCTCCTGCATTGCAGGCAGATTCTTAACCTTTGAGCCACTGGAGAAGCCCTATGTGTGACTCATCTCTACTCAAATGTCCCTCCCCAGCAACATCTTTACCAACTACTCTGTCTAAAATTGCTCCCCCTCCTCTGCCAGCAAGTTCCATTCCCTAAACCTGACAAATTATTTTTTTTCAAAGCACTTATTACTGCTTGACATTATGTTATGAATTTACTTGTTTGCCGATTTCTTATCTGATTCTCTTGCTGAAATGCAGCTCCATTAGAGCAAGCAATTTTTTGTCTTGCTGGCTGCTATGTCCCCAGCACCTAGAATATTGCCTGGCATATCAGAGACAAAGAGTATTTGTCAAATGGCTGGATAAATAAATTTCTGCCCTGTATCTCCACAGCAATCCATATGGGGATCTTATCAGAAGAGACCAAAAGCCTAAGTTTGAAACTGTGACCCTCAGTTCCTGTGGAGAGATCGTCATGTTTCCCATTTAGCGAGCTCCGGTCTTCTTGTGGGCTCTTAGAGCCTATGATACCTCCCGTGTGCTCATCCTGGAAAAATTCGGGATGCTCTCATATCAGGATGTATCATTTGCAGTATCTGGTAAGGTCAAGCATCCAAAAATCACCAAATGAGCCTATAATTAAAGTCAAAGGGAAGTCAAGATGTTGGCTTGATAGAGGCATGACGCAGAAGGATGCAGGTCAAAGTGGGTAAGAGTCTGGGACGAGGATGGCCAAGTGAGTTTAAGAATCCCAACAACATCACTGAATGTTCACGATGAAGGGGACCTGCTTTTGAGATCACCTACCCTTCATGCTGCTTTAGCTGTGGCCCCTGGATCAGCGAGGGCTTCCCCGGTGGCTCAGAGGTAAAGAATCTGCCTGTCAATGTGGGAGATGTGGGTTCGATCCCTGGGTCGGGAAGATGCCCTGGAGAAGGGAATGGCCGCCAGTGTTCTTGCCTGGAGAACTCCATGGACAGAGGAGCCTGGTGGGCTACAATCCGTGGGGTCACAAAGAGTCAGACACACTTGAGCAACTCAGCAAAAACACTGGACCAGTAGCATCATATCGCCTGGTGTGTGTAAAAATCAACTGTTACTTCAATTTAAAGGATAATAAAAACAAAACAAAAAGAAATAGTTTGTACTTAAAAAGACCAGAGTTCAAGCCCCAGCTCTGACACTAATCAGCTGTGTGTACTTTCACATATTACTTAATCTCTCTGGCTTGGGTTCTTCATGGATTAAATAAGGTTAATAACAGCACTCACCTTATTCTGAGAGTCAAACAAAATAATGTGTGTAGAAATGCTTAGCCTGCTGCCTAGGGCAGCAGTAAATATTCAATAAATGAGAGCAATTATTATACATCAGCCCAGAAAGAAAGATATCTCAATACAACACTTAGAAACACCTTAGAGGTTTGTAAACCAAAAATGCAGGTATAGGAAAGAAATGGAGAGAGAGAAATCTTATTCCTCTAATCTAGGAAGAAAGGAGACTCCAGAGGAAGCAGAAACTGTGATGTATAAACAGCTTTGAGATTACAATATAAATTAATCAAGGGAATTATTCTCCCTTTCAGAGGATTTAGACTAAGGAGCACTGGCCTGAAGCTACAGAAGGGGAAATTTGGGTTAGATACAGCAAGACAAGAATGTTCTCAGCAGGGAAAGTCATTAGGAAATGAAGTGGGCTCCCTGGGGTGGGGATGGAAGACTCTTCCAAGGTAGTGATCAAGGAGAAATGAGAGGAGGAGGACAGAGCAGGCAACAATTGCAACATATCCATCCTTTGGGAGAAGGAGCGGGTGCTTCTAAACCTTTTAATGTGTCCGTCAAGTAGCCAGTGATTGGACTTCCCAGGTAGCTCAGTCGATAAAGTATTTGCCCACCAATCCAGGAGATGCAGGAGACATGGGTTCCATCCCTGGGTCAGGAAGATCCCTGAAGAAGGGAATGGCTACCCACTCCAGTATTCTTGCCTGGAGAATCCCATGAATGGAAAATCCTTGTGGGCTCCAGTCCACGGGCTCACAAAGAGTCAGACACACCCAAGTAGTCCCCCAGCAGTCATCTATGGTGGCCTCTTTCTTGGTGCCCTGTAAGGTCTCAAGAGAGACATGAAAGCGAGACGAGAAGGATGCTGCCCTCAGGAAGCTTGCCATCTCTTCTGGAGAAAGAGAGTTCCAGACACAGTGGAGGAGGGGGAGGGCAGGGGGTTGGGAACTAGCGCCATCTAACCTGGGGACTTCTTCCCTGCTTGGATAACACTCAAGTATTTTGTCTGCTTGGTTTTGCTTTTTGTTTTTAAATAACAATCAATTTATTTGGCTGCACTGGGTCTTAGTAGTGGCATGTGGGATCTTTAATTGCAGCATGTGAGATCTGGTTTCCTGACCAGGTTTGATAACCCCGACCTGGTGCATTGGGAGCAAAGAGTCTTAGGCACTGGACTGCCAGGGAAATCTCTCATGTGCTTTCTTTGCTTTTTGTTTCTCTCTTGACAAACATTTGTCATGGAACAACATGCATGAGGCAAGTTTAAGAATTAATATTATTGATTTTATGTGGATGGTTAAAAGTTCTTTTTTCCCTGCAGTGGTGATGATCTTACATCATGAGTTGCTGAAATGGGACACAGTTTTGGTGGGGGCAGTGTGGCAAGGTCACAGAATGAAGGGGAACAGAATATGCCACCCCTGAATATGTCACTTTGGCACATTGATTACTTTGAATTAAAGTTATCTGAGAAACAGCCAGGACAAGAAGGACATTCTGACCCTCCCTTGTCCCTCTGAAAGCAGGAGATAAATCTCCCCTGTGGAAGGTCCACTCCCTGTCCCAGGAGGGTAGAAGGCATCCTTACCACCAGAAATAGGGAATTTAGGTCTGAGAAGGCTGAACAAACTAATCTTGCTATTTCTTCACTAATTTACTACCCCAAGGCCAAACTCCTCTGTCTTGTCAAGTCTCTACAAATTTACTGTTTCTTTGTCTAAAAGGTATGAAAGCTTGGTCATTTCTTTGAGTCTCATATTTTGAGGGGGTCTCCTGTACACATGAAATGAAATTTGATTTTTTTCCTATTAATCCATGTTATGTCCATTTAATTATTAGGCCAACCAAAGAACCTAGAAGGGAAGGAGGGAAAATTTCCCTGCCTCAATAGTGAGCCTCTTCTGTACAAGAGGAAAATGGGAAAAGTCACAAGACAGAAATAAGATTGATGCCTAATGTATGCTAAGGAAATGCGGCTGAGTGGACAATCGTGTGGTAGGTTGACGTGGGCAAAGATACCTCCTTAGGATTAGGTGAGGTAGAGGCTAGACTTTAACCTGGATCGAGATACACTTAAGGCGGTGGACAGTCCCCATTGCCTACCTATGGCCACAGTACTGCGTCATAACAAAAATTCACAGCAAAACTCAATGGCCTATAACAATAGCTCTGAATTGACACTCACAATTCTGGGGGGCAGCTGGGTGGTTCTGTTGATCTGGACTAGGCTTGGCTGGTCTCTCCTGGGCTTGCCCACAGCTGTGGTCAACTGGTGTGTACGTGGGGGCCTGGGTGGTCAAGGATGCCCTCATCGGCCCCATCTCCTGTGCACCTCCCACAGTCTTAGACTCCCACAGGCTTCTTGGCTTGCTCTTGTGACCAGAACAGAGGCAGAGAGGCCTCCGAGGCCCAGGTTCAGAACTCAGAATTCTTCCTGACTTCTCCAACACTCTGTTGTTGTGGGAAGAAGATTCTGGTGACCGTCATTCCCGGCTCATCTTTGTCTGGTTGGATCCAGATAATGAAGGCTGAGGGGATGACGTTGATTTGAGAAGATAAAGACTTGGACTAAACAAGGAAAAGGAAGAGAGCAAAGAGTGAGACCTTTAGAGAGAGTTTTATGGCTTCCTTGGTAGCTTCCCTGATAGCTCAGTTGGTAAAGAGTCTGCCTGCAATGCAGGAGACCCTGAGTCGATACCTGGGCCAGGAAGATCCACTGGAGAAGGGATAGGCTACCCACTCCAGTATTCTTGGGCTTCCCTGGTGGCTCAGCTGATAAAGAATCCACCTGCAATGTGGGAGACCTGGGTTCGATCCCTGGGCTGGGGAGATCTGGAGATGGAAAAGGCTACTCACTCCAGTATTCTGGCCTGGACTCACAGAGTGACTTTCACTTTCACTTTAGAGAGAAGCAGAATTTGGGACTGGAATATGCCAGCAAAGATGGAAACTCTATGTTTCAAAATGTTTCACTGGGAACAAGACTGAGATCCTCTTTGGGGCTCTTGGAAAGGCGTTGGTAGAGGTTTGATCGCCTTGTACTTATTCTATGACTGGGACTGGCATTGCTTTGAGCGTGAGTGTGTGCAGCCTGGCAGTGGCTTGTGGGGGGACAGGACAGTGGTGCCACTGAGCCAGGCACACCACCAGCCTCAGGCCACAGTCTAATAAACATCTCACAAACACCTCAGTTCAAGTACCAGGTGGCACTTAACCAAGGGGATAAATCAATCTCAACTCTAAATGAAAGCTGGAAATGAAATGGCCTTTCCTAGAAAGAGACGGCCAATTCACCCGACCGCACATAAATTTTGCCTTCATTTGAAATTGGAAGAAATCTTGCAGATCCTTCTTCCTGATTAAAAATGTCATAAATCCCGGGGATCAGAGGGAGAACCAAACCCTCTCTGGCCTCTGAAGTCTAATGCATTCCAGAACAGGGTCCACTCAACTCGTAAAAGTCCCCTAATATGTGGTTCTGAGCCCACAGAAAATATTTGCAGAAAATCATGAGTTGCTCACTTAAGAATGTGTCTAAGGGATTTCTGAAAACACATCCTTTTTGTGAGATTCTACTTTCTGGTCTTTTCTGTCTTTGTGTGCTAAGTTGCTTCAGTCGTGTCTGACTTTTTGTGACCCTACGGGCTGTAGCCCACCAGACTTCTCTGTTCTTGGAATTCTCCAGGCAAAAATACTGGAGTGGGTTGCCACGCCCTTCTCCAGGGGATCTTCTGTCTTTAAGTAAGTGTTTACAGACACTCAGGCACTATACAGGTTTTATAACCACAGGAGGAAAATGCAATTCCAAGAGCCTTTTGGTCGTGTCAATGTCTGAAGAACAAGTACACGAGTTAGCAGGTATCCTTATCTCAGCAGTGACACTTGATGACCTCTGTGCGTGGGAAAGAGATGAACAAGGACATGGAGTGGCCTCAGGGAAATACCCTTCTAGCAAGGCAGCCAGCTTCAAACAGAAAGCGGAGCCTGCTACCTGGGGTCAGACTCAGACACCTGGATTGCTCCTTAAGTCTCACAACCCGGGGGCTGTCTTTACAGATCAGGTCATGTTGCACCTCTGCTTAAAATCCTCCAGTGGATTTTTTTCATGAGTTGCCATATGAAATTTCTCTGATTTCATATCTATTACGATCTAGCCCTTATATGTTTATCTTTCTTTTTTTTACTAAAGGCCATACCTTATTCAGATAGCTTCGATTTTCCCCTAATATCTTTTTATTTTTCCAGAATCCCATCTGGGAGACCACATTACAATCATGTCTCCTTAGGCTCCTCTTTTATATATGCATATATACATTTTTTTTAAATTGGAGGATAATTACTTTACAATATTGTGGTGGTTTTGCCATACATTGACATGAATCGCCCACAGGTGCACATGTGTCCCCCCATCCTGAATCCACCTCCCACCTCCCTCCCCACCCCATCCCTCTGGGTTGCCGCGAGCACTGGCTTTGGGTGTCCTGCTTCATGCATCGAACTTGCACTGATCATCTAATTTACATATGGTAATATATATGTTTCAATGCTATTCCCTCACATCATCCCACCCTCACCTTCTACATAGGCCAATAGTCTGTTCTTTACATCTGTGCCAAGTTCAAACTTGCCAGGATCTTGCAGCTAAGAAGAGAAATTATGAAAAGATGAAGTTTTTGATGATAAAATGAGAATAACATAGGTCCTGTGTCAGGTTGGGGGTCGTGTCTGAAGTCTTTTCCAAACTAGAATAAACAGGTTCAGACTTAGGATTTAGATGCCAGGGAATTTGTTGGTTTGAAAAAGACTTGGAAAGAACTTCTGGGCTAGAAACCACTTTTTCTCTACATTAATATTTCAATCTTATCTTCCTGGGCCACAAATAAACAGAAGGAGCTGAAGGAATAGTAGAGAATCTTGAAAGACAGCTTTGCATTCACTTTACTGTATGTTTATTGAACACCTACTATGTGCCAGGCACCTGGAAATCGAGGGGCCACATAGATACACACCCAGACTACAACCTGACTGAGCAGCGCGCAGTTCATGCGACTGTTCCTGACGGCCTGCAGCGAGCACAAAGGCAGTGAGGTGTACGCCGTCGTAAATTAGTCCGCAGGATATACATCCAGAGTGACCCAACACAAACGGTAGAATTTGGAGAACCAGGGTGTGTCGGTGGAGGCTCATCATTTGTGTCCCTCTGGTGTGGGATGTTGATAACGAGGGAGGCTGTGCATACGTGAGGGCGGGGTGTATACGGGAAAGTTCTGTATCTTCTCTTCAATACTGCTGAGAATCTAAAATTACTCTAAAAAAATAAAGCCTATCAAACATTAAAAAAAAAAATCCTCCAGTGGTTGCCGGTGTCCTGAGGGAAAGCTTCTACTTCTGCAGACCACAAGGACTGCCCAAACTCAGGTTCCAGCTCACCTCCTTGGCATTTCCTCCGTCAGCCACCAGCCCCCCGCCATCCACCACTCCCTCAGGTACACATGGAATCTTAAAACCATCGGTAAGTTCTGGTGAAACAAAACAGTCCTGGAAGCGGCTCGTGGGTCTCTGCCTGCTGTGAAACGTCTCCAGCTTCTGTGTCTTTGGTCATTTAGTTTCCACTGCTTGCAAGGCTCTCTCTGCTGCTCCAGACGGTGGAGGAAACCCCCTCATCTCAGAAGTCACCCCCTCAGAAGCCTTACTCCACCGCCCTAAGCAGCCATGTGTCCCTCCAACCCACCTCTCTGAAGCCCCGTGTCACTCTGTCCATAGGACTCACTTCCGTGTCCCGTAAAGCAGGACATCTTCCAGACAGCCACCAGGGAGAGCTGGTATAAGATAATCGACACAGTAAATTTGATAGCAGTATTTATTTAACCCTACATACTCAGATGAGTGGTTAACAAGTATATACTGATGGACCTGACATTCCTCAGAGATAATCTGCATCTCTTTAGTGAGGAGACCAGGTTAGCTTCACTCGTTTATTCATTCACCAATACATGTCTGTTAAGTGTCATCTATCTGCCGTCGTATCAAATAATCTGTTGCTCTTAAAATTTAGTGGATTGCAACTTAAAACGTAGAGGCTTCCTATTTCCACACACCTTCATCTGATCAGCATTCTGAGATTCGGGCAGGTCTGGGTTGGAACAGCCTGTGTCTGTTTCACGTGGTGTTGGCTGGGACGGTTCAGCTAGGCTGGAGGATGCAAGATCGTTTCATGTCTACATCCGGTATCTCTGCTCAGATGACCAGAGAGGCTGTGGGGTAGCTGTGTCTCTCCTCTCCTGTTCTCTGATTGTCCAGGCTCTGTCTCTGCAGGCGGTGCCTCTAGCTGGCTTGGACATGGGCTCGCAGGGTTTCCAGACAGGGAACGCAGAAGCCACAAGGCCTCTTACGTTCAGAGCTCTACAGTGTATATAAAGTTACCTGCTCCACATTCCATTGGTCAAAACAGCCATGTGGTCAGCCAGTGTTCAAGCAGTGAAGAAATAGACACCACCTCTTGATGGGGGACGGGAAGGGGATGAGGGAAGCAGGAGTCATCAAGGCCATTATACAAAGCCTAGGCCATACAGGCTGTGGTAGGTGCTGGAAAAGCACCGATGAAGAAGACACAGCTCCTGCCCTCAGAGAGTTGAAGTTGGGGAGATAATACAGTGAGTCCCCTGCTTACAAACTTCCAGGTTGCAAACTTTCAAAAATGTGAATGTGCGTTCACTTGTTCAATCATGTAAGTTCACATGTCTGATGTACAATGTCACATGTGTGCCTTCTCTACAAATGGTTGTGCTTTTGTGTACTTTACTGTACAGCACTGTATAGAGTACAGAAGTACAAGTGTCTTTATTTCAAGCCCAGGATGTCCAGAAGCAAGCGTAAAAATAGCAGTATATAGCTGACTGTGGTACTTTGGTACCCAGGCTAACTTTGTTGGAACTATGAAAAACTCGGACTTGACAAACACACTCTCAGCACAGAACTTCTTATGTGGGGGACTTACTGTAAATAGATTACTAGATGATTGCTAAATACTAAATTAGGTGCCACAAATGTGTACAGGTTGGGCACCTTTCTCCACCCTTACTTATAAAGCACAGTATTTGTAAAAGAAAAATTACTATGATTCTCCCTACTAAGGAAATGGAAACCCACTCCAGTATTCTTGCCTGGGAAATTCCATGAATAGAGGAGCCTGGCAGACTACAGTCCAAGGAGTCACAGAGTTGGACATGACTGAAGGGACTAACCATGCATGCAGCCCTACTAAGGAAGGGGTGGTAAGCGTTGGGGGAACATACTTGCCTTGTCTTCCCAAATTATTTGCAGACTCCTTGGAACCTTGAAGACATATATTCTCCACTCAGGCTTCTCTCACCATCGGTTTGTCCTCTTCTCTTCTCCCAGAATGGTCTCATTCACCTTCCTATTTTCAGGCATCAGGTTAAAACACCCCAGGAGAAATCCTTACTGCTTCTCTTGTCCAGCTACTGTCTCTTAGGGCCATCTGTGGCCACCTTCAGAAGTTCATATTTTCACCTGTACATCCCATCACCGCTCCACCTGACTCAGATTAAATTAATACCTTCTACACATTAACACAAAACCTTTTACAACAGACCTTGTTCATGAACAAGCAGCTTTTGAATGTTTAGGAATCTGATCAAACCTACGCATCCTCTCTCTAAGTAAATTCATAAGCGTATCCTTGCATTCTGCTTACAATATCAGATGGTCTACCCACCTCTAAAATCTAGGAAGGGACCATTGCACTGGTTTTGTGTTTTCATCTCTACTTCTCTATTTTTCTGCAGGATGCTCTGCATGATGCGCAAAAGCACAACAATGATACAAACACGAATCAACCAGTCCATCCATCAGGGTTTCAGGACAATGGCTGACATCTTGTTCAGTCTTCTCTGGTGAGAGCAGTGAGGTCTACTTCTTGCTGAAATGTGTATTGTCATCCCAATGGTTAATCAAGAACAAGCTGGAGAGGATTCCAGAAGTACTCACAGTCAAATCCCTCAAGCCTGTGGTGAGAGCCAGGGAGTCTGAGCATTTAGAAGAGGCTTTCTCTTTACAGTAACTCAGCAATCCTTGTCTCAGGCCGGATCACCGCCTAAGCCTGTGTCAAGGACAGGAGCTTAGCTGCTGGCCACGTGATCTCATCCTTCCCGTCCCCTGCGGTCCCCCAGACACCCACCAATCGATGGTGCAGGAGGACAGCCTAGGGACTACCAGAAGGAAGACAAAACTGTCAACCACTTTCCAGTTCCTCCCTGATGTAGTGGGAAGCGGGAGAGGCTCTGAGCCCTTCTGCTAAAAAAGCGAATGGATAGATCCAGCACAGCAGGCTGGATCTGAGACTGTTGTCCTCGTGTGGCCAGACCTGATCATCTAACTTAAGAGCATCTTTTCTCCTCTCTTCCCTTCATCTCCCTGTTCCCCAAGGAACAAAGAATGCTTTGTGGACTTGGTTTCATTAGTCTTCAGAAAACCCTGGGGGACAGACTGGGGGCAAGATGCTGAATCCTTCTTTGTCCCAGGAGACTGTGTCTGGGGGAGGGAGAGGCTTGCTAAGGTCATCAGATGCTTGCCAAGGTCACAGGATGCTCAGCTTCCAATGCCAAGAGCCTGGCTCTAACCCTAAACCAGTGCTTTCCAAACTGCCTGGCAGGCCATGGAGGGTTCTGAGAGGGACTTGGGGACAAAGGTGGCACCCGGTGCATGGTCAGTAGAAGGAGCTTTAATCTCCCATATTCTAATCAGCTGCCCCAAACACAGGCATCTCCAAATAACCTAGAGTCTAATGAAATCCACCTACTCTGTGTCTAAGAAAACCTATGTCTGGTTTCTCTGGTGGCTCAGTGGTAAAGAACCTGCATGCAGTGCAGTAGGTGTGAGTTGACGCCTAGATCAGAATGATCCCCTGGAGAAGGAAATGGCAACCCACTCCAGTATTCTTGCCTGGGAAATCCCATGGACAGAGGAGCCTGGCAGGCTATAGTCCACGGATTCACAAAGAATCAGAAGCGACTTAGCAACTAAGCAACCTATGTCTAATAGAAGCCTGTAATAATAATTTATAACCTGTTATACAATATGCATTATATATAATTATGTTATATATCATATGGTGGTTTTGTGGTTTAGTCAGTAAGTCCTGTCTGCCTCCTATGACACTGTGGACTGTAGCCCACCAGACCCTCTGTCCATGGGATTTTCCAGGAAAGAATACTGGAGTGGGCTGCCATTTCCTACTCTAGGGGATCTTTCTGATCCAGAGATCCAAGCCAGGTCTCCTGCATTGCACGTGGATTCTTTACAAGCTGAGCCACAAGGGAAGTCCATATATATCATATAATATAACCTATGATAACTCATAAGAATAAAAAGCTGCACCCAGTAAAAGCCTAAATAACCTATATTTGATAAAACTTTGCTATTTAATTGTAGTTTGAGACAAGTCTCTGGCCCCCCTTTACAACCAGATTAATGGTCCTAATCTCCTTTGATGTTGACATGCTGAAGCCCCCACAGCCAAGGGCGAGGAGAGGCTGTGTAAAAGTGACTCAGGGGACCCCACCCCACCCCGCAGAGCTGTTTATGTACAGGAAGTCCCCTAGGTACCAATGAGCTTTTGTTCGGAGTGCACATTCATAAGTCGAATTTGTTGGATGTGTGCATGCTAAGTCGCTTTAGTCATGTCTTTGCGATCCCATGGACTTCAGCCCACCAGGCTCCTTTCTCCATGGGATTCTCCAGCCAAAAATACTGGAGTGGGTTGTCATTTACCATTGGCTATGTACTGCTGCTTCTACACTTGCTTCTGGGCTTGAAATAAAGATAGTTCACTACTGTGATCTGTAGGGTGATGTACAGTAACGTACACAAAACCACAACCACATGTGGAAGATGCACACGTGTGACAGTGTATAAATGTGCATTATCTTTATCTATATCAAGATTTTGCTTATTTCCGCTCGAATGGAATCTCACAGCAAAAAAATGACCCTGGAAGAGTTTAAAGTTGCTAAGTCTCAGATTTCTCAGTTGCAAAATACTAAAAAAAAATGCCTCAAGGATGAGAAAATTGTGTGGGTAGCATTCTGCATGCAGGAGGTCCCATTTTATAAGTTTCTGTTGAAAAAGTGAAATTGGTTTTGCTTCAGTCCTCTATTTCTCATACTTAACAGGGGACTATGATCTCAGACTACTTATAATGTTTATAGAAGGAAGGAATGCACTCCGAGACTACATATAAATGATTTAAACACCATACAATGTTTCGGAACATCTACCTTATGATTCACTTGTAGAGCATCGATAATCAAGAACTGTTTATATGATCAGTAGGCAAAATGTCACCAGAATGACAGAAGGTGCCAATTAAGTAAAGTAATTTATCACAGAAACATGTTGAAAGACTCTGGAGCATTGTGCACAGGGACCATTCTATTACTTAGATCTATGTTTTACCGGGAAATTTATGTCAATAAAATGACATAAATTCATTCTCATTAAGCATAATGAGTTCATCCAACTCAACTAATAATATGGAACATCTGTCAGGGTGACCTTCCAACATGCTCTTTTCGGTTGTGTCACAGAGCTAGTTGATTTGTACTTCCTCAAGTGCACCAGGGGGTCAAGGTCAGCCGAATGGTCAGTGCGTAATTACTGGGAGACCCGCCTCTCACTTGCTATTGTGGATTGAGCCCTGTCCCTAGAGACGAGTCACCCCAATTGCGTGCTAGACAAGTCTAGTCATTTGGGATGCTAGGAGAGATGAAGTAAGGGAAGGGAGAGGGGAAAATGGAAGGAAGAAGGAAGGAAGAATGAAGTTTCATTATCCTCTATGTTTGGCAGACACAGGATGAAATCTTTATTGCAAAACTTCTCAGAGCCTTTACTATAACTCTGCATTATGACTTCCCAAGTGGAAGATTGGATAGTCAGTATTTTGTTGTTGTTCAGTCACTCAGTCAGGTCGACTCTTTGTGACCTCATGGACTGCAGCATACCAGGCTTCCTTGTCTTTCACCATCTCCTGGAGTTTGCCCAAACTCATGTCCATTGAACCTGTGATGCCATCAAACCATCTCATCCTCTGTTGTCCCCTTCTCCTCCTTCCTTCAATCTTTCCCAGCATTAGGATCTTTTCCAATGAGTGGGCTCTTCACATCAGGTGGCCAAAGTATTGGGACTTCAGTTTTAACATCAGTCCTTCCAATGAATATTCATGTTTGATTTCCTTTAGAATTCACTGGTTTGATCTCTTTGCTGTCCAAGAGACTCTCAAGAGTCTTCTCCAGCACCAAAGTTCAAAAGCATCTATTCTTCGGTGCTCAGCCTTCTTTATGATCCAACTCTTACATCTGTACATGACTACTGGAAGAACCATAGCTTTGACTATATGGACCTTTGTCATCTGTTTGCATGATGTATTGGAAAGAATGATGAAAACGCTCATGAAAACGCTTGGGAGAATATGGGATAAGATGCTCCAGCCTGGCTCCCTTTTCACTGAGTATATGACCCAACATGAATGTTCTTTGCTCAGGTTCTGCCCAAGCCCTGAGTCGTTCTCACCATAAATAGTTTGGATATCTCGTGAGAAGAGTGCTGCCGAGTGGGACTTTTCTGCCCATCCTAGCTTCTCTGGAGTCCTTCAAACCAGCATGACAGGTCTCCTCAGGACCCCGCAGTGGACTGGGATCAGCCCTCAGTTCCCAAGTGGAGGAAGACCAGAGGAAGGCTGTATAAGTAAGTCCCATCTTTGGGCAGAGCCAAGCTAAAACTAAGGGGTCTTACTCTGGCCTCACTTACCCAGTACAAAGAGCATGAGCAGTAGATGAAGTCAGTGGTCCCAAGTCCATATATCCACTAAGGATGAGCAAGGGGCAAGAATAACAGGAAATGTGGGGGCCAAAAACATGTGCCCAAGGTATTGCTGAGACTGGACCTGGGGACACAGTGACTGAAGGGGGTGGCCTGCTTTCAGAGCCAAGGTCCTGAGCAGGCTCTCAACGAGGCAGGTTGTGTGATGGGGAGCACAGGCTTACAGAATGGTGGCTGCTGGAATTGCCCTTGTTCTCACAGTCCTGGAATCAATGAGTCTGCGGGCTTCCCGGGTGGCTCAGTGGTAAAGAATCAGGAGATGTGAGTTCCATCCTTAGGTCGGGAAGATCCCCTGCAGAAGAAATTGGCAACCCACTCCAGGATTCTTGCCTGGGAAACCCCGTGGGCAGAGGAGCTTGGTGGGCTATAGTCCATGGGGTTGCAAAGAATCAGGCACGACAGAGCAACTAAACAACAAGAAGTCTGGAGTGAGCCTTTGCCCCTGCAAGCTCACTGACTCCTAGTCACCACTGTGTCTGCCTTAACCTCCAGTTGGATAAATAAAGGGCTTCCTAATAAAGCCCTTCAGGATTTAGGAGGCTAACGAACTGCCTCCTTCCTTCCAGACCCTAACCATGACTTTGCTTCTGGGCCCCAGCTGCCAGATGGCTCTTGTGTCAGAACAGAAAGAACGTGCAGAACAAGAATACTTCCACCCTCCCGACGGTGCCAACATCCCAGCTGCCTGGAGGTTCCTGAGAGGACAGGGTGGGGTGGGGACTGGACAAGAGAAGACTCCAACAGGAACATGAGAGGTGTCTATCTGTAAGAGGCTGTGGCTGCTTCTTGCTTATCTTAACCTCTACTTTTATCCCTTACAGTGATATGAGTCTTAGACACTCCTGTGTTCCTCCCATCTCTTCCAAATGTTCCTTCCATTGCGTCTAAAAAATGCTGTATTATAATAGTACTGCAATGTTTCATATTAATTTTATAACTAGCAGCACTATCATTTATAATATTCTAATTAATACTTTTACAACTGACATATGGGAGAACAGTGTATAAGTAAAGGGATAATACATATTTATAATTTTAACAGGAAGAAGATTAAAACTTGGTATCTTTAAAAAAAAAAAAAAAAACTTGGTATCTGCCTTGCAGTTTAACAAATAGGAACAGCAGACTGGTTCCAAATAGGAAAAGGAGTAGGCCAAGGCTGTATATTGTCACCCTGCTTATTTAACTTATATGTAGAGTACATCATGAGAAACGCTGGACTGGAAGAAACACAAGCTGGAATCAAGATTGCCGGGAGAAATATCAATAACCTCAGATACGCAGATAATACCACCCTTATGGCAGAAAGTGAAGAGGAACTAAAAAGCCTCTTGATGAAAGTGAAAGTGGAGAGTGACAAAATTGGCTTAAACTTCAACATTCAGAAGACGAAGATCATGGCATCTGGTCCCATCACTTCATGGGAAATCTATGGGGAAACAGTGGAAACAGTGTCAGAGTTTATTTCTCTGGGCTCCAAAATCACTGCAGGTGGTGACTGCAGCCATGAAATTAAAAGACGCTTACTCCTTGGAAGGAAAGTTATGACCAACCTAGATAGCATATTCAAAAGCAGAGACATTACTTTGCCAATAAAGATCCGTCTAGTCAAGGCTATGGTTTTTCCAGTGGTCACGTATGAATGTGAGAGTTGGACTGTGAAGAAAGCTGAGTGCTGAAGAATTGATGCTTTTGAACTGTGGTGTTGGAGAAGACTCTTGAGAGTCCTTTGGACTGCAAGGAGATCCAACCAGTCCATTCTGAAGGAGATTAGCCCTGGGATTTCTTTGGAAGGAATGATGCTAAAGCTGAAACTCCAGTACTTTGGCCACCTCAATGCAAAGAGTTGACTCATTGGAAAAGACTCTGATGCTGAGAGGGATTGGGGGCAGGAGGAGAAGGGGACGACAGAGGATGAGATGGCTGGATGGCATCACTGACTCAATGAACGTGAGTCTGAGTGAACTCCGGGAGTTGGTGATGGACAGGGAGGCCTGGCGTGCTGCAATTCATGGGGTCACAAAGAGTTGGACACAACTGAGCGACTGAACTGAACTGAACTGAATACTGTAAATTCCTGGTTTGTGTTTAATGCATTACTTCACCCTTCTAACCAAGAGAAACGCTATCCTAAATCTTATAGTAATCATTCTCTTGCTTTTCTTTATGGATTTTCCATGGTAAATCCCAAGCAATATTACATTTAGTTTTGCCTATCTTTGAACTTTGGATGAATGAAATCGTGCTTTCATAGGTATGTGTGCTCAGTCCTGTTTATGTCCAACTTTTTGCAATACTATGGACTGTAGTCCACCAGGCTCCTCTGTCCATGGGATCTCCCAGGCAAGAAAACTGAAGTGGGTTTCCATGCCCTTCTCCAGATAAAAGAAATCATCATGTATATATTCTTTTGTAACTATCTCTTGTCACTCAACTTTGAAAACCATAAAGATAAATATAAATTTCATTTCTTAAATTTTATTATTCAATGGTATTTCATTGACTGAATGCAGCATACATTATTTCTTGACTCTAGTGCAAATGAGCATTTGATTATTCTAGCATTTTGTTGTTATGAATGAAAAACATTCTTGTATTTGACCCCTACTGTGTATACGCAAGAATTTTCCTAAGACAAAGCTCTTCAAAAAACTTATTTTTGCCTGAGTATCTGCTAAAACCTTTGAGAAGCAAAATATTTCTTTAAATATTTTTTTAGCAAACATCTAAAATTTTTAGATAGAGACTTAAGTGTTTGCAAAGACTGTAATATTTGACATGGTAGAAATATGGTAAAGGGCTTCCCGGGTAGGTCAGTGGTAAAGAATCCACTTGTCAGTGCAAGAGACTCGGGTTCAATTCCTGGGTCAGGAAGACTCCCTGGAGAAGGAAATGGCAGCCCACTCCAGTATTCTTACCTGGGAAAAATCCCATGGACAGAGGAACCTGTTGAGCTACAGTCCACGAATCCACGGGGCCGAAAAAAGAGTTGGACGTGACTTCAAAACTATAAAGCAACACCAAATATGGTAAAACCTTATGATGATGCAAATTCACATACAAATCCATGAGCAGTTGGCACTTTCACCCACCATTTCCTGTTCTCAAATCAGATTTTATCTTCCGTAGGAGTGGGGCAGAGAAAGACGCTAAAGGAGCGGATGCGGCTGGGGAGGAAACCGCAGGCGACGGGCCCGGCGCATATGAAGGAAAGTGTGTGCGTGTGTCTCCAGGAACCGCCCAGCCCCGACTCCCACACCCAGGCTGACACCCTGCCTTCAACTCACAGAGATTCCTGCAGCTGCTGCGGTGTTTCTGTACATTACAGGAAGTTTCAAGACACAGAAATATTGCCATTGATATTAAAGCTGGAAAGGAATAGTATAGAAAGATCATTTGATGGTTTGAATTCTTCTGTGGTTTTAGGCAGAGTCACTTAGTAAACTAGCATTTTTTTAAATTATTTTTAATGATCCCTCAGCTGACAACTTGATGAGACCCTTTTTTGATTTTGTTGAAAGTAAAGAACTGTCAAGTATTTGACTCATAAAATCCTTTTCAGTCATTTGAGGAATGTTTTTTATCAAATTCTGGGAAACAGAACAAAGAATTTTTATCCTATGCTTGTTCCAGAAAGATTTATCAAGGGCTAATATCGTATCTATAATTTTTTCACTTAGAGTCCCCTTGCTTATAGGTTATGTAACCTGGAAAGGTTAAAAAAAGGAAATATTGTTGATTCTAATCAAATTTTGCTCATATAATATTTTTAATAAAATTCTTTTTATCCTAACATGTACTTTTAAAACATTTCCATCTAAACTTTAGAGATGAAGATAGAATCCATTCAATTTATGAGTAATAACCAGGATATAACTGAACAGGCAAAACTAATCTTTAGCTTTAACCAATCAGTCAGGCCAGACTTTGTGTCAGGAGAAAGATCTGACTTCGTATCTCAAATTAAGCGAAAGTTTGCTGTGAAACCCTGGCAAACATTTTACTTTTGTATTATGAGTCTAACATAGACAATACATAGGCAGATGAGTGGGATGGACGCGTACATGGCACATGATAGAAATATAGTCTTGCTCTAAATTTGTCTTGTGGGTGAAATAAGACAGTGCTACCTTTGATATTCACAAGAGTGATGCGTTTTGGAGAGTAGTTGGTGATTTCAGGAGGCAAGGAAAATTGTCGTCTCTGAGGCTAGATTCAGAATATCCTGATGTGAACCAAAATATTCCATTGCTAACACAACACTCTGCTCTTAACAGAAAATTTACAAGACCACAAAAATCACAAAGCCCCACCACAGGTTAATGGTATCTTGATTGACAGAAGCCTCAGGGCAACAATATCTCGCATTGACTTTTTGGCGCTCCCCAGGGATTTTTTTACATCCCAGAGAGATGCACCCAAGTGAGAGAGGGTCAGTGAGAGGTTTTCTTTTGTAGCAACAGAATAAGGATGATTGTGAAAAGGGAGAACCAGCAAAGTTTGTTTTTTTCTCTAAAGTGTGTTATCAGACAGAACAATTTTAGAAAAGAGTACAGATAGATATTGAAGATCTAAAAATTAATTCACTCAAAGACACCTACGCTTGCAGAGTCCTGGAAAAATCTTCATGAAACCCCAGGAAACATTCGCACTACAGTGTGAAGACAACTGCCAAAGAACAAATACTCTGGGGTAGAATCGAGGGTCATAAGATGTGCGTAGCGTCAACTTTATGAGATAATCACAAACCGTTTTCCAAAGTGATTCTGCCAATGAACACTCCCACCTGCAACATACGAAAGCTCCTATTACTCCACATTCTTGCCAAAAAACTGGTGTTTTCAAGTTATTTGCTTGCCAGTATAATAGTTGCAAAATTTTATATCCTATTTTAATTAGTGTTTCTTCCATTACTAAGGCGATTGAATATCTTTTCTTGAGTTTATCGACCATTTACATTTTCTCTTTTGGGAAATTCTTCTTCCTGTGTTTAGTCCCTTTACCCATTGGAATCACTGGGGGTGTTTTTCTGGTTGGTTCTCAAGAGCTTTTCTTCAAACATACTGTACATATTAGTACTGTCTCAATTTTATGTATTAAAAACATAAATACATGTTCTGTATCTATGTTTGTTCTGTTACTCACAGAGTTTTAGAATGAATTTATGGTTGCCCCAGGGAAGGATAGGGGGAGGGGAGGGATAGTTAGGGAGTTTGGGATGGACATGTACACACTGCTATATTTAAAACGGATAACCAACAAGGACCTACTGCATAGCAGAGGGAACTCTATTCAGTGTTATGTGGCAGCCTGGATGGGAGGGGAGTTTGGGGGAGAATGGATACATGTATATGTGTGGCTGAGTCCCTTTGCTGTCCACCTGAAACTATCATAACATTGTTAATCGGCTATGCTTCAATACAAAAAAAAAAGTTTTAAAAAAAGTATGTTCTCTTGGTTCATAGGTTACATTTTTACTCTGTTTATAATATACTTTTATGAACAGAAGTCAATTTTAAGATATAGAATTTGTCAATATTCGCCATTATGATTTGTGCTTTTCAGATCTTAAGAAATTCTTCGTATCTCAAGATCATAAAGACATTCTCCTATATTTTCTTGTAAAAGTTTTGCCATTGACACTGAGTACTCAATCCATCTGAAATATTCTTTTGTCTGAGACAAAGCAAGGATCCACTTTCACTTCTTACCATCTAGATAACAAAGCATCCTTGCACCATTAACAGAGTTTCCCATCTTTTCCCCGCTAATCTGCAGGGCCAGCTCGGTCATCTAACAGGTTTCCAAATATGCGTGGATCAGATATTGGACTCCCTGTTTTTTCCCACTGGCCTGCCTAACTGTCCCCATATTAATGCCGTAACACATTAATTACTACAGTTTTATTATGTCTCCTTATTCAGAAGGGCAAATCTCTTCCTCCTGATTTTGGCACTTTGTCTTTTGCAGCGGTGACTGCAGCCATGAAATTGAAAGACGCTTGCTCCTTGGAAGAAAAGCTATGGCAAACCTAGACAACATATTAAAAAGGAGAGAAATGACTTTGCCAACAAAGGTCCACCTAGTCAAAGCTATGATTTTTCCAGTAGTCACGTGTGGATGTGAGAGTTGAACTAGAAAGAAAGCTGAGTGCCAAAGAATTGATGCTTTTGAACTGTGGTGTTGGAGAAGACTCTTGAGAGTCCCTTGGACTGCAAGGAGATCTGACCAGTCCATCCTCAGGGAAGTTAGTCCTGAATATTCATTGGAAGGACTGATGCTGAAGCTGAAGCTCCAATACTTCGGCCAACTGAATGGAAAAACTGACTCACTGGAAAAGACCCTGATGCTGGGAAAGATTGAAGGCAGGAGGAGAAGGGGACGACAGAGGATGAGATGGTTGGATGGCATCACCAACTCGATGGACATGAGTTTGAGCAAGTTCCAGAAGATGGTGAAGGACAGGGAAGCCTGGCGTGCTGCAGTCCATGGGGTTACAAAGAGTCAGACACGACTGAGTGATAAACTGACTTTTGCAGCAGCTGCGAAAGCACACACGCTTAACTTAGATCTCCCTTCAAAGAGAGAACGCGCCCTAGGGAGTGCACTCAGCGCGCCGTTTCCAGCCAGAGGTGACTTCAGCGTCTTCATCATCTTCAAACCCAAGGCTGTGCACTCCATGGACAGGCCCAGCTAATGACCAAACACAAAGGTGGTTGAGGAAGGGCTCCCACTGGCCTGAGTGGGAGTCACTTCAGGCAGCCATATACCCAAGTCCCCCTTGGACTAGTGGAGACCTCTGATAGCTACTCTGCAGACCGAAGCTCTCCTTGCCTGGTTCTCCCTTCTTCCTCCTATCTTTTCACAGGGGTAGAATCAATCTGAAGGGTCTGTCTGCCCCCTCCAGCTCCCTCTTTCCTGTATCTCTCATGGACATTACACTCAATAAACCTCTAACCTCATCTTTGCATCTTCTTCCCGGAAAATTCGACCAATGTACTTCATGAAAACTTTAGAATGTTCTCATCATGTTCTATTAGAAAACCTGTTGAGATATAAACTAGAATTGAATTGAATCTATTAATCAGTTTAAGGAGAACTGACATCTTTACAACATGAATACTTTCTATACATAAACATGCTATGTCTGTTTAGCTGGGTCTTCTTAATGTCCTTCAATAAAGTTTTTAATTTGTCACCAAAAAAGTAATTTGTGTGCCATTGTTAAAACCTTATTTCTTTGTAGTTTGCATGTTTGGTTGGGATGATATCTGGATAGTTAAATTTTTATTTTCTGATCTTTTGAACTTTCTTTTTTGGATCTAAAGAAATGTTCTAACTTTTACATCTTAGATCCATAAGCCTTAATAAACACTCCTACTAATTCTTTTCACTTCTTTGTATATTCATTTACATTTTCTTTGTAGACAGTATTATATATGAATTATGGCAGTTTCACGTCTACCTTTCCAAACTTTGAAATTAATTTATAATTCTTATCTAATTACATGACTTATGGCTTCTAGAAAAAGGTTGAATAGAAGAAGTTAAAGGACCATCCTGGTCTTGTTCTTGAACTTAAAGAGAATCCTTTTATTTATTTATTTATTTTTTAAATATATCTTTGTTTAATGATTTTTCTCCTTTCGGACATTCAGGTTTTTCCCCTCAAAATGTGCTGAAAGGTCTGAATAAAAGCTTCCAGGTGACATCCTTCCAAAACTATCCCCCCTTTCCTTTTCCACTCAGATCTATGTGGACATTGAAGGGACATGTTCTCTTGTAGGCAGATGTCCTCTGGTCTGGCTTTTACAAAAGCTAACACACATGCACAAGTTCTAATGGAAGGTTACCACGTCACGTTTATGTTTTGTTACCAATACATCAGTTCATTTCAGTTGCTCAGTTGTGTCCAACTCGTCGCAACCCCATGGACTGCAGCATGCCAGGCCTCCATGTCCATCACCAACTCCTGGAGTTTACTCAAACTCATGTCCATTGAGTCCATGATGCCTTCCAACCATCTCATCCTCTGTCATTCCCTTCTCCTCCCACGTTCAATCTTTCCCAGCATCAGGGTATTTTTAAATGAGTCAGTTCTTTGAATCAGGTGGCCAAAGTATTGGAATTTAGCTTCAGCATCAGTCCTTCCAATGAATATTCAGGACTGATTTCCTTTAGAATGGACTGGTTTGATCTCAAGAGTCTTTTCCAATACCACAGTTCAAAAGCATCAATTCTTTAGCACTCAACTTTCTTTATACTCCAACTCTCACATCCATATATGATTACTGGAAAAACCATAGCTTTGACTAGATGGACCTTTGTTTTTTAATTTTCTACCTTTGAGTATAGCATTGGCTATACATGTTCTGTCAATTATTTCATTAACTTTAGAAAAGTTTCCTTCTACTGATAATTTCCTAAGAAGTTTAAGAAAAATAATTAACAATACATTAGACCCCAGTGTACCCTGCCCCAAATTATTCAGTCTTATCTTTTTCTACAGCTATTGCTGCAGTTGAACAGAACTTGTATCTGAGGCACCATAGTGTTGTATTACTGAGAATTGAAAACCATTGCTGCTGTTATACTTTATACATCCTATTTTATCCTTTTCCTATTTTTTTTCTCCTTTCCACTTACTGACTTAATTGAATTCCTCTTCACTCCACACACACATCCAACTTTTTCTCCTTTACTAGCTTGGAAATGTACTTTATAATATGGTGTTAGTTTTCTTGAAAATTTTAAACTGCTTATTTAGCTTTTCAAAGGCTGGTGGCTCAGACAGTAAAGCGTCTGCCTACAATGTGGGAGACCTGGGTTCAATCCCTGGTTTGGGAAGATCTCCTGGAGAAGAAAATAGCAACCCACTCTAGTACTCTTGCCTGGAAAATCTCATGGACGAAAGAGCCTGGTGGGCTACAGTCCATGGGGTCGCAAAGAGTCGGACACGACTGAGCAACTTCACTTTCACTTTTCAGGGAGATATAAAACTTTACCTTCCTCCTGAACAACATTACTTTTGAGTGCTTTTAACTGCAAATATCCGTCCTGATTTATACAATATAAATATCCATAATTTTATTTCTATGCCAAATTTTTATACCTCCATAAATTAGACATTGTAGACTCTGCCTTTTATAGTCAAACTTTGGAGAGTTACCTGTAGGTTTACCATTATCTTTATTCACATTTCTATTTTGCATTTCATATCTTTAGGATTATTTTTCATCTCTCTGAAGTGCATTTTTTAGAAATTCCTTTAGTGGAAGCCTAAAGGAAATTAATTAGTACAGATTTTGTTTGATACGTTTTTATTCCAAAGTTATTTCTAAAAGATCATCTACTTGCATTAGAGTTATAATTTAAAAGTTATTTTCTCTTGACACTTTGAAAAAACTTTTTTCTTCAGCCTTATAACTTCCTTTGATACTATTTTTCCAGTTTTATTGAGATATAATTGACCTACAGCACCACGTGTATAGCATAATGATTTGATTTACTTATTTAGTGAAATCATTGCCACAATAAGTTTAGCTGTGTTACCATTCAGAAATCAGTTGTCAGTCTAATTTCAGTTTCTTTGTACATTTCTTTCTTCTCTCACTGGTTTTAAGATCTTCTCTTTGTCTTTGCTGGTGCTAAGTCGCCTCAGTCGTGTCCAACTCTGTGCAACCCCATAGACAGCAGCCCACCAGGCTCCCCCGTCCCTGGGATTCTCCAGGCAAGAACACTGGAGTGGATTGCCATTTCCTTCTCCAATGCGTGAAAGTGAAAAGTGAAAGTGAAGTCACTCAGTTGTGTCTGACTCTTAGTGATCCCATGGACTGCAGCCTACCAGGCTCCTCCGCCCATGGGATTTTCCAGGCAAGAGTACTGGAGTGGGTTGCAATTTCGCTATGTATCTGCTGCTGCTGCTGCTGCTGCTGCTGCTAAGTCGCTTCAGTGGTGTCCAACTCTGTGCGACCCCATGGACCACAGCCTACCAGGCTTCTCCGTCCATGGGGTTCTCCAGGCAAGAACACTGGAGTGGGTTGCCATTTCCTTCTCCAATGCATGAAAGTGGAAAGTGAAAGTGAAGTCACTCAGTCTTGTCTGACTCTTAGCGACCCCATGGACTGCAGCCTACCAGGCTCCTCCATCCATGGAATTTTCCAGGCAAGAGTACTGGAGTGGGGTGCCATTGCCTTCTCCTGCTATGTATCTAGGTGATACTTTTTTTTGATCTGGCTTGGGGTTTATTTGGCCCTGTAGATGTGAGAAATAGTATGTTTTATTGGCAGTAGAAATTTTCAGAGTTTTTTTTTTAATGTGACTTTTCCCTGTTTTCTACCATCTCTTTTTGGAACTTTCATTAGACTTCCTAACTCCTTTGTGTTCTTCTATTCTCATTCATACTTTTCTTGGCTCTCTGAGAGGCACTCTATGTAATTTCCTCATACCTATCTCCCAAAACCCCTGTATGTGTGTGTGTGTGCTTAGTCACTTAGTCGTATCTGACTCTTTGTGACCCCATGGACTGTGGCCCTCGATGTTCCTCTGTCCATGGGATTCTCCAGACAAGAATACTGGAGTGGGTAGCAATTCCCTTCTCCAGGGGATCTTCCTGACCCAGGGATTGAACTGTGTCTCCTGAATTGCAGGCAGATTCTTTACCATCTGAGCCGAGAAGCAACAGACAAATAACAATCGAGGGGGCATCCTCCAATAAATGTCAGTAATCCTCAAAAACATAAAATCATCAAAAAGTCAAAATCATCAAAAACAAGGAAAGTCTGAAAAACTTACAGCCAAGATAGTCCTAAAAAATATGACATTTAAGTGTAATGTGGATCCTCCAGGATGGAAGCCTAAAACAGGAGAAAAAAAAAAAAAAAAAGACATTAAGGAAATTCAAGGAATTCTGAATAACTTATGGACTTCAATGAATAATAATGTATCAATATTTGTTCAGTTCAGTCACTCAGTCGTGTCTGACTCTTTGCGACTCCATGAATCACAGCACGCCAGGACTCCCTGTCCATCATCAACTCCTGGAGTTCACTCAAACTCACGTCCATTGAGTCAGTGATGCCATCCAGCCATCTCATCCTCTGTCGTCCCCTTTTCCTCCTGCCCTCAATCCCTCTCAGCATCAGAGTCTTTTCCAATGAGTCAACTCTTCGCATTGAGGTGGCCAAAGTACGGGAGTTTCAGCTTTAGCATCATTCCTTCCAAAGAAATCCCAGGGCTGATCTCCTTCAGAATGGACTGGTTGGATCTCTTTGCAGTCCAAAGGACTCTCAAGAGTCTTCTCCAACACCACAGTTCAAAAGCATCAATTCTTCAGCACTTAGCCTTCTTCACAGTCCAACTAAATATTCGTTAATTAATTATGATAAATGTTCTCTACTAATGTAAGATGATAATCATAAAAGAAACTGGTCCTGTGGTTATATGGAAATGCTGTGCTAGCTTTGCAATTTTCTTGTAAATCCAGGACTGTTCTAAAATGTAATGTTTATTAATAAAATACTTTATCTAGCATTTTTAGGTGTACTATCATGGGAGGAGTCTTATCTAACATCTAGTCATCCATATTTCCATAAATATTTCCACTCTTTATTGAGAGCTTTATTCCCATATGTAATTTTCACCTTGATTGGTATATAAGGGTTCTCCAGAGAAATAGAACCAATGGAAAGGAGATAAATATAAACAGACATAGTTATATAAACAAACATCCATATATTATCTATGTGTATACACTGGGGTTGGCCAAAAAAGGTCACTTGGTTTTTCTATAACATCTTACAGAAAAACCCAAGCAAACTTTTTGACCAATCCAATCTTATTTATTATAAGGAATTGGCTCACAGGATTATGTAAGTTGAGAAGCCCTAAGACCTGTAGTTGGAAAGTCAAAGATGCAGAAGAATTGATGGTGTGGATAGCATTTGAGTGTGAAGGCTTGAGAACCAGGAGAGTTGATGACATAGGTTCCAGTCCAAAGCCAGCAGGCTCCATACCAAGGAAGAGCCCAAGTCCCAGCTCAAAACAATCAGGTAGGTAGAGTTCCCTCTTCCTGAACTTCTCTGTTCTACCCAAATCTTCAGGTGATTAGCTGAGGTCCAGCCATATTATCTTCCCAGATGGCTCAAGTGGTAAAGAATCTGCCTGCCAATGCAGGAGATGCGAGTTCAATCCCTGAAGCAGGAAGATCCCCTGGAGGAGGAAATGACAACCCACTCCAGTATTCTTGTCTGTGAAATCCCATGGATAGAGGAGGCTGGGGGGCTATAGTCTATGGGGTAGCAAAGCGTCAGACACGACTGAGCACACACATGCACCCATATTAGGGAAGTCCATCTCCTTTATGTAGTCTACCAAATTCAAAAGTTACTCTCATGCGGAAACACCCAGGATAATGGGCTAATGTTTGACCGTAAGCCTGGGTACACTGTGACCCAGCCGAGTTGACCTATTGAATGAATCGTCACGGTGGAAGTCAACAACGAGCCAGGCTGCAGACCTCCAGCCCTGGCAGCTGAGACTCCAGCATCCATGCTCCTTTCAGCATAGGGAATTCAGCAGTGGGGTCTACTTGGGGACATGTTTTGGGGGGCATAATTTCCAACAATGATGAGGGACCCCAAACAGCCACCCCCTGAGCCCCTTGTGAAGACTGGACACAATTGTGTGTGGAATGCACTGTGTAGGCTGTTCACTTCTGCAGAGGTGAAGGACTGCCATTATTCCACTTATTCTCCTGGGGACTACCAGCATTCACATTATCTTCATTTTTTTTCTAGGCAGAAATGAAAAGATAACATATCTGAAAAGCTAAGCCCGTATGAATTCATAAAGAGAGGTTAGCTGACATCGTCTGCATCAAAGAGAAGAATAGCAGAGCAAATTTCTGTGTTGCTTCTGGCACACAAACCATTTTCTACTGCATTATCTTGTGTAATCCTTACCAAAATCCCGTACAATAGAGGCTATTATTATTCTGCTTTTTGTAGATGTAGAGAAAGCCCAAGAGGGGTTAAGTGACTGGCCCAAGATAACACTGCTAGGAAATAACTGAATTATATTTTTAACACCAGGCTTCGATTTCTAAATCTGTATTCTTCTCACTGTATCACAACCCCTCTCTTGAGAGGGAACAGTCAACTCAGCCCTGGGCAGCATAATTACCTGTAAAGAAAGACAAGAGAACCAAATTCCCTGTGGATCTCCTGGGCACAAGGCCTCTCTGAGCCCCCATTGCTTTGATTACAGGAAATAACCTTCACTCGGTCTCCATGACCTTCCCTGAGTTGCACTGGGCAGACTCAAGCAGTCATGAATTAGGGAAGGGAAAGGGATACGAGACCAGGCAGAAATTAACAGTCAAGAGCAGCCTTGGGTCAAGGTCCTGTTTTCCCATCCAAGGATACACAACAGTATCTTTGAGCTACTTTGCAGATACTGCAACCTCTTCCAGTTGGGAGAAGTTAAAGACTGATGATGGTATACTGCCCACAAGCATGCAGACCCCAGACCAATTGGACTTCAGATTTGATGATACTGACCCCTACTTACCTCACCACCAAATCATCAGAAGAACATCTATGTGCTGATCATGCTCTCTTTGAACGATTACTATAAAACTTCTCACTATCTTCCCCAAGTTGGGACATAAGGTTTTGAGGGCATTAGTCCGCTATGTCCCCCTCTGCCAGGCAAAGCAATAAAACTACCCTTTTCTATTTCACCCAAAACCCTGTATCAGAGACTCAATTGGGCCTCAGTGTACAGAGAAACTGAGTTTGGGGCATCATTTGCGATTAGCTGAAGATTCAGGTTTTTGGTTCTTCTACACTTAGAAGAACATATCCAAGTGAGGGGTAACAGTATCTAAGGAATCCAGTTTCCTGTGACTCATAAATTCATGCATTCCACCACCATCCATCCATCTGCCCAACAAACTAAAGGTTTATTATGTGCTGAGCACCATTACAGGCACTGAGATCACGTGACCTCAGCCTCACCATCAGCATCATCAACATTTTCTCCCCAATTACTGTGATTATGTGTGTGCCATAGGTGTCTAGGTAGAATGTCATGAAGTCCAAGATTGCAGAACGTGATGCCAATATGGTATTGGTCATGACTTTGACACATGTACTCACCAGAGCAGACACTGGAACACAGCATGAAGGAGACACAGTGAATTGGAGGGGGAAAAATGAAGCTATGCACAATTAATACATACAATATGCACGCAGGAACAAACACACTTTGTGGGTGGGTATTAGGAAGAAGTCATGATATCCAAATTCATAAAACTGTAAGGAACTTTTGCTCCTAAGTAGGCAGACGGATGAAAGATCTTCAGGTGATATAGCAAGGCTGGGTCGGTCCCATCACTTCAAGACAAATAGATGGGGAAACAATGGAAACAGTGAGAGACTTTATTTTCTTGGGCTCCAAAATCATTGCAGATGGTGAGTGCAGTCATGAAGTTAAAAGATGCTTGCTCCTGGGAAGAAAAGCTATGACCAACCTAGACGGCATATTAAAAAGCAGAGACATGACTTTGCCGACAAAGGTCTGTCTTGTCAAAGCTATAGTTTTTCCAGTAGTCATGTATGGATGTGAAAGTTGAACTATAAAGAAAGTTGAGCACAGAAGAATTGATGCTTTTGAACTGCGGTGTTGGAGAAGACTCTTGAGAGTCCCTTGGACTGCAAGGAGATCCAACCAGTGATCCTAAAGGAAATCAGTCCTGAATATTCATTGGAAGGACTGATGCTGAAGCCGAAGCTCAAATACTTGGGCCACCTGATGTGAAGAACTGACTCATTTGAAAAGCTCCTGATGCCAGGAAAGATTGAAGGCAGGAGGAGAAGGGGGTGACAGAGGAAGAGATGGTTGGATGGCATCACCGACTCAATGGACATGAGTTTGAGCAAGTACCAGGAGTTGGTGATGGACAGGTAAGCCTGACATGCTGCAGTCCATGGGATTGCAAAGAGTCGGCACAACTGAGCAACTGAACTAAACTGAACTGCCTTTCATTTTTTCTGATTTCCAGAAAAAATTCAATATGAAATTCAGCATTCTGCACCCAGTGGTGTGGATTTTACTTTTCACACTTGTATATTGTTGTTCAGTCACTCAGTCATGTCCAACTCTTTGCGACCCCATGCACTCTTCCCTGTCCTTCACCATCTCCCAGAGCTTGCTCAAACTCATGTCTATCGAGTTGGTGATGCCATCCAACCATCTCATCCTCTGTTGTCCCCTTCTCCTCCCGTCTTCAATCTTTCCCAGCATCAGGGTCTTTTCCAATGAGTCAGTTCTTCCCGTCAGGTAGCCAAAGTATTGGAGCTTCAGCTTCAGCATCAGTCCTTCCAATGAATATTCAAGGTTGATTTCCTTTAGAACTGACTGGTTTGATCTCCTTGCAGTCCAAGGGACTCTCAAGAGTCTTCTCCAATAGACCTTGAATAAATGTTGATTTCTTTTGTTTCCCTTGGCTCAGAAAGATAAGTTTGGAATGTTTTTCAGAGGGATTGCTTTAATTTGGAAAGCAATATAAATTCCTCAGAAGAGAGAACCACAAAAATAGAAAGTTTCCCTGACCTCTTCTCTGTCTAAACAAGGCCTCTTACTCCTCTCTAAGTATTGTGTTGGTCACTCAGTCATGTCTAACTGCTTGCAACCCCATGGACTGTAGCTTCCAGGCTCCTCTCTCCGCAGGATTCTCCAGGCAAGATCACTGGAGTGGGTTGCCATTCCTTTCTCCAGGGAATCTTCCAGATCCAGGGACTGAATCCACGTGTCCTGCATCACAGACAAATTCTTTACCGTCCAGGTTACTCCTCTCTAAGGTGCAGATGAGATGTGACTTCTGTCAGGGAAACTTCTTCCCATTCCAACAAGCACCTATCGGATCCATGTCTCTGCCTTGCAACCTCCTGGACTGCATGCCTGGGGAGGTGAGCACCCCTCCCTGTGGCCTCTGCAGATATCCCTCCTCTGTTGTTACTGTGGATGAAATGCCATGTGCTTAGCTTAGATGAATCCATTCTTTTTTAAACTGGACTCTATCCCCACTTCACCACTGAGCCACAGCAATTTTCCTCCCTCATTTATCTTTACATTTTCACTTTCTACTTGGTTATTCCCCACAGCAAACTCACTGTTATTTTCATCCAGCTTTCAGAAAACCTCTGTGAACCATGCTCCTGTCCACTGACTCCCCACTGATCTGTCACATCTGTGCCCTGTCCTTCATAGAACTTTCCTCAGCCCGAAAAAATAGCCCTTCCTCTCAAGAGGCAGGTCACAGCCAGATCATAGTCAGCCAGACTGACTCCCATGAGGTACCAAAAAGCTGGCCCACTGCCTTAGGGTGGGGAGGACTTTGTGGTGCAAACTGTTTTCCAAAGCATCACTATAGGCGTAGATGGAAGATAGTCATCAGCTGAGACTGCCTCTATTCCTGTGTAGTTTTATCCCTGCTCTATTCTGCTTCCCTTCCTTCACCTTCTCTGAAAAACATCTTCTCAATAAGTCACTTGAATAAGAATACTCAGCCTTGGACAGGCACTCTGTTTGTAAAAAATGCTCTGCTTCTAGGGAACCGAGCCTAAGACAGTTGGTACCAGAAGTGAGTGGTCCTGGGAAACTCTAAAGATGGGATTCTCAAATTGAGTCGCTTATGGCTGAATGGTAATAGGGACCCCATTGCTGGTGGTAGGTGGAGTATAAATCATTCCTAACATATTCAAGTGTTGGAAAGGCCGAAGGCTCTTACCTTTGATGAACAGTTGGAAAGAGGTAAGTTTACTGGTACCTTGTCTTGACACCCAGGAGATTCCGAAGAAATAAAATAGAAGAAATGTTGGGAACAAAAGCAGAGTACTACACACACCCGTGCACTCACCACCACCAGAGGGGTGGGCAGGGCACCTAAGCCGCCCCTCCAGCCTGGCCCCCGAGCACACCCCTACTCCCACCCCATATAAGGAGCAAGCTGGCTCCCTGCAGCGAGGGAACAAGCAAGGGAGCACGGTGCCTGTTCTCACTCCCCTCTGCTGCATCAGGGACCCCAGTAAAGTCCTGCCTAAAAAAAACCTGTAGAATCAGGTGATAGTTACTAAGCAACATTGATCTATTGCGAAGGGAAAATGACAGGGTCAATCTTCTAGGAAAATATTCCAAGCAAAGTGGGAGAGCCGTGGGGTATCCTTGACAGCATATAAAGACCTTGATCTAACAGCTAAAATACAGACATCGATTAAGATCATGCACTGGACTTGATTTTAAGAAAGACAGAACTTTAGAGACGTCTGAACAATCAGCCTAGGCAAACATCCAATAGAAAGGTCATTAGATAAAAAAAAAAAAAAATAGTAGCCCCTGAGGCTTGAGATGGGGATATCTGGACAGATGTATTTGAGAACATTGACCCCCCAAATTCCCTGAATCTTCTGGGCCTGAAGAAGTGGTCCCTCCCTATGTTTGGAAGATAGAGATTGGCTTGCTTGAAAAACTACTCAGAGATCTAAAATGAAGCAATGACTTACAATATTTTACTTGCCCTCATTAGAATCTCTTTCCACCTTTCCTTCTTGCCACAGATTTATAACTAGAGTTAAAACTCAGCTGGACCTGACTAGAGAAATGCCAATACTGCAAAGTGAAGGAAGAGATTATTTTCCAAAAGAGCTGTAGAACCAAGGTAACATGTACTTCCAGGACCAGAGAATGTGATTGGGAGTGGATCCTGATTATGCTGGACCAAGGTGGAGGGACACAAAGCTGGATAACGGAGGACTTGTCAGTATGGGACAGGCCTCTGTAGTACAACACCTACCATCCTGAAAAGGATGAACTCCAAGCAATGGCTCTGACACATTGCTGGAGTAGCTCTTGAGGACTTGGAAAAAGTAACAGCCCACTTGGTAAGGATGGATGCCAGAGAAAGCATCAAGACCAGGGAGGACAGATTCCTAAGTCTCAGAGAAGTGAGGATGCTACAATGCGTCTATTAGACAAGACCAGAAATGTACCAGCTAAACATCTTCCTTGGGATGGTTTGGGGGACAATTAGTTTACCAAGGTGATAAAGAAGGTACTGGCGAGAGAGTCATAAGCAGTGACAAACTGAGGAGTACTTTCTGCATGATGTTAAAGGGGTCATGTGGGAGAACTGAGCAATCAGAAACACACGGAACCTGTTTGCCATCATGGACACCCACATTGGAATGGCAGCCAATAGGAATCTTGGAAATAGTTCATAAAGCATGGCCCTCTTAGGGACAATATAATACAGGGATGACCAGCAACTATACTGCTTAAAATACATAATCTAAAAAGTTCTGAGAATGGATGACCAGAAGGATAAGGTCAGCTGACCTCACTGGAAAGTCATGATGGTCCAGTTTACAGACCAGAAGAGTTTTCAGATTCAGAGAGTACTGACTGAAGGAAAAACCAGGTCTCCATAAAAAATACCTGCAGTAGGTCCTTGTTGGATACCTATTTTAAGTAAGCCATGTGTACATGTCATAGAACTCTGTTCAATATTCCCTAATAAACTCAATGGGAAAAGTAATTGAGAAATAATAAATACAAATAGATGTATAACTGAAGCACTTTGGTGTACAACTGAAACAGCATTATTAATCAGTTATATTCCACTATAAAATGTAAAGAAAGGCAATACCAAAGAATGCTCAAACTACTGCACAATTGCACTCATCTCACATGCTAGTAAAGTAATGCTCAAAATTCTCCAAGCCAGGCTTCAGCAATACGTGAACCATGAATTTCCAGATGTTCAAGCTGGTTTTAGAAAAGGCAGAGGAACCAGAGATCAAATTCCAACATCTGCTGGATCATGGAAAAAGCAAGAGAGTTCCAGAAAAACATCTATTTCTGCTTTATTGACTATGCCAAAGCCTTTGACTGTGTGGATCACAATAAACTGTGGAAAATTCTGAAAGAGAGGGGAATACCAGACCACCTGACCTGCCTCTTGAGAAACCTGTATGCAGGTCAGGAAGCAACAGTTAGAACTGGATATGGAACAACAGACTGGTTCCAAATAGGAAAAGGAGTACCTCAAGGCTGTATATTGTCACCCTGTTTATTTAACTTATATGCAGAGTACATCATGAGAAACACTGGACTGGAAGAAGCACAAGCTGGAATCAAGATTGCTGGGAGAAATATCAATAACCTCAGATTTGCAGATGACACCATCCTTATGGCAGAAAGTGAAGAGGAACTAAAAAGCCTCTTGATGAAAGTGAAAGAGGAGCGTGAAAAAGTTGGCTTAAAGCTCAATATTCAGAAAACTAAGATCATGGCATTTGATCCCATCATTTCATGGGAAATAGATGGGGAAACAGTGGAAACAGTGTCAGACTTTATTTTCTTGGGCTCCAAAATCACTGCAGATGGTGATTGCAGCCAGGAAATTAAAAGACACTTACTCCTTGGAAGGAAAGTTATGACCAACCTAGATAGCATATTCAAAAGCAGAGACATTACTTTGCCAACAAAGGTCCATCTAGTCAAGGCTATGGTTTTTCCAGTGGTCATGTATGGATTCAAGAGTTGGACTGTGAAGAAAGCTGAGCACCAAAGAATTGATGGTTTTGAACTGTGGTGTTGGAGAAGACTCTTGAGAGTCCCTTGGACTGAAAGGAGATCCAACCAGTCCATTCTAAAGGAGATCAGTCCTGGGTGTTCATTGGAAGGACTGATGCTAAAGCTGAAACTCCAATACTTTGGCCACCTCATGTGAAGAGTTGACTCATAGGAAAAGACCCTGATGCTGGGAGGGATTGGGGGCAGGAGGAGAAGGGGACGACAGAGGATGAGATGGCTGGATGGAATCACCAACTCAATGGACATGAATTTGAGTAAACTCCGGGAGTTGGTGATGGACAGGGAGGCCTGGTATGGTGCAATTCATGGGGTCGCAAAGAGTCAGACACGACTGAGCAACTGAACTGAACAGATAAAATATAATTTTTTAAAAATGCGTCACAATGCAAGCGTACAAGTGTACACAGCAGTGCTTTCCCAGTTCTGCCCAGCAAGCAACAAAAGAATGATGACTATTTACACAGATAATTGTGAACTGGGGACAGGCAAATAGTCAAGTCTTTCAAGGGCTTAGGATACAGGCTATGAATAGACATTAATAACTAGGAACTGAGGGGTCAGTAATAAGTGAATTCCCTGCCCAGGTCCATCACAAAGTGGATTCATTGGCTCCACAGATTCACCAAATGCTGATTCCCTGATTCCTGAAAGTAAAATCAAAATGGCCACACTTGGCAATTTGGCAGAACTCTCAAATTAACCTGTAGAATAAGACCTATGATAGCAACAAAGGCCAAGTGAAAGTCTGTGAAGTTGGTCCACCCACCAAGATAATAAATCAAAAACAATGTGTCCTCCCAGAATATGTATGGCAGATGTTAGTGTCACCCTCAAATCCTTAACAGCCTGTCATATCCCATTTATGTCACTGGTGCAAAAGCCAGATGGATTGTGATAGATATTCATGGGCTATCACAAACTTAGCCAAGTATAGTCTTATGAGAAGTTGCCGTGCCAGACGTGGTATCTTTACTAGAGGCGATGAATGTGGTCTAAGATGTACTGTGTGTGCTGTTGATTTAATGACTGCATTCTTTCTCATCCTCATGAAAGAGGAAGATGAGAAGTAGGCTGTATCCTCTTGGGACAAATAATAGTGAGCATTCGCAGCGTGGCTGCAGCACTATGTTAATTTTCCCATTCTCTGTCTTTACATAGTCCAAAAGCAGCTTGACCATCTGGACATCGTGAAGATGGTAATGAGCACACGACCATGGAATCTTTTAGTCCTACTGCATTGCAAACTATCCAGACACTACTGGCCTGATAGAGGAAGGGAATAATCTTTGGAGGGCAGCTGAGGGGCCAGACTGATAAATATGAGGTGATATCCTTTATGATGTGGTATGCAATAAGTACCCCACATGCAAACAAGTTTCATTCCAAGAGTGCATTTGAAGTCGATTTGTTTGTCAGTTCAACAAAATTAGCCTAGCTACCCAACTAAAATAATTGGAGGGCAAGCTGCAATTTCACTCAAGCCTGATGTTGATGGAACGCTTGTTCACATCTTTGAAAGTTCCCAACTTGACAGTTTGTATGTAGGATGTAGGGGACTTACTGTACACTTTAAATCAATGGCCATTAATTGGTGATAGCTGTTCAATCAGAGGGCATGGCAACCCACTTCAGTACTCTTCCCAGATGGCTCAGAGGGTAAAAAATCTGCCTGTAATGCAGAAGACACAGAAGATGCAGGTTTGATCCCTGGGTTAGGAAGATCCCCTGGAAAAGGAAATGGCAACCTATTCCAGTATTTCTTGCCTGAAAAATCCCACGGACAGAGTAGCCTGGTAGGCTACAGTCCATTCGGTTACAAAGAGTCAGACATGACTGAATGACTAAACCCATTCAATAGGTAGAATGCGTGGGTGAGAGACCTAAGGATGGAAGCAGGGTGATCCTCTTGCTGCTGCTGCTGCTAAGTCACTTCAGTCATGTCCGACTCTGTGTGACCCCAGAGACGGCAGCCCACCAGGCTCCCCCGTCCCTGGGATTCTCCAGGCAAGAACACTGGAGTGGGTTGCCATTTCCTTCTCCAATGCATGAAAGCGAAAAGTGAAAGTGAAGTCGCTCAGTCGTGTCCAACTCCTAGTGACCCCATGGACTGCAGCCCACCAGGCTCCTCCGTCCATGGGATTTTCCAGGCAAGAGTACTGGAGTGGGGTGCCATTGCCTTCTCTGGTGATCCTCTTAGGAGATAGCTATTTCCTTTGCCTATAACTTCATACTCCATAGGGATAAAAGTTCTGGTTTCCAGAGAAGAGGATGCTTTCACCAAGGGACCTTAGAAGAGTGCTTCTTGGTCAGTTGAGGGTTTTCATGGAAGTACACCAGGAGTCACAGAAAAGAGTTACTATACCAGTAGGGGTAGTAGATCCTCATCCTCAAGAGGATATAAAACATCTTCAACGTAAAAAGACCAGGGAAAAATAAATTTGGTGGGAAGTGATCCTTCAGAGTGGCTCTTGGGTAGCCCCATGCCCTATTAATGGGTTCTGTCCCATAGACACCTATGAGGCTCTATCCCGTATCCTTCAAGGGGACAGACCTCAGTCAATGAGAGATGGACATGGGGATGCAAAAGGCTAGTCCCTCCCCTCTTGTCCCAGTATGGGACTATGTTTCATTATTTGTGCTTTAGAGTTCCCTCATAGCATCAAGCTAAGGATCATCTCAGTTGAGACCACATTTTTGCTTGACTTCCTCCTTATCCCAAATCCTCACTCCCTTTCTCCCATGAGCACTTCCTGGGTCAGTCACTTGACCAAAAAAAACTATTTCAGGCTCTGATCTAGAGAATCTTGCCTAAGACATGGGGAATTTTTTTTTTTGACAGTTTTGTTCACAGATATATCCAAGTTTCTTTTAAAAGCACACAGCACATAGTAAGCACTTAGACAACATATGTCGAATAAGAATTTAATGCTTATCACACTGAATTGTCAAGCTTGGTTTACTCGTGGTTATTTATTAATTTTGTGACTTATTTTATTCATCTCACAAGACTTTATCCACTGTTTCCTGTGTTCTAGGCTCTATGCCAAGTGGTATAGATACATAAAAGCGAAAGCCAATACCCTTTTTCTGAAGGTGCGTGCTCAGTCACGTCCAACTCTTTGCAACTTCTGGACAGACTCCCCGGTGCATGGGATTTCCCAGGCGAGAATACTGGACTGGGTTGCCATTTCCTACTCCAGGGGATATTCCCTACCCTGGAATTGAACTTGTCTCTTGCATTCCTGCCTTGGAACAGATTCTTCACCACTGTGCCACCTGGTAAGTCCCTTTCCTGAAGGTTTTCCTGAAGTCCCTTCATAAGGTTAAGCCTTATGAAGAAGATACATCAATGAACCAGTTCCTTTGGGTGCAGTGCAGTAAGTGCCATGACACAGAGAGGGCCCCGATTTTCCAACTTTTTTAACCTCAAAGAGAAACAGAGACACTGGCCCACTATTGGCACTCAATAAATAAATGAATATTAAATGAATGATTTGAAACAATTTTGTTAGAGTCTTAGGCCATGTAAGATCTGGCTAGATCTTGCACAGCCTCGGTTGCATCTCAACAACTCAGAGTGAACAATCCTCCACACTCTGCTCATGGGGTAAAGGCCTTCCCATTTCTCCCTGCTGAGCAATCTCTTGTTCACCATGGAAGACTCCGTTCTAGCATCACCATCCTTGGAGCATCGTTAACCCCACGCCATCCTAGGATCAGAGGATCTGCCTTCTCCAACCTTCTGGGTCTGCCTTTTCCACTGTATACTTAGCATTTTATGCTTTGATTTTCTGGCCTATTAAGTGATTGGTTTTTTCATTGTTTTTTGTTTAATTATTTAATTGCTTTTTAATGTCCAAAGAAGGATCGGTGTGAGATTAAAAAGTATTTGGTATATCTTGGGTTTTCATTAATAGTCATTTTTTTCATTCTTTTAATTTCAAATCCATCTTTCCTTTAGACTTCAAATTCAGTTTTAAAGTCCACTATATTTGCTTATAAGTTTAGTTATTAGATGTGGAAATTTAAAACACTCTCATTTGTTCTATTCTTTGATTTATACTACTTTCACAGATCAATTTTCTCTAAGCAGGTGAACATTATTGTAAAGGTCATCAAATTGTCTCAAATATATCAAGTGAAAGTCACAAAAATTAAAAAACTTAACAAATTAAAATCTCTCATACTATCTAAAACTTCATTAATTAGATTCCCTTCAACATGTCAAACCATGGTCAGATATTGAACATATTTTATTTTCTCAGGCACTTTGAACAGCCAACAAGACAGGCTCATGAAGCTACCAACAAAACTCTAGCTATCCAGAGCTCTCCCTTTAACACTTATGAATTCACAAACTGTGTAGATCAGATACAGTCACGCATTTCAACGTCTCCAAAAGTAATGAATAAACAGCAACTTAGATACTCAAGCTTTTAAGTAAATGTGATTAGATTAAAACCTCCAAATATTTTAAATAGAAATCTCAAGTCTAAATTCTGTAGAAAGTCAGATTCTCATAGACGTCTCAAACACCTTACAAAATGCATTTTAACAGAGCAATTAGCACAAAACTTCCTAGCACACTTGTACAATCACAATTTACATGAAGGTTTAAATACCAAACATTTCTTCACCATATATATAGTTATATTTATGCATTTTATCTTATATCTTCTTAGGGTTACAAAATCACTTATCCTAACTAAGATAGAATTATCATCTCAAGCCTAAGGATGTAGGTTGTCAGAGATTTGAGACCATAGCTGCAAATGCAAAGGACTGGTCAAAGATCTGGGACTGAACTGTCGTTGTTTAGTCGCTAAGTCACGTCCAACTCTCTGTGACCCCATGGACTGTAGCCCGCCAGCCTCCTCTGTCCATGGGATTCCCCAGGCAAGTACACTAGAGTGGGTTGCCATTTCCTTCTTCAAGGAATCTTCCCAGGCAAAGAATTTGAACCCATGTCTCCTGTGTCTTCTGCATTGGCAGGTGGATTCTTTACTGATGAACCGCCAGGGAAACCCATTGGAACTGCATAAACTGAGTCAAATTGCAAGGAAACAATCAGCAAACTGAGAAACATTCTGCAAAATAGTAGAGTGTGCTCTTCAAAAATTTCAATGTTGTTTAAAACAAAATAGAGAGGAAGACAAGAAAGAAGACCAAATAAAAATGATACCTAAATGCAATGCATGATCCTGGGTTGAACCCTGGGTTAGAGAGGAAAATAGTACCTAAGGCAGCACTGGGACCATTAGCAAAATTTGAATCTGGACTATATACTAGATAATAGTTTGCATTCAATTTAAATTTCCTGAGTTTGGTCATCATATTGTGAGCATGTAAGAGAATGGTAGCCTCTTGAGGAGAGTCATGCGGAAGTATTTGGGGATAGGGTGTCAAATTTCCACAACTGATTCAGCAAAACAATAATAATAATAGTAAGAATAATGCAAAGAGGAATAAGAACGCGTGTATCTTTATGTGTGTTGAGAGAAAGAGAAGTGAAAAACATTGCAAAAAGGTTTACAGTGGGCGCAGCTAAGGTGAGGGGAATGTTGACAGCAAAGTTCTTACGCCTGTTCTGTAGTTGTTTTTACAAAACAAAAAGATTTCATTGAAAATTTAAAAATCAAGAGTGAGATTTGGGATGAGCTCACATGAACTTGAACGTGACTTGGAAAAGGATTGAACAGGCTGGTTCATTCTTGAATCTTGATTTGTTTTAAGATGGGAAGACACAAAGAGTTAATGATAAGCGTTCAGAACCTGGGCAGAGAAGCTAGAATCGAGATGAGATATCTCACCCCTCCCATTCTTTTTCTTGGCCTTCCCACTGTGTCTAGGGACCCTAAAACTTAAAGGCTGAAAAGCTCATTATCACCAGATAGAAATGTAAGTAAACAAGGCATTACAATAATGAATTCTACAGCAAAAGGCAGGAACAGAAAGAAGGATTTTGTGTGTGTGTGCGCAAAGGATTGGGCTGGATGCGGGCCGTTTTCCAGCTACAATAACAATAAGAAGGCTTTTGTGGGCTTCCAGACATGTAAATCAAAAAGGCTACATCAGACAAAAATGGAAGGGGGAAACAGTCTTCACCATTGACCCTCAACCTGCATTCCAAAACTGGCTTTCGGGCTAAGAAGCTCTAATCCCTCCACCAAACAGAGGGAGCTAAAAAGATTGGATTTGAAAAGACCACAGGAAATGAGATTGGCAATAACTCTCCACACAGAGCTAGTCAAAGGACTTGGGGAAGTTAAGACGAGATGAAAAGGAAGGGTTGGAAAATTATCCACAGAATATGTATGAAACGCAAGACTGAAACCAGCTGAAGTATCTTCCTAATTTCTCCCAGCTCTATGGATGTTTTGAGTGCTCAATTCAGGCTTCCAGGGGCTGCCTGGATATGAGTGGAAGCAGGGCACGCCTGCTTGTGAATTTCAAGTCTAAATTGTATTAGCGTAAGTGACAGGGACGCTGCTTACGATTTGATTCGCAGGAGCCGACTGTTTCTGATGTTTTACTAACGATTTGGGTAAATATGCTGAAACCAATATGTTCAACCAGGTGCTGGGCAAATTTAGCCCAGCGTGGAAGAGGGCCTGCACAGATCTGTATTCCCAGATGGAAGACGCAGAGTTACAAATTAGTACAAAGTCAAACAGGAGAGGTTTGACCAAGGAAAAGCTTAAAGAAATCAAAGGGAAAGCAGTAAGGAAATTGGATACAGTTGCATGCTGGTTCACTAGAAGGCAAAGGGTACTTAATGATTTTATTCCAGTTCTTTTTTTTTTTTTTTTTCAAAAAAAAATTGGGTTAATGCTTTTACTATTTCAGTTTGGCCCTGTGTGCGAGCTCAGTCATTCCGTCTTGTCCAACTCTTTGCGACCCCATGGACTATAGCCTGCCAGGCCCCTCTGTCCATGGGATTTCCCAGGCAAGAATACTGGTGTGCATGGCCATTCCCTTCTCCAGAGGATCTTCCTGACCCAGGGATCGAACCTGTGTATCCTGTTTTGGCAGGAGGATTCTTTACCACTGAGCCACCAGGGAAGCCCTCCAGTTTGGCCCTAAACTTCCACAAATTATCAGAAAGCCCAGTGTCACAGTGATACGGTAATCACGAAGGGAATTTTTACATCATTATTAATCTGGGACCAGGCATGAAATTCCAAGCATATTCAAAATCAGAAACTTATTTCTTTCTAAAGCTGTATTTACAAATGAATGTCATCAAAGAGATCTATTTATGGATAGTGCCATAATTTCTCTGTATTCCCTTCTGTTTATGAATTATTTCCCCCAAACAATGAGTTGTTTTAAAATCGCAATTAACCAACATAATAGCTCTTTATTATCGTATTATATCATCTTATCTCTCTGTAGGCATGTAAAATCACCAAGATTTAGTCACTCACCTCCCAGGTTGGGGGTCTTGCTTCATTAGAATGATAATAATATTTTAAAACAATTGGAATCATGCACCCTGTCAAGGGTGAGCTGTTGACTATAATTTGCGTACAAAGGTCAAAAAGAGACAAGAATGCAGAGGCGGTATGTTAACATTATTTGCAGTGCCTCTAATATTTAATTTGTAGCCAAACTGCTTGGCAATGAACTCCTTTGAAGGAGGGTCTAGAAAGAAGAGGAAGGTCAGGGGGCAGGAGACAGGTGAACAGGCTAAAAGTACAGACGTGGACTTGGGAAGGAGGGCGGGGCATGCAGAAGAGTGACAGCCCTTGGGAAAGTCCGACACTGTACGCTGGCTGCAAATTCAGGATTATTAGGATTGAGGGGAGGTCCAGAGAGGCTTGCCTGCAGGGCACTCTAAGTTCTGTGAGCAGACACTCACAGCAAGGAAGTAATATTGGGGTCACCAGTTACACTGTGTAGGAGGTATTTCTCCCCACACTCACCACCTGAGTATCCTACAATTTAACTCAGTTCTGACTGTCTGCAGGAGACAGCATCAGATCCACAAGTTAAGGCCTAAGTCCCATAAGACTCCTCCTCCCCACTTCAGATGTCAGTTACAATCCCAGATTGTTATTGTGCTTCTGAACAACTGTCTATAAATCAAAGGTTCCCATGACTCCATCTTTGAGTTTCATTAATTTGCCACAATGGCTCACAGAACTCAGGAAACCGGTTTACTCACTAGACTACAAGTTTATTACAAAGGATATGAAAGGATATGAACCAATAGCCAGATGAAGAGAAACACAGGGCCAGATCCCAGACAAAGGACCTCCTGTCCTGATAGGATTTGGAGCCTGGCACAGCACCACATGGAAGGGTTCTGGTTCACCAATACATATGCCCTCCTAACCCCATCCTTGGAAAAGGTCAGTGTTCATTCCAATCCCAAAGAAAGGCAATGCCAAAGAATGCTCAAACTACCGCACAATTGCGCTAATCTTACACGCTAGTAAAGTAATGCTCAAAATTCTCCAAGCCAGGCTTCAGCAATACGTGAACCGTGAACTTCCAGATGTTCAGGATGGTTTTAGAAAAGGCAGAGGAACCAGAGATCAAATTGCTAACATCTGCTGGATCATGGAAAAAGCAAGAGAGTTCCAGAAAAACATCTATTTCTCCTTTATTGACTATGCCAAAGCCTTTGTCTCTGTGGATCACAATAACTGTGGAAAATTCTGAAAGAGATGGGAATACCAGACCGCCTGACCTGCCTCTTGAGAAACCTGTATGCAGGTCAGGAAGCAACAGTTAAAACTGGACATGGAACAACAGGCTGGTTCCAAATAGGAAAAGGAGTACCTCAAGCCTGTATATCGTCACCCTGCTTATTTAACTTATATGCAGAGTACATCATGAGAAACGCTGGACTGGAAGAAGCACAAGCTGGAATCAAGATTGCTAGGAAAAATATCAATAACCTCAGATATGCAGATGACACCACCCTTATGGCAGAAAGTGAAGAGGAACTAAAAAGCCTCTTGATGAAAGTGAAAGAGGAGAGTGAAAAAGTTGGCTTAAAGCTCAACATTCAGAAAACGAAGATCATGGCATCCGGTCCCATCACTTCATGGCAAATAGATGGGGAAACAGTGGAAACAATAACAGACTTTATATTTTGGGACTCCGAAATTACGGCAGATGGTGATTGCAACCATGAAATTAAAAGACGCTTACTCCTTGAAAGGAAAGTTATGACCAACCTAGACGGCATATTCAAAAGCAGAGACATTACTTTGCCAACAAAGGTCCATCTAGTCAAGGCTATGGTTTTTCCAGTGGTTATGTATGGATGTGAGAGTTGGACTGTGAAGAAAGCTGAGCACTGAAGAATTGATGCTTTTGAACCGTGGTGTTAGAGAAGACTCTTGAGAGTCCCTTGGACTGAAAGGAGATCCAACCAGTCAATCCTAAAGGAAATCAGTCCTGAATATTCATTGGAAGGACTGATGTTGAAGCTGAAACTCCAATACTTTGGCCTCCTGACACGGAGAGCTGACTCATTTGAAAAGACCCTAATGCTGGGAAAGATTGAAGGCAGGAGGAGAAGGGGACGACAGAGGATGAGATGGTGGGATGGCATCACCGACTCAATGGACATGAGTCTGAGTAAACTCTGGGAGGGGAGTTGGTGATGGACAGGGAGGCCTGGTGTGCAGCAGTCCCCTTTGTCACAAAGAGTCCGACATGACTGAGCGACTGAACTGAACTGAGCATGGCAAGAGGGGATTAAGATTGCTAATCAGCTATTCTTAAAGCCAAGAGATTGTCCTAGATTATACCACACAGGTCCTTAAATGAGGAAGAGGGAGTCTAAGAGTCATGGTGATGTAATATGAGGAAGACTGGCCACTGTGAGCTTTGAAGAGGAAAAGGAGGCCAAGAACCAAAAAATGTCAGTAATTGCTAAAAGCTGGAAAAAGCAAGAAAATGGATTCTCACTCAGAATATCCAGAATGGAATGTAGACAGCCCTACCAATGCTTTGATCACAGCCCACTGAGATCCATTTTAAAATCTGAATCTCTATAACTACAAGATAATAAACTTATGTTTCTTTAAGTCACTGAATTTGTTGTCCTTTGTCATAGCAGCAATAGAAAGCTAATTTAAATGTTGGTACTGCAAAATGGGGTGTTACTGAAATAAAACTTTTTTTTTTTTGAAATAAAACTTTTTAAATGTGAGAGTGGCTCTGCTTTCAGCAGAGGCTAGGAATTTTTGATGAGTGTGGTATAAAAAGCCTAAATTGCCTTGAAAATAGTAGAAATATTGATGTTGGTGACTCTTCATGAGGACTCAGAAGGAAACAAGGGTCACTATAGAGAAGACATATATGGTATCTGAAAATCCCTTATTGTTGTTGTTCCGTCACTAAGTCGTGTTCAACTCTTTGTGACCCCATGGACTGCAGCATGCCAGGCTTCCCTGTCCTTCACTGTCTCCCGGAGCTTGCTCAAACTCATGTCCATTGAGTCATGATCCCATCCCACCATCTCATCTTCTGTCACCGCTTTCTCCTCCTGCCCTCAGTCTTTCCAGCATCAGGGTCTTCTCCAATGTGTAGGCTCTTTGCATCAGGTGGTCAAAGTATTGGAGCTTCAGTTTCAGCATCAGTCCTTCCAGTGAATATTCAGGACTGATTTCCTTTGGATGGATTGGTTGGCTCTCCTTGTAGTCCAAGGGACTCTCAAGAATCTCCTCCAACAATTTGAAAGTACCAGTTTTTCAGTGCTCAGCCTTCTTTATGATAAAATACTCACAGCCATATAGGACTGCTGGAGGAACCACGTGAAAAAATGAAGGTGTTAGTTGCTCAGTTGTGTCTAACTCTTTGTGACCCCTTGGACTATAGCTCTCCAGTCGCCTCAGTCCACAGGATTCCCCAGGCAAGAATACTGGAGTAAGTAGCACTTCCCTTCTCCAAGGGATCTTCCCAACCCAGGGATCAGACCTGGGGCTCCTCCATTGTAGGCAGATTCTTTACCATCTAAGCCACCAGGGAAGTCCCCCAAATATGGGATGCTTCACAAATTTACATGTTGTCCTTGCATAGGAAGAACCATAGCTTTGACTATAAGACTTTTATTGGCAAAGAGAATGACTAAACATCACAGACTCTTGGGAGAAATATGCTGTCAAAGCGCTGCCAATGAGGGACAGAGGGAAATGAGGAATCAGTGAGTGGAATTCAGAAGAAAGGGAATCCTTTTTAAATCATGGCAGAAAAGGTGTCTGAATTATGTCCTGCAGTTACATATAAACAAAATCATGTAAAGGACTTGGATATTTAACTAAGGAGATTTCCACCAAAGTGTTGCAGTGGGGTCTGGCTTCTTCTTGCTTCTATACTATAAGAAATAATAGAAGAAGGAGATGATTTGAAGAACTGTTAAACAAAATGAACCAGAGCTTGATACTTTAAGATATTTTCAGCTAATCCATATTGCAAAAGATATGTTGAGGAAATCACTTTAAAGACCTTTAAAAAATGGAGGAATATATCATGTTCATAAATTGAAAAATGTAATGACTGGTTCTCTACAAGTTAATCATTGTAATTTTAATCAATATACCAAGAGGATTGCTATAAAAATTGACAAGCTTGTTTGAACATTCTTAATGGAAACCTAAGGTCAAGAAAAGTCAAAACAATCTTGAAGAAGAACAAATCTATAGGATTTATGGTGTCAGGTATGAAGATATATTAAGAAGCTATAATAATTAAAAGAGCATAGTATTGACATTAGACAGACAAATTAGGCCAATGGAATGGAACAGAGAGTCCAGAAATGCTAAACACATAATGGACACTTAATATGAAATTGGTAGAACAGAGGGAAAAGATGGTCTTTCAATAAATGGTATGGATCGATTAGATATCCATATGCATTGGAGCCATTACATCACAAAATACATAAAAATCAATTCCAGATCCAGATAGAGTGCAGATCTAAATATGAAAAGAACAATAAAGCTTTTAAAAGAAAAACACAGGAGAATATCTTCATGAACTGAGGGTCAGCAAAGGTTTCTCAAGTGGGACATGCAAGGCATTAATCATAAAGGGAAAGATGGATAAATTGGACGGGAATCAAATTCAAAATCTTCATCCAAAGACACAATTCAGAGGGTGAAAAGACAAGACACAGAGCAGAAAAAAAGATAACCAACAAAAGACTCATTTCAGAATATACTTTATGAATCAATAATAAAAAGACTTGCCACCCAATCTTCTTAATGGATAAATGACTTGAGCAAGCACTTTAGAAAAGGTCAACAAACACATGAAAAGGTAAGTACTCAGCCTCGTTAATCACTAGAGAAATATAAATTGTAACTATGGCATTCAGTGGCTATCATTAAAAAGAGTGAAAATATATCAAAAATGTTGATGATGTAGAATATGGGAAATTTGAAAATTCATTGTTCATGGTGTACATTGGATTGGTACTCTTCAGAAGATTATACAGTCAACTGAATTATGGGTTCAAATTCTTCATTTCTGTGTAATAGGATTATATACCCACACACTAACAAAGACCTCGTGATGGGGGAGAGAATTCCCCCTATCCTTTGGGTTTGACCACGTGACCTGTATTAATCACTGGGATACTGAGGGACATCATATGAGCAGAGTCTTAAAATAAGCTTTTGTAGTTAGACATAACATCTTGATTCTAGTCTTGAGAGGGAACATGGTTGAGATTGAAGGAGAATGTGCCTTGAGGAGTCTCTGATCCAAGGAAGATGGGAGACACATGGAATAGATCTGAACTCAGTGCTCAGCTTGAAGCCAAGTCCAGTGGAGTCTCATTTAGATCAGTGGTACCTCAGGCAACCCACAGCTTGTGTGAATGGTAACTTCTTATTGTTGCATGTTGTTCATTTTTATGTGGCTACTTACATAATATTGTTGAAATAATAGATGTTTAATACATATATGAAAGCTCATATATATACTAAAGCTCAATATCTGCCTACTCTATGACTCAGCAATCACACTGCTACTTGTATCTCCCAAACTTATACCCAACAGAAATGCAGGTATATACCCTCCAAGCATACAAGAGAGCCCATGGGAGCACTATTCATAAGAGACAAACCCTGGAAAGACTCAACTCTCCACCAGAGCAGAATGATAAGTAGATGGTAGTCCACAGATGCACTGAAAATTCCATAGCAAAGAAGGTGAATGAACTGCCACTACACCAACCAACACAGAGAAATCTCACAATGTTAAGCAAAGGAAATGCAGGCTTAACATAGATCATATTGCATCATTCTCTTTATATAAATTTTAAAACAAATCTAATTTGTGGAGTTAGAGGTCAAAATAGGAATTACTGGGGGCCCAGAAGAAGCCCAAGGGCACACTAGGGCGTTGGGGAGGTTCTGGTTCTTCACCTACACATTGGCCATGTGGGTTCATTGTGAGGAAATTCAGGAACGTGCACCCTTGGGGCGTGTATACCTTTATGAACACGTTATACTACAGTAGAATAAAAATTTTGTTATAAAAATCCTTTATATTTTGCACAAAAATTCACTGAGAAATCAGTAGACTCAGCCTCTAATCCTTCCTCTTCCATGAATTCGATGACCTCCAAAGTGAAATGATCAAGATTGTCATTTAGGATAGAGGGGAAAAAATATTAGGGCAATTATTTAATTGTTTATCTTTTAAAAAGCTAAGAAAATCTTTGCAGGTATTTGATCGACAGATAGACACTCTCACCGTCCTTTGGCTATTTCCCAGAGTCCCACAGTGTCTGCAGAGGACTCTCAAGGACAAGAGACAGAAGCTTCTTCCTTGTACACCCATTCACTGTCAGCATATATGTCTGGATAAGTGCATTTGGACATTTTATTGTCCAGATTTAACCAAACTAATCATCACAAAATGGAGAAATGACTAAACATATATCTGCAGACACTGCAGATTGAGCATTATATGAGTGCAAGAGAAAAACAAGAAAATGGCAGAGTTGGTTCTTTTCATTCTGATACTCAACCTCATCACAAGCTAGACGTAGTGAAGTCTGTCAAAAACCTTCAGACTTTTTAAAGAGTGTTGAACTGCGGAATTAAAAAGCCATAATAATAATGGACTTCACCTAAGTATATATGTAACATAGAGACTAGTGTGTATGCCTTTTTTGTTGTTGTTCGGTTGCTAAGTTCTGTTTGACTCCACAATCCCATGGACAGCAGGACGCCAGGCTCCCCTGTCCTTCACCATCTCCCAGAGCTTGCTCAAATTCATGTCCATTGAGTCGGTAACGCCATCCCACCATCTCATCCTCTGTCGTCCCCTTCTCCTCCTATCTTCAATTTTTCCCAACATCAGTGTCTTTTCCAATGAGTAGGCTCTTCACATCAGGTGGGCAAAGTATTGGAGTTTCAGCTTCAACATCAATCCTTCCAATGAACACCCAGGACTGATCTCCTTTAGGATAGACTGGTTGGATCTCCTTGCAGTCCGAGGGACTCTCAAGAGTCTTCTCCAGCACCACAGCTCAAAAACATCAATTCTTTGGTGCTCAGCCTTCTTTATGGTCCAACTCACATCCATACGTGACTACTGGAAAAACCATAGCTTTTGTAGACCTTTGCTGGCAAAACGATGTCTCTGCTTTTTGTCTCTGCTTTTTCATACACTAAGCGTCATAGCTTTTCTTCCAATGAGCAAATATCTTTTAATTTCATGGCTACAGTCACCTTCCATAGTGATTTTGGAGCCTAAGAAAATAAAGTCTCTCACTGTTTTCATTTTGTCCCCATCTATTTGCCATAAAGTGATGGGAACAGATACCCTTATCTTAGCTTTTGAATGTTGAGTTTTTAAGCCAGCTTTTTCACTTTCTTCCTTCACCTTCATCAAGAAACTGTTTAGTTCCTCTTCACTTTCTGCCATTATGATGAATGCCTTTGGCTTAGTAAAAGCCATCAAAATTAATGCAACAATAAATATTATTTACTTCATCATTACCTCATTCGTTATTTCTATTATATATTTTTTCATAGTTTGTACAATTGTTAATGTAGCTCATGAATATCAATATCAAAAAGTTCACTATATATTAAATACATACATATGATTATACAGTGGAAGTGAGAAATAGATTTAAGGGCCTAGATCTGATAGATAGAGTGCCTGATGAACTATGGAATGAGGTTCATGACATTGTACAGGAGACAGGGATCAAGACCATTCCCATAGAAAAGAAATGCAAAAAAGCAAAATGGCTGTCTGGGGAGGCCTTACAAATAGCTGTGAAAAGAAGAGAAGTGAAAAGCAAAGGAGAAAAGGAAAGATATAAACATCTGAATGCAGAGTTCCAAAGAATAGCAAGAAGAGATAAGAAAGCCTTCTTCAGCGATCAATGCAAAGAAATAGAGGGAAACAACAGAATGGGAAAGACTAGGGATCTCTTCAAGAAAATCAGAGATACCAAATGAACATTTCATGCAAAGATGAGCTCGATAAAGGACAGAAATGGTATGGACCTAACAGAAGCAGAAGATACTAAGAAGAGATGGCAAGAATACACAGAAGAACTGTACAAAAAATATCTTCATGACCCAGATAATCACAATGGTGTGATCACTGACCTAGAGCCAGACATCCTGGAATGTGAAGTCAAGTGGGCCTTAGAAAGCATCACTACAAACAAAGCTAGTGGAGGTGATGGAATTCCAGTTGAACTATTCCAAATCCTGAAAGATGATGCTGTGAAAGTGCTGCACTCAATACGCCAGCAAATTTGGAAAACTCAGCAGTGGCCACAGGACTGGAAAAGGTCAGTTTTCATTCCAATCCCAAAGAAAGTCAATGCCAAAGAAGGCTCAAACTACCACACAATTGCACTCATCTCACAAGCTAGTAAAGTAATGCTCAAAATTATCCAAGCCAGGCTTCAGCAATATGTAAACCGTGAACTTCCTGATGTTTGAGCTGGTTTTAGAAAAGGCAGAGTAACCAGAGATCAAATTGCCAACATCCCTGGATCATAGAAAAAGCAAGAGAGTTCCAGAAAAACATCTATTTCTGCTTTATTGACTATGCCAAAGCCTTTGACTGTATGGATCACAATAAACTGTGGAAAATTCTGAAAGAGATGGGAATACCAGGCCACCTGATCTGCCTCTTGAGAAATTTGTATGCAGGTCAGGAAGCAACAGTTAGAACTGGACATGGAACAACAGGCTGGTTCCAAATAGGAAAAGGAGTTCATCAAGGCTGTATATTGTCACCCTGTTTATTAAATTATATGCAGAGTACATCATGAGAAATGCTGGACTGGAAGAAACACAAGCTGGAATCAAGATTGCCAGGAGAAATATCAATAACCTCAGATAAGCAGATGACACCACCCTTATGGCAGAAAGTGAAGAGGAACTAAAAAGCCTCTTGATGAAAGTGAAAGTGGAGACTGAAAAAGTTGGCTTAAAGCTCAACATTCAGAAAACAAAGATCATGGCATCCAGTCCCACCACTTCATGGGAAATAGATGGGGAAAGAGTGGAAACAGTGTCAGACTTTATTTTTCTGGGCTCCAAAATCACTACAGATAGTGACTGCAGCCAGGAAATTAAAAGACACTTACTCCTTGGAAGGAAAGTTATGACCAACCTAGATAGCATATTCAAAAGCAGAGACATTACTTTGCCAACAAAGGTTTGTCTAGTCAAGACTATGGTTTTTCCTGTGGTCATGTGTGGATGTGAGAGTTGGACTGTGAAGAAGGCTGAGTGCTGAAGAATTGATGCTTTTGAAATGTGGTGTTGGAGAAGACTCTTGAGAGTCCCTTGGACTGCAAGGAGATCCAACCAGTCCATTCTGAAGGAGATCAGCCCTGGGATTTCTTTGGAAGAAATGATGCTAAAGCTGAAACTCCAGTACTTTGGCCACCTCATGCGAAGAGTTGACTCACTGGAAAAGACTCTGATGCTGGGAGGGATTGGGGGCAGGAGGAGAAGGGGACGACAGAGAATGAGATGGCTGGATGGCATCGCTGACTTGATGGACATGAGTCTCAGTGAACTCCAGGAATTGGTGATGGACAGGGAGGCCTGGCATGCTGCGATTCATGGGGTCACAAAGAGTCAGACACGGGATTTCTGTGTGTTGATTTTATATCCTCTGTGTGTTGATTTTATATCCTGCAACTTTACTATAATCATTGATGAGTTAATGATTATAGTAAAGTTGCAGGATATAAAATTAACACACAGAAATCCCTTGCATTCCTATACACTAATAATGTGAAAACAGAAAGAGAAATTAAGGAAACAATTCCATTCACCATTGCAACGAAAAGAATAAAATACTTAGGAATATATCTACCTAAAGAAACTAAAGACCTATATATAGAAAACTATAAAACACTGGTGAAAGAAATCAAAGAGGACACTAATAGATGGAGAAATATACCGTGTTCATGGATTGGAAGAATCAATATAGTGAAAATGAGTATACTACCCAAAGCAATTTATAGATTCAATGCAATCCCTATCAAGCTACCAACAGTATTCTTCACAGAGCTAGAACAAATAAGTTCACAATTTGTATGGAAATACAAAAAACCTCGAATAGCCAAAGCGATCTTGAGAAAGAAAAATGGAACTGGAGGAATCAACCTACCTGACTTCAGGCTCTACTACAAAGCCACAGTTATCAAGACAGTATGGTACTGGCACAAAGACAGAAATATAGATCAATGGAACAAAATAGAAAGCCCAGAGATAAATCCACGCACATATGGACAGCTTATCTTTGACAAAGGAGGCAAGAATATACAGTGGATTAAAGACAATCTCTTTAACAAGTGGTGCTGGGAAATCTGGTCAACCACTTGTAAAAGAATGAAACTAGAACACTTTCTAACACCATATATAAAAATAAACTCAAAATGGATTAAAGATCTCAACGTAAGACCAGAAACTATAAAACTCCTAGAGGAGAACATAGGCAAAACACTCTCTGACATACATCACAGCAGGATCCTCTATGACCCACCTCCCAGAATATTGGAAATAAAAGCAAAAATAAACAAATGGGACCTAATTAAACTTAAAAGCTTCTGCACATCAAAGGAAACTATTAGCAAGGTGAAAAGACAGCCTTCAGAATGGGAGAAAATAATAGCAAATGAAGCAACGGACAAACAACTAATCTCAAAAATATACAAGCAACTCCTACAGCTCAACTCCAGAAAAATAAATGACCCAATCAAAAAATGGGCCAAAGATCTAAATAGACATTTCTCCAAAGAAGACATACAGATGGCTAACAAACACATGAAAAGATGCTCAACATCACTCCTTATCAGAGAAATGCAAATCAAAACCACTATGAGGTACCATTTCACGCCAGTCAGAATGGCTGCGATCCAAAAGTCTACAAATAATAAATGCTGGAGAGGGTGTGGAGAAAAGGGAACCCTCTTACACTGTTGGTGGGAATGCAAACTAGTACAGCCACTATGGAGAACAGTGTGGAGATTCCTTAAAAAACTGGAAATAGAACTGCCTTATGATCCAGCAATCCCACTGCTGGGCATACACACTGAGGAAACCAGAAGGGAAAGAGACACGTGTACCCCAATGTTCATCGCAGCACTGTTTATAATAGCCAGGACATGGAAGCAACCTAGATGTCCATCAGCAGATGAATGGATAAGAAAGCAGTGGTACATATACACAATGGAGTATTACTCAGCCATTAAAAAGAATACATTTGAATCAGTTCTAATGAGGTGGATGAAACTGGAGCCTATTATACAGAGTGAAGTAAGCCAGAAGGAAAAACATAAATACAGTATACTAACGCATATATATGGAATTTAGAAAGATGGTAACGATAACCCTGTATACGAGACAGCAAAAGAGACACTGATGTATAGAACAGTCTTATGGACTCTGTGGGAGAGGGAGAGGGTGGGAAGATTTGGGAGAATGGCATTGAAACATGTGAAATGTCATGTATGAAACGAGATGCCAGTCCAGGTTCAGTGCACGATGCTGGATGCTTGGGGCTGGTGCGCTGGGACGGCCCAGGGGGGTGGTATGGGGAGGGGGGAGGGAGGAGGGTTCAGGATGGGGAGCACGTGTATACCTGAAATTTTTTTAATTTTAAAAATTAAAAAAAAAAAAAGAGTCAGACACGACTGAGCGACTGATCTCTCTCTGATACTTACTTTTTTAACTGATGGAATAATAAAATCAGAATCACAGTTAGAATGTTCTAGAGACCACTGAAAACTGCAAAACTGAGCTAGCTATTAGTGTGCTCTGGGTTTAAATTAGATTGTCTATAAAATAAGGAAAATTGGATGTAAAGAAACTGAATACATCTCAGACTCTTTCCTATTCTAGTATTTCATGAATCTATCATTTTATGTATGGAAAGTAATTTTCAAAAAAAATCTATTGAAAAATAAAATACGTTGGAAATCAGGAGAATGAACACAGATTGCCCACAACGTTCCACACCGCAGATGAGCAGCTTTGCAGGCATAACTCGTTCAATCACAGCACACCCTGTGAGGAAGATGTTGTTCCCATTTTCCGGGTGATGAAACAGAATCAGATATGATATAAATGTCAGATAAGGAAACAGACTCAGAGAGGTCTCATTGTGGAGGAGTTGGGAATTTAAAACCGAGATCTGACTCATGGCAAACTTCTTCCCACTCCATCAAGTTAACATTCTGAAGCAGAACACGAAATTGATGTTTGAGTTTTTACTGACTTTTATGTTTATTTATATCAAACAGTCTGCTGTATTTTCCTTTGGAGGTGCCAGGAGTCTTGCTAATTATCACAGTTAACTTCTGCATCCCCGGGTCTAGGACATTGCCAGGCACAAGGTGGCATTCCATACACTTGTGGGGAAAAAAGAAGGAAAGAAGAAATGAAGGAAGGAATAAATAAATAGCATGGTAGAGCATATTCCATACTAACTAAAAAGCCACTTTTTTGTGAACAAAGAAACTCTCCTCTGATTTTTGATTTTGCCATAAAAAAATACATCCAATATAAGCCTTCTTTCAGATCTATATTGCACTGAATACAGAACCAAAACATGCATTTAAATCACTTATATCTAACTTTTTACGATGCCATTGGGAATGGTGTTCTTTTTGCATTTGCAGTTAAAGGGTAGAACAGATGGTGGGAGTTTAGTTTCAAGTGATGGGCCCATTAAAATAACTTATGCTGTTGAGTGATTGTTCACTCTAATGGCTCCATTCATTATATCTGAGTTTGCAAGCTCCAAAATACTTGGGAAGGAAATAGGACTTCAGGAAATGTTTGCTGTATCAGGAGCTTTGCTGGATTAGGTCTGCAGACCCACAAACTCTAAAGTAAGAGCTTGCTGGAGGCGTCTCTAAATCAGATGTTTGTTTCATTGAAGTGCCTACCTTGGGAGCATAATAATGATACATATGTTCAGCTGCTTCAGTCAGATCTGACTCTTTGCCATCCCATGGACCATATCCCACCAGGCTCCTCTGTCCATGGGACTTTGCTGGCAAAAATACTGGAGAAGGTTGCCATTCCCTCCTCTAGGGGATCTTCCTGACCCAGCAATCAAATGCAAGTCTCCTGTGTCTCCTGCATTGCAGGAGGATTCTTTACACTAGAATCTTCCCAAGGGTTCTGGGATTAGGAGAGAAGGTGAAGGGAACAAATGTCAAGCTCCCTTGAACTACATTTTTTTCCCTCCTTTTGCTGGTCCTCTATGAGATGGATTTGACTGAAGAATTTCAGTTACAAAAACACATAGAAAAAAGAAAGAGGAAAAGCCACAGATGTCAAACCAGAGTCTGGAAAAGAACAAGCCTGAGAAGTGACTGCAAGAGCTCCTCGCCTCCAAACACAGGCTAACAGTGAGGACGTTCGCAGCAGATGCCAGGCCACATCAAGCCCTTTATAACCACTGAACTTTCTCCTTTTCACCTCAGTTAGGTTGGCCAAACGGAGTAAAACAAACACCAGGAACCAGAACGTCTTGTTGATAGTAACGGCTGTTAGCAAGTGCCAAGGGCCACATCCTATGCCAGGGAATTCAGATGCATCACCCCATGTCATCTTCTCAGCCACTCAGTGACATAATTAATACTGTCTTCATTTTTGCAGCTGGCAGAAACTGACTATGCCCAAGTCACCAAGCCACTAATGGCAACTCTAGGATCCAAACCCAGGCTTGTATGACACCAGTCTTTCTTCAAACCACTATTTCATACTCTTAGCATTGGCACAACCCACAGGAAAATTCCTCTCAGATAACATATATATGTGTGTGTGTGTGTGTATATATATATATTAGAATATATATGTACGTGTATGTATTGCACATTGAACCAAAGTAATAAAGTGTCGCCTAGGGAAGATCATTATAGACAAATATATTAGGGTGGTCAGTAAATAGAATATTAGTCCTTTAAAGTCAAATAACCATGTCCAAAATTTTAGGACCTGTTATTAAAACATATTTTTCTTTGAAAAAAAATGTTAAACAAGTAAAAATGATGGGTTGTAGCTGGAAAATATCTAAGATCAGGTCCAGTTATAACATTCCATAATTCCATAATAACATTCCCCATGACATTATAAAAGGGAACAACTATTGCAATATTTTATCACAGAGTATTTAATACTCATCCCTTACACACAAATGGAGGGTGCAAGCTTGATACTAATATTGAGGACCTGGTTACAGATTAGATGTGATCACTGTCCATGTTGGCAGGAAGTAGAGAGCATATTCAAGTTGGATAAGTTACTGAGAGGATAATGAAAGGACTATGTGCAAAGAGATGGGCAGGGACAAAGGAGCCAGCAAGGAGTAGGGCAGACCCTGAGCCCCTGTTGGATGCCTCTCCCTTTGCAGCTGTGCTTGCTAAGATCCTGGTACCCTCCCTTTCTCCTTTACCTTGCAGGATGAGAGGTGAGCTGCTCCTCGTTGTCGCTAGGCTCACGTCTTGCAAGTCCATTATCCTTTCCTTAGCTTACATTAGACAGAACGAACTGCAGAATGAAGCCTGCATCCCAGAAAGCTGGCATGATGTCAAACTTGTAATCCCTTCTTCCTAAACCGTTTCATCAGGGAAATGTCAGTCATTCCTGGGTTGGAAATCTACAGGCAGCTGCATTTTGAGAGCAGATTCAAAATAAATGCTGGCTGTCAAGACTGCTCTTTCTACTAACAGAGGAATGGATAAAGAAAATGTGGTACATATATACAGAGGAATACTACACAGCCATTAAAAGAAACAAGCTTGAGTCATTTGTAGAGACATGGATGGATCTAGAGACTGTCAAACAGAGTGAAATAAGTCAGAAAGGGAAAATCAAATATCATATATTAGCAAATATATGTGGAATCTAGAAAAATGGTGTAGATGATTTTATTTGTGAAACAGAAATAGAGAACAAATGTATGGAAACCAAGAGGGGAAAGGAGGGCTGGGATGAACTGGGAGATTGGGATAGACTTATATACACCAATGATACTATGCATAAAATAGATGACTGATGAGAAACTGTGTATAGCTCAGGGGACCCTATTCAGTGTTCTGTGGTGATCTAAATGGGAAGGAAATTCATAAAAGAGGGGATATATGTATACACATAGCTGATTCACTTTGCTGTGCAGTAGAAACCAGCATAACATTATAAAGCACCTATATCCAATAAAAAATAATTTTAAAAATGACTGTGCTTTCCGACACCATGTATTCAACAAACATTTATTGACTTTACAGATCCAACAAATATTTGTTGAGTGACCACTGGGTACCAGACTCTGTCCAAGCACTGGGATTACAAGAAGCACTTAAGCCCTGAAAGCTGATGTGTGAACACGGGCACTTACAGTACAGAATGAATACCCAAGAGGAGTAGTTCTAGAATATATGAACAGTAATCCCAAAAAAGTTTCCTGGAGAAAGGTACACATGCCTTGGGCTTGAAAGACAAAGAAGATGTGTTAGTTGAGGAAAGGACACAAGGTCGTTCAAGCCAAGATAGCAAAGAGTGCAAAGACCCAAAATGAAAAGCAGCTCGGGTTCCAGGGCTTGTGGGACATCAAAGGGGAGATGTCCAGTCGTCCAATAGATGCAGCGTAAGTTGGAGATGGAAGTGTGAATGGAAATCATTCACAAGAATTCCCTGGTGGCTCAGACAGTAAAGAGTCCTCCTGCAATGCAGGAGACCTGGGTTCAATCCCTGGGTCGGGAAGATCCCCTGGAGAAGGGAATGACAACCCACCCCAGTATTCTTGCTTGGAGAATTCCATGGACGGAGGAGCCTGATGAGGTACAGTCCTCGGCATCACAAAGAGTCAGACATGACTGAAAGACTAACCCTTCATGAAAATGAAGAGGGTCGCCTGGAAAGCGTATGCCTATAGCAGAAGGAAACAGTTCCAGATTATATGGGACTTGTGGTAGCAGCAAAATGACCCTCCGGACACATCCATGTCCTGGTCCATGGAACCTGGAAATATGTCATGGAAAAGGACTTTTCAGATGATGGGACTGCTGCTGCGGCTGCTAAGTCTGACTCTGTGTGACCCCATAGACAGCAGCCCACCAGGCTCTGCCATCCCTGGGATTCTTCAGGCAATTAAGGATTTTAAAATGAGAGATTTTCCTGGATTGTTTACCTGGACCCAATGGAATCACAAGGGTCCTTACAGTGAACAAGAGAAGCAGAATGGTTAGAGTCAGAGAGAGATTTTAAGATGCTCCCCTGATGGCTCTGAAGATAGGGAAGAGGCCACAGGCCAAGGAGCTCGGGCAGCCTCTAGGAGGTGGAACATATAAGGAAACAGAGTCTCATCTGCCATCCCCAGAAGGAAGGCAGCCCAGCCAGTACCTTGATGTTAGCCCAGGGATACCCAGTTTGGCCTTCCAACATGTAGAACTGTAGGTGGTGATTCGTATATTAAGAGAAGGTGGTTGACCCATTAGTGCTAACAAGGAAAGATTTTCCAGACATACTGTTAATTTATAAAAACTAGCTGCAAAAGTATGTTTACTTAAGATTGTTTAAAATGCCATAAAACTAAACTGTATGCTTGTGGATTTATAAGTAAAAGTCCAGAACCAGTTTACCAAACCAAAACAATAGTGACCTCTGGGCTAAGGGAAGAGGTTCAGGATTGCAGATGGTTATCAAAGAAGATTCTGGTTTAATCTGCAGTCTTAAAAAACATAAATAAAATAATGAAATAAATCTATATTTACAAGGATGATCAAAACGTATCAGAGTAGAACTTTTCCTTGGGTATATAGTAGTGTATGTAAAGGCTGAGAACCAGGGACTTTCGTGCTGGTCCAGTGACTGAGATCCAGTCCTTCCAACGCAGGAGGCCTGCATTCAACCTCTGATCAGGGAACTAGCTCCCACATGCCTAAAGATACTAAACTAAAGATACTAAAGACGCCGCAACTAAAGATACCACCTGCCGCAACCAAGATCCAGTGCAACCAAATAATTTTTTTAAAAGGCTAAGGAACGAAAATCAGGAATGTATCTCATCAAAGGATAATCAAGTTCCCTGGTATTTAAGGAGAACTTTGACTTTATCTGTAAATGATGAATGGTTTTAAACAAATATATTTAGGCATTCCTTGTATAAATAGTAGAAAGTCAAATATTGTTTTAAATCCTTTAAATAGTGGAGGAAATGGCCTGAACACAAATCCCTAGGTAATATCTTTTTTTTTTTTTTTAATGCTTTAACAAAGGAAAAGGAGTGGGCAGAAAGGGACTAGGAGGAATAGCAAAGGGAGAGAAGAATTTCAAGAAAGTGTCCAGACATTTCAAGCATATTAAGGGCTGCAGGATGAAAAGTAATATAAAGGCTAAAAAGAAACCCATTGTGTTTAGCCCACGGAAGACATTGATGGCTTTGGAAAGCTAAGGAGTCGATGGGGAAGTTAGAAGTGGTGAAGGCGAAGGTGGCCAGGTCTTCAGGTAAACTCTAATGGAGAGAGAGAGAGAGAGATGGCAGCCAAAAGGCCTCAGGGGAGCGTTTCCCAAGATGGCTGAGGCTGGGAGATGCTTTGGTGCTGATGAGAAGGAGCCAGAGGAGACGGGAAAATGCAGAAAGAGGTGATAATGAAAGTAGCCATAGAGCAAGGTGTCTGAGGAGGTGAGAAGGAGAGTGATCTGCACACAGGCAGAGGGCTTCTCCTTGCCCTTCCTTTAAGTCCCTACATCCTGAATCAACATTTTACTTTTAAATGAATTAAGTTCACCCACTTCTTTTTAAAAAATATTTATTGATTTGGCTGCACCGAGTCTTAGTCGTGGCATTTGGGATCCAGTTCCCTGATCAGGGATCGAACCCATTCCCCCAGCACTGGAAACAGAGACTTAACCAGTGGACCACCAGGGAAGTCCCCCGAGTCAGCATTTTTAAAAGTACATGTGGTCACATCCTAAATTCCTTCCATCCTTCCCTTTCCTTCAGGACAGTATGTACACTGGACCTCTCCAGGCATATCTCTCACCAACTCAGTCCTCAAACTTTCTAACCACCCTGCAGTTTCCCAAAGATGCCTGTCTTCCCTTGACTCTGAGCCTCTGCCAGCCCCTCTTCCAGGAATCATCTTCACTGGGTAAATTCCTGTTCATCTTTCAGATCCCAGAGAAGACCTCATTTCCTCTGGCAAGTCTTCTCTGGCTTCCAAACCTGAATAGCTATGCTCCTATGTACTTCCATCATCACCTTTACTTTGCCATCCTGGTCTTAGCGTACTGCATTGAAATAGCAAGCTTTTTGGTCTGTCCCCTGCCATCAGATTTGGAGCATCCTGAGAATGGGTACCATGTCTTACTCACCAGTGGGTCCCCAGGACCTCTCACAATACCTGAGAACACAGGACATGTTCAACAAATACTTGGGGAATGTGATTGAAAATCAGGCTTTCACATCCTAGCCCTTCTCACTAAAACTCTGTTGTCTGTAGTATGAAATGTTGAAAACACGGCATGCATATATTTGAGAAAGGGGATTTATTCATGACAGGCTAATGAGCCAGCCATTTATCCTTATGACCTGAAAAGAGTCTATTTTGATGAAGGACATGTCAGGTTTAACATCAATGCCAATTATTTTGTAATTAACTCAAGGTACCGTCAATAGGCAAGTCCAGTGTTGATTATAAATGAGGATGAAGATAGGAGAACTGCTTCCTCTAGGATTTTAAAATTATCTTGCAGCTATCACATAATCAAGGTAATCTTGAATATGGTTAATGATGTCTAATCTGCTATTAGTCCTACCCAGCGTGTTTCATCTCAGACATTATACTATTCACCTCCAGAATTTTGATTTGGGCCTTTGGAAAATCTCTTCTACAGCTCCACTCACCATGTTTGGTCTTCTATAGCTTCTTAGACAAATGCTCTTCAGATGTAGCAACTTCTAGTGCTTTGTATATTAGTCTAAACATCTGTGTTATTTCTGGGTCATTTTCAATGAATTGACATCTTTCTTAATTTGGGGTCATATTTTCTTGCTTCTTTGCATACCTCAGAGTTTTTGACAAGGTGACAGATAGGATTAGTTTTTCACCATGATTGAGGCTGAACTGTTACTCACAAGTGCCTTGTGAATGATGAGTTGGCAGATGGGAACTTTCTGGGTTGCAGATGGGAACAGATACTGTTCCTATTTCTGGGTAAGTTCGGGGCACTTCCCTCTAATCCTTCTGGGTGGTTCCTTCCCTGGTCTTGAACAGTTTCCTGGTAGGCATGCAAAGGGAGAATCACTGCACCTCTCCAGGCTCTCTGTGAGTAGTGTGTTACCCTCTGGTCTCTATCCTAAGCTCTTCGAATGCCTGAGTCTCCCAGGACTCCCAGCTCTGTCTCCTCTGCTTCTGGAGTCTCCTGGGCTCCAGCTGGTTTTCTGTTCCCTCAGCTGTGGCTGGAAACTTGGAGGCTGCGTGACTGTCCAAGACTCCTATGACCTGGAGTTTCTCTGCCTCTCTGCTGGGTTCTCTATTCCCTGACCCTCATGCTTTCCTATTTCTTGGTTTACTCCCCTTCTTGCTAAAATATATTTATCTTCCAATAGCTTCATAAGAATGGATGTGTGGGAGGTAAAAATGTTTAATCCTTTCTGGTCTGAGAACAACCTTGGTTTACAGTTAGGCTTGACTGAAAGACATCTTGCTGTTCAGTTGCTAAGTCATGTCTGACTCTGGAAACCCATGGACTGAAGCATGCCAGGCTTGCCTGTCCTTCACCATCTCCTGAAGCTTGCTCAAACTCATGTCCAATGAGTTGGTGATGCCATCTAACCATCTGATCCTCTGTCGCCCCCTTCTCCTCCTGCCCTCAATCTTTCCCAGCATTGGGGTCTTTTCCAATGATTGGCTCTTCACATCCAGTGGCCAAAGTATTGGAGCTTCAGCTTTAGCATCAGCCCTTACAATGAATATTCAGGGTTGATTTCCTTTAGGATTGACTACTAAGATACCTTAATAGTGAATTATTTGCTGAAAATATCCCCTTTCAGCATCTTGAAGGCCTTTTTACGTCTTTAGCATCTTGTGTCACTGTTGTGTTTTCTATTCTGAACTTAATTGATTTGTAGAGACTTGCTTTTCACCTAAAAGCTTTGATTCTTCTTATTCTCACTAATTGTCTAAAATTTCGTGATGATGTGCTTCATGTGGATCTTTTTTATTCATTGTGATGGGGATGGGAGGGCATCCTCAGTCTCAGGAGTGGTGTCTTTCTATTCCGAGAAACTTCTCTGTACTATTCTTTGATAATTTCCTTCCAATTTTTCTTTTCTTCACTCTTTCTGGAATCCCCATTAGCTGGATACTTGATTCTCAAGATTGGCTCTCTAATTTTTCTTATCTATCTTAATGGTCATATCTTTGATTCTAGCTTCAGTTTTTGAAAGATTTTCTTGACATTTCCACCAAGCTCTCTATTTAATTTTTCATTTCTATTATTATATTGTTAAAATTGAAGCGTTACTTATTCTCGTTGCTCCTTCATATGTCATCCTGTTCTGCTTGTGGATTCAATATCTTGCTTTGTATTCCTAAAGATACCGGTAATGAAATCTCTAAATGCCCTTTTGCTGTCTTTGTTTCTTATGAGGTTCTTGTTCTCTGTTTTTATCTCTGTCTTTCCTCTTGGCATTTTTCACAGAATGAGGCATGAGGATGTGAGTGGAAGCTCCGTGCTGCCAACCTTCACTCAGGTGGGTTAGAGGCAAACTGCGTCTTTGACTGGAGAGACTCAGCATGGTCAGAATGTCAGTATCTGCAGTCATTTTCCCTGAGCAATTCCATTTCTCCAAAGAATGTCTCTTACTCCTTGAAAGGAAAGCTATGACCAACCTAGACAACATATTCAAAAGCAGAGACATTACTTTGTCAACAAAGGTCCATCTCATCAAGGCTATAGTTTTTCCAGTAGTCATGTATGGATGTGAAAGTTGGACTATAAAGAAAGCTGACTGCCAAAGAAGTGATGCTTTTCAACTGTGGTGTTGAAGAAGACTCTTGAGAGTCCCTTGGAAAGCAAGGAGATCCAACCAATCCATCCTAAAGGAAATCAGTCCTAGGTTTTCATTGGAAGAACTGATATTGAAGCTGAGACTCCAATACTTTGGCCACCTGATGCAAAGAGCTGACTCATTTGAAAAGATCCTGATGCTAGGAAAGATTGAGGGCAGGAGGAGAAGGGGACAACAGAGGATGAGATGGTTGGATGGCATCACGGACTCAATGGACATGGGTTTGGGTAAATTCCAGGAGTTGGTGTTGGACAAGGAGGCCGGGCATGCTGTGGTTCATGGGGTCGCAAAGAGTCGGACATGACTGAGTGACTGAACTGAACTGAACTGAAGGAAGAGTCTTGTAATGTGTGTGTGCTGGCGATGGCGGGTGGGACACTCCTGACTAGTGAAGATCTGGAAGCAAGTTAGGGAGCAGGGATCCAGGCCAGGCGGTAGTGTCTCCCTGTCCAGTCTGTAGACTTTCATTAAATGACTTTATCCATCCCGATGCCTCCCTCCTCCACTCCACGTGCCTCCATTTCACTCTGCTCCCCTCTGACTGGCATCCTCAAGGCCTGAGACTTAACCTCCAGCCCCATGGAGAAAGGAAGAAGGGCTGTTTCCTGGCACCAAGAGGTGGGGCTTTGGGGGTCTGGAGTCTTACTGTTCTGTATCAGACTTTCAATCAATTCTCATATTTTCAGTCTCGAGTCTCCTCTGGCCTTCAGCAGTTCATGGCATTTCCAAGTCCCCAGGTTCTCTTGGGCTCTGCGGGGTAATCACGGGCTCTCTCTGTGTCCCTCTCCCTCTCTGCAGCCCCAGACCCTGCTTCCTCCACCCTGTGTCACTTGCCCCTCCTCCACGTTTGTTTCCAGGATGTTGCTAGGTCTCCTATTTTCTCCTCTCCCACTTCTTTCTTCTCTGGTATTCCTCTCTCTTCTGTTCAGTGGAGATCCAGGGCAGAGCAGAGATAGTGGTCTCAGGGTGTTGGATGAGCAAGAGAACAGAAGAGAAGGGTTTGATGTGGAAGGCATGTAGGGCTAGTCAGGCCCAGGAAAGAAGCTTGGTTCTCAGGCCACCAAAGATCTGACTTGGGTGTTAAGAGCTCTTTCGGGCTGCTGTTAGAAGACTGGATATGAGAAAGGCATGAGGGGAGGCAGAGAGATTAATTAAGATGCAAAATTATGTTGGGGAGTTGGACTCGTGGTCTGGAAGTGAAAGAGAGCAGCAGCCAGAGCCCTTGCTGACGGACTGGAAAAGGAAGGTGAGAGAAAAGCAGGGGTGAGTGATGATGCCTAGGTGTCCATGTGGGATAGATGGGGAATTGTGGTACCTCGTGCTGACTCGTAAAGACAGGCTGAGTGACAGCATGGTGGTGAAGGCAGATTGGGGCTTCAGTTTACACTGATCCAGCTGCATAACTGGGATTGAGAAATACCAGCTCAGAAGCAGCAGGATCCTCTTCCCCAGGCTGGCACAGCGTGCCAGTTCAGCCGTTCACCAATTCCGAGGTCTCTGTGAACTGTAATAGGCTGGAAACCAGTGAAGTTTAAATGAATATATAACCCGGGCGACTCCTCTGAGTCAGCATCTTAAAGTATGGCCATTTTTCTCACATTTCTAACACCGTTTCAAGGGTATCTTACATCTCAGTTCAGATTTGCCATTCTATCCAATTGGATTTCTTTTCAATTCAACCCAATTTTAACCCCAATGTTCAAGCTATTTTTTCCCATTATGCCCATAAATGGAAGCAAATCATAGTATCTTGTATAAATGCAGCTGTTTTTCCTTGTCTTCTCTTTTCTCATTTTAGATGAAAATCTTCTTTCTCCTTTCTTTTTATTAACCACAGCACCCTCCCTCTGCACCCCGCTGACTTCCTTTTCTGTTCCTCACCTCCTGAGCTCTTTCCTGTTTCTTCAGAGAGCCCCTGCTGAGATGTTTTCTTATATGATCAAATTATAGGTCAAATTCGTCAAAAGAATGGCATACAGGTACATATCTCATGAAGATTTCAACTAATCCAGTACGTAATACCTCCTTTGTTTAAGTGGGAACATCGGTAAATAATGATGCTCTTTGATAATGAAGAAGTAAGGAATGGGGCTTAAAAACGTGCCAAAGTTCCATGCTAAACTGAAAAGATTCCAAACGTCTGTTGCCCTCGCCACCAATACCGTGACTAGGTTTGGGTATTAGACATGGTGTAGCATAGTTCATACGTTTGATAGTTAATTAGTTGATTTCAATAACTATCTCCAGGTGTGTAATAGGAGGTACACACTCTTCAAAGCACAGGAGATGCAGAGATGATGGAAGATGGTCCCTCTACGGCAAAGGCAAAGAAATAAAGCATGGATACATATACACAAACATGTGTAAATAGATAGTCAGTGGGAATTTGCTGTAAGAATCAAGGAACTCAAGGTTATTACTGGGGCTCTGTAATAACCTAGAGGGGTGGGAATAAGCAGAGGGTGGGAGGGAGAATAAAAAGGGAGGGGATAAATGTACACCTATGGTTAATTCATGTTGATGTATGACAGAAATCAAACCAATATTGTAAACCAAGCATCAATTAAAACTAAATAAATATTTTTTAAAAAGAAATGATTTGTTCTGAAATATGAACTTTATAAAGGTTTGCTTGAAACTTGAACATGCTTTTATCTTTTACTAAAGAGAACTCATTTGGATTTTTTTTTAAGAGAGCTTAGCAAAAGATACTGAGATTTTATATCAGACATGTGTGCCTACAATTTTTGCTATAATACTTTGACCATGTGACTTTAGAAAGCTGTCACCAGAGGCTTACATTTCAGGAGCCAATTTCCTGAGAGGTGAACAAACCCCTGTGGGAGCTGATTTGAAAAATGAAAAGTCAAAGTGACAACTTTCTGACACCGTTTAAGAACAATAGATGGTTTAGATAAACCCAATACTTACACTAAGCCCTGGCTTAGAATCGTATTTAATCATTGGAAAATCTATCTATGAAGGGCATTCCTAGGTGCTTTTAAGTTCAACGAGGTTATGACAAGAGATTTTCTGGCATCATAGCATGTCATGTAGCAAGTGAATGCAAGGTATATTTGCTGATTGACTGTATATTTTGCTATGCACAGTAAAGTTTCTAAGAACACAGAACTTTGAAAGAGCAAAGAAAATAGCTGCTCCCTGTCTTCAATTTATTAATATAAAATTTGTAGAGGGTTCCCAGGTGGTGCAGGGGTAAAGAATCCGCCTTCCAAAGCAATAGACACAAGAGACGCGGGTTCCATCCCTGGGTAGAAAACATCCCCTGGCATAAGAAATGGCAACCCGCTCCAGGATTCTTGCCTGAAAAATCCCACGGACAGAGGAGCCTGGCGGACTACAGTCCATAGCATCACAAAGAGTCAGACCTAACTGAATAGACTGAACACAGCACATATATAATTTAATATGTAACTTTATAATATATAGGGGCTTCCTAGGTAGTGCTAGTGATAAAAAACCTAGCTGTCAATGCAGCAGATGTAAGAGATTCAGGTCTGATCCTTAGATTGGGAAGGTCCACTGCAGGAGCCATGGCAATCCACTCCAGAATTCTTGCCTGGAGAATTCCATGGACAGAGGAGCCTGGAGGGCTATAGTCCATGGGGTCACAAAGAGTTGGACATGACTGAAGTGACTTAGCAGGCATGCACAAATAATATATAGTGTATGTAATATATAAACATTAAATATATAATATAAATATTTTATAAAAGGTAAATATATAAATGAATAATATAAAATATATTGTCAACTGAAAAAAATACACAGCCTAAACATTGAGAATTATCTTTTATTCGGTAACCTTACTGAGGACTGTAACCCAGGAAGGCAGCCTCTCAGGTAGCTCTGAAGGATTGCTCCTAAGAGGTAACAGAGGGGCCAGGGTTATAGGAGCTTTTGCTGGAAAAAAAAAAACAAAACAAACTTGTAGTCAAACATCAAAAGATTACCACTAATCACAAAAATCCAGACATCTCAAGTTAATGGTTTCAGGGCTTTTCTATGTAGTATAGTGTTAGCTACTCAGTCGTGCCTGACACTTCAAGACCCCCATGGACTAGAGCCCACCAGACTCCTCTGTCCATGGAATCCTCCAGGCCAGCATACTGGAGTGCGTTTCCATTCCCTTCTCCAGGGGCTCTTCCTGACCCAGGGATCAAGCCTGGGTCTCTCCTGCATTGCAGGTGAACTCTTTATTTTCTTAGCCATGAGGGAAGCCCTTTCTATGTATGAAAAGATGAAAACGCATGGGCTCATTGAAATCATTCCTTTAATATGTAATATATCTTGACTATTGTGAATGAAGCCTGTCACCTGCCATATCAGTAAACAAAGGATTTGCAGTCATCAGACTATTAGAGCTGCCCTGTCCTCCACCCCACAATGAACCCTGAAGGGAACTCAGGGTGGAAACAGATGGGCTGCCCCACCAAGCCCTCTGCCTCTGCAGCCACCCCCAAAGGTGTACCCAGTGTACCCTGCGGGGACTTGGGATGAGAAAAGAGGATGCTGGCCCCAGACAGATAAGGTGCTTATCGAAGGAATGATTTCAGGGAGTCCAGAATCTTGCATCTTCCCATAGATAGAAAAGTGCTAAATTCCTTGAGATTATCTGATTTTGTTTAATTAGCAGTAATCTTTCGATGTTCTGACAGCGTGGTCTTTGTTGCAAAAACTCCTATGTATCCTGGCTCCTCCCTTACCTAACTTTGAAGCAGCTCCTCAGAGAGATCTGAGAGGCTACCTCCCAAGTTTGACATCCGCAGAAAGTCTGCCAAATAAAACACAGTTCTCAGCTTTTACTTGGTGCATCAGTTGACACTATCTTGGACCTATATCCTGCTTCTCTCCCTGCTGAATTCAGCTCAGGGCTCGGCACAGGGGGCGCTGCATCAGCCAGTGGGTTTATGGCCAGAACACCCTTTGTTTACTGAAATGATAGGCGGCATTTTTTGTCCACAGTTTCAGTTTCAGTTCAGTCACTCAGTCATGTCCAACTCTGCGACCCCGTGGACTGCAGCACGCCAGGCCTCCCTGTCCATCACCAACTCCCAGAGCTCACTCAAACTCATGTCCATTGAGTCAATGATGCCATCCAATCATCTCATCCTCTGTCGTCCCCTTCTCCTCCCGCCTTCAATCTTTCCCAACATCAGGGTCTTTTCCAATGAGTCAGTTCTTCACAGCAAGTGGCCAAAGTATTGGAGCTTCAGCTTCAGCATCAGTTCTTCCAATGAATATTTAGGACTGATTTCCTTTAGAATGGACTGGTTGGATCTCCTTGTAGTCTAAGGGACTCTCAAGAGTCTTCTCCAACACCACATTTCAAAAGCATCAATTCTTCAGCAGTCAGCTTTCTTTATAGTTCAACTCTCACATCCATACATGACTACTGGAAAAAACATAGCTTTGACTAGAAGGACATTTATTGGCAAAGTAATGTCTTTGTTTTTTTTAATATGCTGTCATTGCCCACAGTATTATACAAAGTCGGACACAATTGAGAGACTAACATTTTCACACTTTTTCACACATATGCATGTATATATATAACTATCCAAAAGTGTTTTTTTCATTTTCTATATATATTAAAAATCTGTGAAAGTGTTCTGTAATGCCCAGCACAGTCTGGGTGGGTCTGCTGGTTCGATTCAATTCAGAAAGCATGCAGTCTCCCTGATTACTGACCGCCAACCAACTGAGAGCCTGTGACAGGTGCTTGCTCTTCCTATTGGGTCTGTTTCCAGTCCATGCACACCCACACGTCATATGCTCATGGAACAGTGTGCTTCACTCCTAGACTCTTCCAGATTCTCTGACCTCTGTCTGTCTCCCCTCCTCCAAGAAACTCATTCCCCTAAGCCCCAGCTTCATGCCTCCTAAGGGTTAAGGCAAAGGCGCCATGCAGAGAGGGTCAAGATGACCCCTAATAAGAAAAGCATCTTCAGGACAAATAAATTTTCTGGGTGTTAATAGTGTGCTCTCCCATGGAATAATTTGGATGCCTTCTTCTGCTAAAGGACACTTTCTCCTGCCCACTGAGGACAAGATTTTGGAAGAAGGAAGGAAGGAAAAGCACCAAGAACCCCAGCCTGCCTCCTGCCTCCTCTTACCCTCTAGAACGGCAAAGGGAAGCTCTTCCCTAAGGCCTCAATGCTCAGTTCATCAATTGCTGCAGCTTTGATTCCCTTTCAGAATTTTCTCCCTGCTGATGTAGCTAATGGAGGCGGAAAAAAAAAATTGCAACATGAGAGTTGTGAGTTACGTATTATTTTGGGGCACAGTTAAGACTATAAACCCAGGAGACAGCATCTCAGATAGCTCTAAGGAACTGGTCTAAAGAGGCAAGGGGAAGGTCAGTGTTATACATGATGTTAGTGAAGGGGTTACATGCAGTCAGGCACACACTTTGGCAAAGACTTGCTGCTAGTCATGAGGGGCAGACGTCACTGTTAGTGATTTTAGTGCTTTTCTAGGTACGAGGAGATGCAAGAATTGGCCTCATAAAACCTTCTCCTGCACATATCTAACTATCTGAAGACCTGTCCTGCCAGCTTCTCCCAAAGTACAGAGAGCCCCATTCCTGCTCTTCGTCCTGAACTCCTTCAGGGAGTGTTGAGGGTCAGCAACTGCTGTGGTTCATGATTCAATCCTTGCAGAGGTGGATGGCAGCTGCCAGTTTGTAGTTGGCAGAGGCATGCTCCTGCCTAAGATTCAGCCACCACGAATCTAATAGTTCATCACCTGAGTCCTAAAAGGAGGGAAAGGTTGGGGATATTCATCCCAGAGAGTTCATCTTATGTGATTCTCAGAAATTACTGCTCTTTCATTGGAAGGACTGATGTTGAAGCTGAAACTCCAATACTTTGGCCACCTGAGGCAAAGAGACGACTCATTGGAAAAGATCCTGATGCTGGGAAGATTGAGGGCAAAAGAAGGAGAGGGCGGCAGAGGATGAGATGGTTAGATAACATCACTGACTCAGTGAACATAAATTTGAGCAACTCTGGAAGATAGTGAAGGACAGGGAAGCCTGGGGCGCTCCAGTCCGTGGGGTCACAAAGAGTCAGACCTGACTTAGCAGCTGAGCAATAAACGTATGGGACCAGCCTCTTTCCCTAAGCCGGATTGACAGAAAAGAGCTGCAAGTGGCGGTCAGAAAAAAGTAAAGTGTTGAGACTCTTTTAAACCCCAACCTGCAGTGTGAAAATAAAGCTTATTATTTTTAGAATGCCAGCAGAATTGTTCCCGCTCTGCCCCTGCCATTTCAATAGTGGCTTTGGGCTCTTAAAACTTAACCTTGAAAAGAAACCGTTTACATTGTAAAAGCGCTGGCAGTATGAAAACTATTCTGTCGTAGAATAGCCAATGGAGACTAGAAGTTCAGAAGGGGGCTTTTTTCCTTCCTTCTGAAAGGCCTAATCCTAGGGGCTTTCACTGGGACAAAATCAAATGCTTAGCAGTAATTGTGCATGGGTTCTAGCTGTGAACTTGCATAAAATCTAAAATTTCACACAACCCATTCTGTTCTGGGGATTTCACCACTGATCATGAGGAAACAGAGCTTCTGGAGGGGCTTGGGGAAAATCAAACCATGCAGACCCTCAGGCGAACACACTTGCTAACAAAACGCCTTTAAAATCCTCCGTTCTTCTCAAACACATGCAGCTCCATGGCCCTCGCCAGAATAGGCACTGAATACTGCAGAGGCTCACAGGCTCTTACATAAGGGCTTTGAGAAACCACAGTATGTTTATCTCAGATGCCTTAAGTCAGCCCTCTCAGGTAGTCTGATCTCCTATTTGTCTAGAGTTAGGCAGGAAAAGGAAGGATTCAGATTGGCTCAATGCCTGACTCCAGGTGCTTTGATGGAGTGTCAGGTGGAAGGATTAGGTCCATTTTGACCAGTGGGCAAAACAATAGTCAGTGGATGAAGATAAGAGGAGGACACTTTTGGGAAACAGATTTCCTGCCATATTAGTAAGCATGTCTTTCACAGAGGAAAAAATGTTTTTCATTTTAATCAATTCCAAGTTATCCAATTTTTCCATGAATTTGTTTTTGATAAGGTATCTAAAAAGTCATCATCAAATTCAAGTTCATCTAGATTTCCTTCTGTATGATCTGTTAATATTTTTTCATTTTACATTTAGGTATGGGATTCAATTTGAGTATGATTTCATTTTATCTGCTCTCTTAGTGGTTGCCAGAATTTGTTATATACATTTACAATTAATCTAAATCCACTTTCACGAAACACTATACCACCTCATGAGTAGTATAGCTATCTCTTAGCAAAGTGTTATCAATTTCTCCCAACCATGCTTTATGACACTGACATCATTTATTTCACTTATCCACATGCTGTCATCTCCCAATACACTGTTCCTACTATTACTTTAAGCAGACAGTTACCAGATTAAGAATAAGAAAAATAAAAAACTTCACTTTACCTTTATTTATTCCTTCTCTGTCACTCTGCTACATGTCTGACCTACATCATCTTCCTTCTTCCTGAAGACCATTTTCCTTCTTCCTTTTAACATTTCTTGCATATCTGCTGGGCTTCCCAGGTAGCTCTAGTGGTCAAGAACCAGTCTGTCAATGCAGGAGATGGAAGAGATGCAGGTTTGATCCTTGGGTCAGGAAGATCCCCTGGAGGAGGGCATGGCAACCACTCCAGTGTTCTTGCCTGGAGAATCCCATGGACAGAAGAGCCCGGTGGGCTACAGTGCATAGATTCACAAAGAATCAGGCACAACTGAAGCAACTTAGCACACACACACGCATATCTGCTGACAATGAATTTCTCAGATTTTGTTTGTCTGAGAAAGTCTTTTAATCCTCCTTCACTTTTGGAAGATAATTTTGTTGCATTTAGAATTTTCTATTGGTAGATATTTCTTTAAACACTTTCAATGTTTCACTCTGCTCCCTTCTTTCTTGCACAGTTTCTGATGAGAAGTCTGATATAATCTATCATTATTACTCCTATAGATAAGGTGTTTTTTCTGGCTTTTTTCAATATTTTCTCTATGTCTATAGTCTTCTGCAGTTTTACTATGATGCAGTTAGGTGTTGATTTTTTGGGATTTATCTTTCTTGGTGTTCTCTGGACTTCCTGGATCTATGGTTCTTGACCATTATTACATCAAATATTTCTTCTGCTCTGTTCTCTTTTTGATACTTTCCTTTATGCAGATGTTACACCTTTTGATATTGTCCCACTGTTCTTGGATACTTTTTTTTTGCATTTCATCTTGTGGAGTTTTTATTGTCCTATCTTCAAGTTCATTGAGTCTTTCCTTGGTCATGTCTAGTTGACTAATGAGCCCATCAAAAGCATTCCTTATTGTCATTGTTTTTTTTTTTCCTCTAGCACCTCCTATGGATTCTTTTTTGAACTGTGGTGTTGGAGAAGACTCTTGAGAGTCCCTTGGACTGCAAGGAGATCCAACCAGTCCATTCTGAAGGAGATCAGCCCTGGGATTTCTTTGGAAGTAATAATGCTAAAGCTGAAACTCCAGTACTTTGGCCACCTCATGTGAAGAGTTGACTCATTGGAAAAGACTCTGATGCTGGGAGGGATTGGGGGCAGGAGGAGAAGGGGACGACAGAGGATGAGATGGCTGGATGGCATCACTGACTCGATGGATGTAGTCTGAGTGAACTCTGGGAGTTGGTGATGGACAGGGAGGCCTGGCGTGCTGCGATTCATGGGGTCGCAAAGAGTTGGACACGACTGAGCGACTGATCTGATCTGATATGATGTATTCTTTCTTAGAAACTCCATGTCTCTGCTTATATTACCCATCTGTTCCTCTATGTTGTCTACTTATCCCTTTAGCATATTATAATCATTTGCTTCCCAGATGGCTTAGTAAAGAACCCACCTGCTAATACAGGATATGTGAGTTCGATCCCTGGGCCCAGAATACCCCCTGGAGTAGGAAGTGGTAACCCACTGCAGTATTTTTGCCCAAGAAACCCCATTGACAGAGGACCCTTGTGGGCTACAGTCTATGGGGTCACAAAAGAGTTGGACATGACTTAGCAACTAAACAGCAACACAATTATTTTAAATTTCCTGTTGGATAATTTCAACATCCATGTCATATGTGAGTCTGGTTCTGATGGGTTTGCCATCTCTACAGAGTGTACTTTTTTCTTTGATTTGGCATACCATGTAACTTTTTGCTGAAGATGACACATGTGGTATCAGATAATAGGGACTAGTATAAATATGCCATTAGTGTAATAGTATGTGCCAGTCTGGATAGTAAAAAGGCTGTATTTAAGTATCTTGTAGCTGCTGATGCCTAAGCTTTCAAATTCCTCTACTGTTACTCAATCTGTCTCCTTTCTTAACTCTGGGCTTTTCTGTGTAGTCTTCCCCAGAGAGAGCTTGGATCTTGCAGTTCTTTTCACTGTAATCCCCCATACTGCTAGTGTGATGGTAAGATGTCAGAGAGAGAGAGAAAAAGAAGGCATCCTACAACCCTTGATTAACTATCAGCCTTTCAGTGAGCCTGGATCTTGGGACTGTGACCTTCACATCGTTTCCTCAAAAGAATAGCTTTTTTTCTCTCTGCTCCCCATCCTATCCATGGCTATAGCATTCCCAGTCAATCACCTTGAAGGCCTGTTCACTTATTAAATTGAATTTTCTTCCCTTAAGTAGGACAAGGAGGCTGGAGTAGGGAAAAATCCCCTTCTTCCTCCTGGAACAAGGCTCTAGGAAAGTCCTTCCCTAAGTGAATAGGGCTTTGTCATGAAGAAAGCTCTGGCAGCCATTGTGAAATAAGCTCAGAGATTATTATTATTACAAGGAGAATTTTCTCTGATTCCCACCATAAGAACCTGATGGGATTCCTGGGGCTAAAGCTCATGAAAGTTTGGTTGGGGGAAGTCTAAGACTGATGAGCCCCAGCAGATTTTCACTGCCATACTCCCCCACACACCATATCTGGCAATTTGCTGAAATGACTATTTAAATGCCCCGACCAGTTCATGACTCTAACTCAAAGTAAGGAAATCTCTATCTCTGCTCTTGGAGATGGCAATTTGCCCGGAATTCACACATCTCTGAATCCAGCCTTCTCTGATGATCTGATATTACTTCTCTGGTGGGTCTCAGAAAAGTCGCTGATTCTCAGTTTATCCAGTGTTTTCTTATAAAGATGAAAGATGAGAATAATAGCTTAGGAGTTCTTCATATGTTCCAGCTGAAATGGAAAGTCCCTACTTTTATTTTCAAAATGTGCTTCTTTATTTTACATACCTTCTATGGAATATTTCTTTATTTACAGGAATCTTCCTGGACCTACATTTCACAATAGCTTCTGCTTTGAAAGTTCCAAGTAGCAGAATTTGACTAGCTCTGCTGAGGAATAACAGAGCACCTGGCCTCCACCTACATCCCACACTTCTTGTTTCCTAGCCTGGAGTTTTTCTGACATAGCCCATGACTCCTCTGGGGAACTCATGCAATCTGTAATATGCAACCTAGCAGAAAAGGAGAATTAAGACCAGGAGATCATATTTGACTAGTAGGAGAAGAAAGCTGATGGATAATTGGTAAGACAGAATACCAGTCCCCTATAGAACTGGCCAATTCAACAATTCACTGTGGTATCTCCTTTCCTATCTACTCCTTAATTTCTGCTCCCTGGAATTACTTTCAAGATGAATATCCTATAGGCAAGGCTTTGGCTCAGGTTCTGCTTTTAAGGAACCTAAACTAAAAAGAAATTATTTATTCAAATAAGTTGAAAAGTGAAAGTGAAGTTGCTCAGTCATGTCCGACTCTTTGTGACCCCATGGACTGTAGCCTACCAGGGATTTTCCAGGCAAGAGTACTGGAGTGGGCTGCTATTTCCCTTTAAAGGGCCAGGGGTTCTTCCCAACCCAGGGATCAAACCTGGGTCTCCTGCATTGCAGATAGACCCTTTACCATCTGAGCTACATTTACTCAAAAATAAATTCTGTAACACATTAGTAGATGGAGGAAAATAACCCTTGATCATTAAACAGATAATTGACCTTTCATAACTTTCCATGACTTCTCCACTTGTCAAATAAATACCCAGCTTAGTCTGTCCTCCCCATCCTTCATCTGCATTGTGATAGTACTTTGTCAGTTTTACAAAATTCCCTGTTCTCATGCACCTACCTCCCTCTACATTTTGAGAAATTAAGAGAAGAAGGGAAAAGAGAAAACATTGAACATTGAACATTGTTCCTTGTGCTCATGTGTTTAAAAAGGAAGATTATCAAGTTAGGAAGTTCAGTTCAGTTCAGTCACTCAATCATGTCGGACTCTGGGACCCCATGGACTGGAGCACGCCAGGCCTCCCTGTCCATCGCCACCTCCTGGAGTCTACCCAAACTCATGTCCATTGAGTCAGTGATGCCATCCTCTGTCATCCCCTTCTCCTCCTCCCCTCAATCTTTTCCAGCATCAGGGTCTTTTCAAATGAGTCAGCTCTTTGCATCAGGTGGCCAAAGTATTGGAGTTTCAGCTTCAACATCAGTCCTTCCAATGAACACCCAGGACTGATCTTCTTTAGGATGGCCTGGTTGGAAAGCATGACTTAAGTTAGGAAAGCATGACTCAACGTGTTATTTGTGGGCTGGCTGTTGGTCTGCAAACTGCCTTTTCTGTCTACTCTAAACAGATTGCTCCAAAATGCAAGTCAACAACATCAGTACACGCAACATTTTGTTTAAGTGACATTTTTAGTTACATTTTTTATTAGTTTACAACTGTCTTTTTCTTTTTTGGTAGCACAACTCCCTCATTGAAGGTGCAATCTATTGATTTATATTCTTATGTTAGCCCTTTATCTCATGGTGAACTGGCTCTTTGGGTAAGACTGAAATAGAGTGGTTTGAAAGTATTAACTGGACATCTCTTAGCATGTACTATGCATTAAAGCATTGTTCTTTGGGATTCACTAGTATTAATTCTCAAAATATTATATATGAAGTGAAAGTGTCAGTCTCTCAGTGATGTCTGACTCTTTGTGATCCCATGGCCTATATAGCTCACCAGGCTCCTCTGTCCATGGGATTTTCCAGGCAAGAATACTGGAGTGGATTCCCATTCCCTTCTCCAGGGGATCTTTCCAACCCAAAGACTGAACACATTGCATGCAGATTCTTTACTGTCTGAGCCACCAGGAAAGCCTGCATATGAGGTAGGTAATATTATTATTCTCATTTTACAAGTTAGAAAATGGAGGCACAGTGAAATCCAATAATATGTCCAACATTGCACAGCTCATAAGTGGTAGCAGCAGACCCCGACATGGACATCAGAGTGGCCCCCGGTGACCCCGGCCTTTTGGTGTCCGTGCCTTTGTGTAGATAACTCCTGTATTATATCAACATGAGTATGTGTGACTGAAGAATACAGCAGAAGTGATCATGTGTGACTTTCACAATACTACAGACTGAACAGATGTGCCCCCTCAAAATTCCTATGTTGAAATCCTATCCCTCACTGTGATGGTGTTAGGAGGCGGGACCTTTGAAAGTGGAGTCCTCATGAATGGGATTAGTGCCCTATTGAAAGACAGTCCAGAGAGTTCTCTTGCCTTCTTTCCACGATGTGAAGGTAGGGTCAGAAGATGGCCATTTGCACTTGGGAAGAGAGTTCTCACCAGTCACTAGCCATGCTGGCCCCTTGATCTTGGACTTAGTCTCCAGAACAATAGCAAACAAATTTCTGTTACTTAAAAATCACCCAATACAACAGACCCGTGGACACAGTTGGGGAAGGAGAGGGTGGGACGAACGGAGAGAGTAGCATGGAAACATATGCATTATCATTTGTAAAATAGATAGGCAGTGGGAATTTGCTGTATGATGCAGGGAGCTCAAATCCGATGCTCCGTGACAACCTAAAAGGGTGGGATGGGGTGGGAGGTGGAAGGGAGGTTCAAAAGGGAGGAGACGTATGTATACCTGTGGCTGATTCATGTTGATGTTATCCTTCAATTAAAAATAAACTTCAAAAAAGGGAAGAGACATACGTATACTTAGGGCTGATTCATGTTGGTTTATGGCAGAAACCAACACAACATTGTAAAGCAGTTATCCTCCTATTAAAAATAAAATTTTTAAAAAAAGAAAAAAAAATAAAAATCACCCAGTTTGTATTATTCTCTTCAAAGTGAAAGTGTTAGCTGCTCAGTCAAGTCCAGTTCTGTGTGACCCCATGGACTGTTGCCTGCCAGGCTCCTCTGTCCGTGGAATTCTCCAAGCAAGAATACTGGAGTGGGATGCCATTCCCTTCTCCAGGGGATCTTCCCAACCCAGGGATTGAACCCAGGTCTCCCTCATCGCAGGCAGATTCTTTACCGTCCCAGCCACCAGAGAAGCCTAGCAGCTCAAACTATGAAAATGCAATGCTAAGTCATAACAAGTATAGTTATTTCTACCTTCCTCCCTTAGATTACTTGCTCCAGGAGTGCCGGCTTCCACATCATGGGGGCCCTCAAGCAGCAGTATGCAGAAATCCACATGGCAACAGCCGGCACCAACTTTCCAGCCATGGGAATGAGGGATCTTAGAAGAGCATCTTCAACTCCCATTGAGCCTGCAGAGGACTGCAGCCTGGCTGACATCTTTACTATAATCTTAGGAGACCCCCCGAGTTAGAGCCACCTAGCTTAGCCACCCCCAAACTCCTGACCCACATGATCTAAAATAATAAAATGTTATTGGTGTTGTAAGTCTCAATATTGGACTAATTTCTTACACAGCAACAAGTAACTAATACGATCGTAGATCAGTCTGGCACCAAAGCCAGTTTTCTTCATTGCTATGTAAAAGAATTGAAGATGGAAAATGAAACGATGTCCTCCTCGTGTTTTGTGATGCCGTGTTATTCAAGCCAAGCTTGTGTAGCAGCTCCCCTTATCTCAGCTAACAGCAGTGGTAAACATTCCCAACTTGAGAAAAAGCAGAGGTAGACGAGAGAGCACGCAACTGCAGTAAGATACTGTCGTTCAGTCGCTAAGTCGTGTCCCGTTCTTTGCAACCCCATGGGCTGTGGCCCATGAGGCTTCCCTGTCCTCCACTATCTTCTGGAGTTTGCTCAAATCCTGGCCTAGGCAAATTTTCACATTGGGCACGTCCACAAAAGAGGCCATCATACCTGGAGAGACAAATAACAACTCTTAAAGTCCAGTTTCACTAAGCAGAGCTGAGAGCTGGTTGTCTAATATATATATATATTATATATATTAATGTAACATATATATATAATGTGTATAGATATATATATATAATGTGTATAGATAATGTATATGTAATATGTATTATATACGTAATAATGTAATATATATAATGTGTATAGATATATACAGTGTATATATATATACATATATAATGTATAATGTACATTATATAATGTGTATGTATATACATATAATGTGTGTGTATAAATATATATATAAAGAGTGGAATTCAGAGACTGATAAATTTTTCAGAAGGGAGAGTGTTTGCACATGGGTTGACCTTTAGCTGCAGATGCCGTTAATGACAGCATGACCCTGCTGCTGACTACATGAAGGTCAGCACTATAGGTGCTGTTGCAAAATGGTTTTTAATCAATTAGGATGGGTCTAAAACCAAGTCTGACAATTACTTATTGCTTTGGCCAAGTTCCTAGGAAGATAGGAACTTTCTATTCTCCCATAAGCCATTTCACAGTAATGTCATTATCTGTGCCATGAGGGGAATGCAGATAATAAGAGCAGCTGCAATTTATTAAGTGTCTACTGTGGGCTAGTTGCCATACATCTTCTATCTCAACTACTCAACTGTTGCAACACAACAGCTCCCTTGAACAATGAGGGAATGGATGCAGCTGTATTCCAATAAAACTTTATTTATGAAGCTAGGAACTAAGCTGGATCTGGCCTAGGGACTATAATTTGCTGCCCTCAACCTAAATGTCCATCAGCAGAGGACCAGATAAAGAAGATGTGGCACATATATACAATGGAATATTACTCAGCCATAAAAAGGAACAAAATTGGGTCATTTGTAGACATGTGGATGGACCAAGAGACTGTCAAACACAGTGAAGTAAGTCAGAAAGAGAAAAACAAATATATATTAACGCATATATGTGGAGTCTAGCAAAATGGTATGCTGCTGCTGCTGCTAAGTCACTTCAGTCGTGTCCGACTCTGTGCGATCCCATAGACAGCAGCCCACCAGGCTCCCCCATCCCTGGGATTTTCCAGGCAAGAACACTGGAGTGGGTTGCCATTTCCTTCTCCAATGCATGAAAGTGAAAGGTGAAAGTGAAGTCGCTCAGTCGTGTCTAACTCTTAGCGACCCCATGGACTGCAGCCTACCAGGCTCCTCCGTCCATGGGATTTTCCAAGCAAGAGTACTGGAGTGGGGTGCCATTGCCTTCTCCGGCAAAATGGTATAGGTGGTTTTATTTTCAAAATGGTAAATAGAGGCACAGACAGAGAAGAAACATAAGGATACCAAGTTGGGGGCGGGGGATGCGGTGGGACAAGTTGGGAGATTGGGGTTGACATAGATACACTATTGATACTATATATAAAAAATAGGCAACTAATGAGAAGCTACTGTACAGCTCAGGAAACCCTACTCAGTGTACTCAATGCTCTGTGGTGGCTTAAATGGGAAGGAAATCCAAAAAAGAGGGGCTAGATGTATATGTATATATACTGACTCACTTTGCTGTACAGCAGAAACTAACACACTGTAACGCAACTATACTCCAGTAAAAACTGATCAAAACATTTGCTTGCTCCTGCTCTGAACCATCTTCAGTGCCAGCTAAGGCATGCTTTCTCCTCTCATATCTTCTAGACATGCTGTTCCCCTGTCCGGGTCACACCTTTCCTTCTCCTGCTCACCCCTGCGCTCTCAGCCAGATCATGACGTCACTAAGGGATGGTGCTGTCCACCCCTTTCTACTGCTACAGGTGCCCCCGCTGTGGGCTTCCCAAATGGACGTCCTCTTTCACAAGCCTCACCTCCCTTTCCTGTAACTCCGCGTCTTTGTGTCTTTCTTTCCTGACCAACTGAGCGCTCTGTGAAGGCAGGGATTAGGTTTGTTCTGTTCAGTTCCTGACAGCACACAGTAGGTGCTCAGGAAGCATTGTTGTCTAGTTGCCCAGTTGTGTCCGACTCTCTGTGACCCCGTGGACTGTAGTCCACCCGGCTCTTCTGTTCACGGGATTTGCAACGAGAATACTGGAGTGCCAGATAAAATTCTGTAAAGCAATTATCCTTCAATTAAAAAATAAATAAATAAGAATACTAAAATGAGTTGCCATTTCCTTCTCCAGGGAATCTTCCCAACCCAGGGATAGAACCCACACTGCCTGCATTGCAGGCAGATTCTTTACTGTCTGAGCCACCAGGGAAGCCCAAAGAAGTATAGGGGGAAAGAATGATTAATATTTCAGGGAGCATCTAAGACACACTTGACCATCTCACACATGTCTGTTTTACAATTTTTGTTAAAATGATCTCGTTCCCAAGAAATGAATTCTACGCTTACGTATTTTGTTAGACTCATGAGCAATTTTGCCTCTATTTTACACTGTAAGACTTTCCAAATGAGGAAACGCCTGTGAAATTCGTGTTTAAAGGGCTTTCATTCTCTTGCCACTATTTCTCCACGTTGGTGACCTTTAAATTTAGCCTGAGCATAAACGGGGTTGTCAGAACATCAGGTTACATTATGCAATGCAGCTATTTGTGCCTTTTAAAGACGGACCGAGTCCCCACGTGAACTGCCCAGCCAGAAAGCTACCCTGATGATATTCTCGAAACCGAGGCAGCCAGGATTGAATCCAGAAGTGGGTCAGCGTCAAGAAGCCACATGCTTCTTGGAAACCAGTTTCGCTGAAAACAGGTCCTCACATCTCCTTCCAGAAAATAAGTAACCCTTGGCTCTTGCATGGCCTTGCTTGTTCAGGCAGATCGGATGGAGGCTGGGGTTTGAGGAAGAAGGGGGTAACTGAGCTGCGGGGCTTGTTTTTCTTTTCTTTTTCAGTGGTGGTATGTGGAGCTGGGCACTGGGATCTCCAGGGCACTGTGGAGTCACTGACTGTCCCACTGCATCAGAGGCTCGGAGGGCTCCCGGGCTAGGGGCAGCTCCCCTCCTAGACCTGGGCCATCCCCCAGCTTTTTTGCACCTGTTAGACTAACCACCCCACCTCTTTGTCAACAAAAGGCTCAAAGGTTGGGCTAAGCAGCTCCCTGAAAGCTTTCCAGCTCTGGGTTATGCAGCCCATTTTTTCACCATAGTTTCAGAGGCAGAGCTGCAAGGGCCAGCAATGGCTGAGGAAGGGGGGGGCGGGGGGGGATTGATCCCCAAAGGATGAGTCAAGGGCTGCTGCACACCCTCTTGTGTTGCCGTAAAACAAAGACTTCATGCTGTGCTCTCAGGGCCAAAGAATTCACATAAGTCTCAAGTCTGAGAAGTAAGAGGAGAAGCTAGTGGTGCAGACACACAGAGATGGAGACCATACGTGGGAAAAACTAGCAGACGGACGCCTTGCTTGCTCCTCGGGAAACTGCAGTGTAGCTCTCATCAAAGGACCCCTTCCTGGACTTTCACCCCAAATAATAATAACGGCCCCGTGCGATTTTAGTTTTTGAAACCTGCTTGCCTGCAGACAGGCAGGATCATTTAATAATAGTGAAATACATCATTGGGCGCTGACCGTATCACAGAATGGGGTTTCTCAGGTGGCACTGTGGTAAATTCAGGAGACACAAGAGATGCATGTTCGATCTCTGGGTCGGGAAGATCCCCTGGAGGAGGAAATGGCAATGCGCTCCAATATTCCTGCCTGAAGAGTCCCATGCACAGAAGCCGGGCAGGCTACAGTCCATGGTGTCACAAAGAGCTGGACAACTAGGTGCACACACACACATGTGCACACACACACATTTCAGGCACTAGTCTGAGTGCCACACAAGTACCAGGCGTAGTCGGAGGCACCTCGAGGCTAAGAATGGCTAACTATCCACAACTTCATGTTTCGTCTAATATAAACCCTTTTGACTTTACAGCAATCCTCTAAAGACTACTGTTTTCTGATGTGACGAGGTCTCGCTGGTTTTCTGCCACCCTAGTCAAATGTGCCTCAGTTTTCTTCCCTATAAAATGGGACACATTATATTACTTGCTTTACAGGATCATCAGACAATTAAATGAGCTCACAAATGTAACAGTGACTGATACATAAATGTTTAGCTTTACACCTGTGGACAGAGACTGCAGCCATGAAATTAAAAGACTCTTACTCCTTGGAAGAAAAGCTATGACCAACCTAGACAACATATTAAAAAGCATAGACATCACTTTGCCAACAAAGATCCTCATAGTCAACGCTATGGCTTTTCCAACAGGCTTGTACAGATGTGAGAATTAGACCATAAAGAAGGCTGAACACCAAAGAATTGATACTTACAAACTGTGGTGTTAGAGAAGACCAAACTGGTGTTGAGAGTCTCTTAGACTGCATGGAGATCAAACCAGGCCGTCCTAAAGGAAATCAACCCTGAATATTCATGGGAAGGACTGATGTTGAAGCTGAAACGCCAATACTTTGGCCACCTGATGCAAAGAGCCGACTCATTAGAAAAGACCCTGATGCTGGGAAAGATTGAGGACAGGAGGAGAAGGCGGTGACAGTGGATGAGAGGGTTGGATGGCATCACCAACACAATAGACATGAGTTTGAGCAAACTCCGGGAAGCAGAGATGGACAGGGAAGCCTGGCGTGCTGCAGTCTACGGGGTCACAAAGATCCCGACATGACTGAGCGACTGAACAACAACAAAAGTTATCAGAGCCTTCATTTGAGAAATACCCTGTGTAATGACTTTCAATTTTTTTTTCTGCTAGACACATTTTTTTCTCCTTCTGCAACAGCACCCCAATTCTCCCTCAAGATAGCTCATCCTCCTCCCGGCAGGGGCTGTCAGTTAAGGTCCCTTGTTCCATCTAGCTACGAAGTATTCATGTGCCCCAAAGTGAGTCAATCCCAATTTTTCCTGTTTTCTGTACTTTTCAAGGGCTTCCTAGGTGGCACTCTGGTAAAGAATCCACCTGCGAATGCAGGAGACCTGGGATTGATCCCTCGGTCGGGAAGATCCCCTGGAGAAAGAAATGGCGACCCCCTCCAGAATTCTTGCCTGGAGAATTCCATGGACAGAAGAGCCTGGTGGATTACAGTCCACGGGGTCATGAAGAGTCAGACACGACTGAGCACACGTGCATGTACTTTTCAAAGCCAGGCTGTTCTGCTTTCTTTCTGATTTTGCAGCTATTCTGGGTCCTTCCAATAAGCTCGCTTTTTGCACAATGGGTGGCCCAGAGGGACAGGTTTGGGTGGTAATTTTGCAGGTTGTTAACAAGTTAATTGGCTTCTGTCTTTGCAATCAAAGATCCTTAACATATATATCATTGGAAATAGGTATTTTAACCTATCCCTTCTAAACAACGAAACTAGCTAGAGTGTACTGACTCTGTGTCAAGATCTTTACCACGTGACTATGTTTAACACATCTCTGCCCCATTTCACACATTAAGAAACTGAAGACCTAGATTTTCTTGCCTGTTCTCCCAGTCAACAGCTGTGCACCTTGAACAAGACTTAACCTCTCTGAGCCTCTGCCTCCTGCTAGGCAAAGTGGGGGTCAGTTACACTGCCCACTGCTAGGCGGTTTTGAAAATCAAACAAAATAATGGCGATACAAAAACACTTTGGAAGCTGATTAAGTGCCATATGAATGGAAAATTGCATAGCGATTTTATTTATCCAAACGATATATGTTAACTCCTCTTCCTGGTGCCTAATTTAAGTCGTTTGTTCTTTCTGCATAGAAATAATAATTTCTAAATGTAGGTTTTCACGTGAAAGTTCTGACTGATATGCAGCCCAGGATAATGAGGCTCTCTTCCTTGAAAGCACCTCCGTGGGTTTCCTGGCTGTTTTATTCCCTTGCCAGCTGGATCATGGCTGAAGCTTATGTTCTTTGCTCTTCTCGTCAAACTTAGAGGCCTTTTCTCTCCTTTCAGTCTTATTTTCCCTCCTGTCTTTTCCAACCTCACAGCTCCCCCAAGGATCAATAAATGCCAGCAGTGACTATACACAGCCTTATGAGGTGTTTTAGTAAATTAGGGATTAGATCCAACTTTCTGTGTTAGAACTGAGATTCAGATGAAGGTTTTCTAAAGTCTACCAAGGATTACACAAAGAGTAAGCACGAATAGTGAAAATTAGGGATATTATTTCCAAATGCCAGTGTTTTTAATAGGCAATAATGCAGGGGATCAGGCTGCAGCATAGTAGCAAAAAAGAAAGAAAAACGAGAGGAAGGGAAGTATATTTCACATGTGAAGCCAGATGAATATTCTTATTGGCCCACAGTGCCATCTTGTGGACCATTTGCAAATAGCGCTCAGCTTCCAGTTGTGATTGCACTAGCCTGTCTACTCTTCATCTCTTACAGTATCCATGCGAGTGTGCTTAGTCGCTCAGTCGTGTCCGACTCTTTGCAACCCCATGAACTGTAGCCCACCAGGTTCCATCGTCCACTGGGATTTCCCAGGCAAGGATACTTGAGCAGATAGCCATTTTCTCCTCCAAGGGATCGTACCAACCCAGGGATTGAACCCACATCTCCTGTGTCTCCTGCATTGTGCATGCGTGCATACATGCCAAGTCACTTCAGTCGTGTCCGACTCTTTGTGACCCCATGGACTGTAGCCCACCAGGCTCCTCTGTCTATGGAATTCTCTAGGCAAGAATACTAGAGTAGGTTTCCCTCGACTCTTTGCAACCCCATGGACTGTAAACTACCAGGCTCCTCTGTCTATGGAAATCTCTAGGCAAGAATATTGGAGTGGATTGCTATGACATACTCCAACAGGGGATCTTCCTGACCTAGTGATCAAATCCGAGTCTCCTACAGCTCCTGCATGTACGAGGATTCTTTATCCACTGAGCCATCGGGGAAGACCAAAGCATCCACTGGAGCTTGTAAATGATAATGATTTCCTGATAACCCATGAGAGCACGGATGATCATACCTGGTAGAGCTCTCAAACTAGAACGCTTTAGGCATGGTTGACCAGTTGTCCGGTGCTTTTCAAACTTATTTACTTGACTACACTAGGTCTTAGTTTCAGCACTTGGGATCTCCCATCCTTCTTGTGGCATGTGAATTCTTAGCCAGGGCAAGTGGGATCTAGTCCTCTGACTAGGAATGGAACACAGGCCCCCTGCACTGGGAGCGTGAAGTCTTGGCCACTGGACCACCAGAGAAGTCCCAAATCATCCTATGCTTTAACCTTTTCCTCTTGCCCTCTGTAATAGTAGATGTCCATGGTTCTCCTCTCTGATAGTATCTCTAGAGCCTTCTTCACCAAATACACTCTGTGTAACTCCTAAGGTCTGATCTTTGCTTTCTCATTGTATATGCAGTGGTTCCTCACCTTTCATCGGTGACATAACCTACAGAGAACAAGTGGTCAGCCATGGACTGTGGTCCTTCTTTCCAGAAAAAAGACACTCATATGACCATCTCCTTCACACACATACTCTCTCTCCTACAAATACACACACACACACTCACACTCACACATTAGTCACTCAGTCGTGTCCGACTCTGTGCGACCCCATGGACTGTAGCCTGCCAGGTTCCTCCGTCCATGGGATTTTCCAGGCAAGAGTACTGAAGTGGGTTGCCATTTCTTCCTCCTATGGGAGCAGCCAAATTCACTTCACAATTCAAAATTCACTGCATATGCTACCAACTCTGGGAAGCCAACCATAATTAGAGAGAATCAAAATTTCCATTTTGTGATCTCTTAAGTCAATTTTTTATTTTTTACCTAAAATATTTCAGACCTCCCACAGTTTTTAACTGACTGTGGGTGTGAGCATGCTAAGCTGCTTCAGTTGCATCCGACTCTTTGTGACCCCATGGACTGTAGCCCTTCAGGCTCCTCTGTCCATGGGATTCTCCAGGCAAGAATACTGGAAGGGGTTGCCATGCCCTCCTCCAGGGGATCTTCCTGACCCAGGGATTGAACCTGTGTCTCCTGCATTGACAGGCAAGTTCTTTACCACTAGCACCACCTGGGAAGCCCTATAACTGACCCTGTGTGTGTTAGTCCTTTAGTTGTATCCGACTCTTTTGCGACCCCGAGGGCTCTATCCATGGAATTCTCCAGGCAAGATTACTTGAGTAGGTTGCCATTCCCTTCTTCAGGGGATCTTCCCACCCCAGGGATCAAACTCAGGTCTCCCACATCACAGGCAGTCTTGACTGTCTGAGCTACCAGGGAAGATGCTAATTCTTGAGGAAAGAAAGCATGGCCTATTTACTTTTGCAAGCTCCACAAGGATAGAGGGAAGGCAGTTAAGCTTCCCAAGCCTTGGTGCTTCCATACACAGGAATCTGACAACTTCTATAAGTGGGTCTTTGGGAGGGGACTCAACAAGGAGATACATGTGATGCACTTGGCACATTTCCTGGCACACAGTTGGTCAAATATGTTTCTTGAATAAAAGGATTCTTGATTTTGGAAACAAGTAGACTATCCCTTCTTTCTGTTAAAGTGATTAAGTCCCTAAATGTCAGGAACTGAGCCAGGGACTAAGGATGCAGAGGTGAATCCACATGTTGCTCCAATAGGTCTGATCTTTCAACCTTCTCAGTCAGTACTGAGACACCTCCCTCTGAAGCGCTGCTATATTAGCCATATTTATGAAAGTCAATTATAAAGCATTATTTTGTTTAAGACTGTGCACCTGGCTTTTCACTCCAAGCTGAAAATGAGCATGGGTCATCTGCTGTGGCTGGCTTCAGTCTCATGGCAACAATGGTCTTAACAGCACCTGCAAGTTGTCCCTGATAGAGCAGAAAGAGCACTCAAGTTGGAGGTGGTGGGTCTAACGCCACAAGGCATGTCCTTCTCCTCCAGACCACATTGCCCAGAGAACAATGAACCCACCTTCTGTATTCCTCAAGGCACCTCAACTGTTGATATCCTTCAGTATGTGTGTGCACAGTCACTCAGTCATGTCTGACTCTTTGCACCCCCCTGGACTGTAGCCCACCAGGCTCCTCTGTCCACAGAATTTCCCAGGCAAGAGTGCTGGAGTGGGTTGCCATTTCCTCTTCTAAAGGATCTTCCCGACCCAGGGATAGAAGCCACGTCTCTTGCACCTCCTGCATTGGCAGGCAGATTCTTTGCCACTGTGCCACCTGGAAATCTATTTAGAAGTTCATGTTTCTAATTAAAAGTCTGTTTACAGCCTAAAAAATAATATCTTCCTGAGTTCTGCCATCTTTCCTGCCAGATCACTTCCCAGAATGTTGATCCACTCCCACCTGTTTCTCCACACCCTTGCCATACTTGTCAGACTTCATATTCTGTAACAATCTGATTCTAATCCACCCAACAGGTGCAATGTGGCATCTCATTACCGCTTATTTTTTATTGAAGTATTGTTGATTTTCAATGTTGTGTTCATTACTGCTGTTCAACAAACTGATTCAGTTATACACACATACATATATACGCCTATATATACATTTATTTTTTACATTCTTTTCCATTATGGTTTATCATAAGATATTAAATATAGTTCTTTGTGCTATACAGTAGGAAAGTGAAAGTGAAGTCGTGTCTGACTCTTTGTGACCCCATAGACTGTAGCCCAGGCTCCTCCATCCATGGGATTCTCCAGGCAAGAATACTGCAGTGGGTTGCCATTTCTTGTTGTTTATCCATTCTACATATAAAAGCTTATACTTGCTAACCCCAAGCTCCCGCTCCACCCCTCCTCCAACCCTTTTCCCCTTGGCAACCGCAAATCTAATCCCTATGTCTTGTTTGTTTTGTTTTTGTTCATCTGTGTCATATTTCGCATGTGAGTGATGCCATACGGTAATTTTCTTTCTGTCTGATTGACTTCACTTAGTATGATCATCTCTAGTTGCATCCATGTTGCTGCAAATGGCATTGTTTTGCTCTTTTTTATGGCTGAGTAGTATCCATTGTATATGTACCACATCTTCTTTATCCATTCCTCTACCGGCGGACATTTAGCTTGTTTCCATGTCTCACTGCTGTTTAAATTGGGCGTGTCTATGATGAAGAGTGAGTCTGAACTCTTTTCCATACTTGTGAGCCACTCGAGGTGTCTATTCTGAATCCCTACTCTTTGACCACTGCGTTAGTATTTGTGTCTTTTTGTTGTTCTTGATTTGCCAGAGCACTTTGTGTATACTCGATACTAATTCCATTCAAAAATTCTCCTATTGTTTCATTACCTTGCACGTCTATGTTTCTACATTTCGGTCTCAAACTGTCTAAAAGCTCTCCCTTTGTATATGGTGTGAGGCAGAGATCCCACTCTACTTTTCTCTCTAGTATTAATCCATTTCCCAATATCACCATCTTAAGAACTGGCCCTTTCCCTTTGATATGTCTGTCATTTCTTTCATACATCAAATTCCTAGATATATATGCTGCTGCTGCTGCTGCTAAATTGCTTCGGTTGCGTCCAACTCTGTGTGACCCCATAGATGGAAGCCCACGAGGCTCCCCCATCCCTGGGATTCTCCAGGCAAGAACACCGGAGTGGGTGGCCATTTCCTTCTCCAGTGCATGAAAGTGAAAAGCGAAAGTGAAGTCCATTGTTGAAGTTGGTTATTCCTGCACCAACTCTTTTTGTTACCATATCATGGCTGTATGTCTTCATATTTGCCAAAGAATTCCCCCTTATTTGCTCTTCTTTTAAAAACTTGACTTCCCTGGCAGTCTGGTGGTGAAGATTCCACACTTCCAATGCAGAGGGCAAATGTTCGATTCCTGGTTAGGGAACTAAGATCCCACATGCTATGTGGCATGGCCAAAAATCCAGTTAATTAATTTTTTAAATGGACTTGGCTACTCATAGACTTTTAATAACACCCTCAAGTTTGAGAGACTGCTAACTTGATCAAAAAAAAAAATAATAATGCTGAAATTTTAATTGTGTTTAATTCATAGACTGATTTTAGGAGTTTTGACTCCGTTATAATTTCAAGGCATCCCACTTGTGAACATAAGGTCCAGTCACGTTTTCAGGTGTTTAGCTATCTTTTAATAAAAGCTTTAAATTACTCTCTAGTGTTTTGTGCATTCTCTAATAAATTCTTAGAAATGTTACAGATTTATCACTGTTGTGAAAATTGTAGTATTTTCCACTATGTTTTCTGGCTTTTATTCCTGGTATAGAGGGACACCGAAATTTGAATAGTCTCTGCTAACATTCCCACTCTCACTAGTTCTAGTGGTTGGTGACTCTGAGGTGCTATGTGGATGCTCACCCCATCCTCCCCATGCCATCTGTACAGGAGGACAGGCTGCAGTCCAGACTCAGGTTGCCTCCTATGCCTCCTAGTGAGGTGAAGGAGGAGAGGGGATGATGCCTCAGGATGCTGAGCCTCTGGTGTTACACGGTCTTCTTAGTCTCCCCCATCAGCCTCCCCACCAGGCAATGCTGGCCTCGGCATTACTAAAACTCTCTTGGGGTTGCCTCAACAAAGGACCACAGTGGGGTGGACTAAGCAACAGAAACTTATTGTCTCAGAAATCTGGAGGCTTGAAGTCTGGGATCAAACTATCAACATGGTGGATTCCCTCAAAGACTTGTGAGGGAGAATCTGTCCTGTGCCTCTCCCTGAGCTCCTGGGGGCTAGCTGGCCATCTTTGATGGGTCTCGGCTTGCAGAAGCCTCACCCGCATCTCCGCCTTCACCTTCACGTGGCTTTCTCTTTGTGTGTGTGCCTGTCCCCAGCGTCCCCTCTTTGTGTGGACGGTCGCCATATTGGATTAGGGCTCACTTGCTCCATCCATCTTGACTAATTGCATCTTCAATGACCTTATTTTCAAATAAGGTCACACTCTGAGGTACTAGGGATGAGGACTTCAACATATGAATTTTAAGAAATTCAACCTTTTTACAAAGTCAGCCGATTCTCAAATTTGAGGCTGTTATTAAAAGTCCATGAGTAGGCAAGTCCCTTTAAAAAATTAATCAAGTTGTTTCTTGGACCATGCCACACAGCATGTGGGATCTTAGTTCCCCAAGCAGGGATCGAACACGTCAGCCTTCAAGAACCTTCCTGAGCCCTGAGCTCATCTCCTCCTTGGTATGCAGAGAGGAAAGAAGGTTCGCCCCCACCTCTCATTTTCTCCCCACTCCAGCTATGTGTGGGTGACATTCTTAGTTGTCTCCGGCCAGGGCTGTGCTTGTGCTGCTGGGTTTCTGGTTCCCACTGGCATAAAGCAGAGAAGAGAAAAAGATACACAAGAGAGTATCCTTAGGGCTTCCCTGGTGGCTCACTGGTTAAGAATCCGCCTGCCAATGCAGGGGACGTGGGGTCTATCCCTGGTCTGGGAAGATTCCACATGCCTCGGGGCAACCAAACCCATGAGCCACAACTACTGAGCCCTGGAGCCCTAGAGCATTTGCTGCACAACGAGAGAACCCACTGCAGTGAGAAGCCTGTGCACCATAGCCAGAGGGTGGCCCCTACTCACCACAACTAGAGAAAGCCTGTGGGCAACAGTGAAGAGCCAGCACAGCCAAAAATACATAAATGAAAGAGAGAGACAGAAAGAGAGGATCCTCCATCTAAAGGGCCCCCTCCCCATTCTGAGCTGTCGGTTTTCTTCCACAATGTGGCCCAGTCACTGTTTTGTCTGCGGGAGCTGATCAGTTTCCTTCACATTCTCAGGTCCACCACCCTCTTGCTTGCTTCATCCTTGTCAAAGACCGCTTTCAAGGCAGGGAGACACAGTCTATGTTAATTTGCCATCTAGTCAGAACCATTTTTTTCTGGGCTCCAAAATCACTGCAGATGGTGATTGCGGCCATGAAATTAAAAGACGCTTACTCCTTGGAAGGAAAGTTAAGACCAACCTAGACAGCATATTAAAAAGCAGAGACATTACTTTGCCAACAAAGGTCTGTCTAGTCAAGGCTATGGTTTTTCCAGTGGTCATGTATGGATGTGAGAGTTGGACCATAAAGAAAACTGAGTGCCGAAGAATTGATGCTTTTGAACTGTGGTGTTGGAGAAGACTCTTGAGAGTCCCTTGGACTGCAAGGACATCCAACCAGTCCGTCCTAAAGGAGATCAGTCCTGGGTTCATTGGAAGGATTGATGTTGAAGCTGAAACTCCAATACTTTGGCCACCTGATGCGAAGAGCTGACTCATCTGAAAAGACCCTGATGCTGGGAAAGATTGAAGGCAGGAGGAGAAGGGGACGACAGAGGATGAGATGGTTGGATGGCATCACCAACTTGATGGCCATGGGTTTGGGTGGACTCCGGGAGTTGGTGATGGACAGGGAGGCCTGGCGTGCTGCGGTTCATGGGGTTGCAAAGAGTCAGACATGACTGAGCGACTGAACTGAACTGAACTGAGTCAGAACCATTCTTTACCTGGAGCTGTTCTCTTGAGACCTGAGTAGACAGCCCAGCCCAGCTGTTCGTTCACCAGTGATTTCCGATTTAGGAAAGGAAAAAAAAAAAAAAAAAAATGGAGCTTTCACAATTCCCACAATAGAAGCACATGGATAGGTAATTAAAGCTAAAGCAAAGTTTTAAACCACATCTTAAAGATTTTTGCTCAAGAAAGACTAAGCATCTATAGAAAAGTTAGGACATTGATAAATGATAGTTTTCCAGGCAGGGTTATTGCTGCAAACAAAAGGATGCTGGGTAAAAGGCCATCAATAGGTTGGTTTTTCTTTCAGCCCTTATTCAGTGGATACTCTGGTTCCTCCTCCTGTTCTCTTGCTGTCCACAGTTGCTGGAACGACAGGGGCCCTGGGGTGGGAGGTAAGATGCTCAGAGCTTCACCTTTGTCACTGAGTCATCTTGAGAGGGTCCTCATCCAGCAACGGGTCAGATTATCAAAGTTCTCACCAAATTTAACATGAAATAGTGTGTTTGTTACGCAGTAAAGATGAGAATGCATTGTGTTTTTGTTAGTTTCTCTGAGAGCTTAAAAAAGCTAAAGCTCCAAGAAATTTTGCTTCAAGTTTCTCTCACCTTTCTGTAGCTCACAGAGAGCTACACAGACCTATTTAAAATGATCTGAAATCAGATTGGTTTTATATAGCCGATGGTAACATGAGATTGGCGTGCCGCGGTCCACGGAGTTGCAAAGAGTCAGACATAACTCGGCCACTGAGCAACAACAACATGAGATTAATAAGGACACCATTTGACTCTAACATCAGGGCTTCCCTGGTGGCTCAAATGGTAAAGAATCTGCCTGCAATGCAGGAGACCTGGGTTCGATCCCTGGGTCGGGAAGATCCCTTGGAGAAGGGAATGGTTACCCACTCCAGTATTCTTTCCTGGAGAATTCCTTGGATAGAGGAGCCCTGTGACTGCCACAGCCCATGGGGTCACAAAGAGTCAGACATGACTGAGCAACTAGCACTGTACATTTCTACTTGGATAAAGAACGAACGTGTTCTGAAAACATCTGAAAGAATGCAAGAAAAAACAAGCACTCTTTTGATTTAAGGAATTGACTTCCAAAATGAAGGGGTTACAGACTCACAAATAAAGAGAAGAAACTAGTGGCTACCAGTGGGGAGAGGGAGGTGGGGGGCAGAAAATAGGGTAGGAATTAAGAGGTGCAAGCTATTATGTATAAGATAAGCTATAAGGAAGGATATGTTGTACAACACAGGGAATACAGCCAGTATTTTCTAGTAACTAAGTGGGGTCTAACCTTTAAAAATTGTGAATCACTATATTGTAGAGCTGCAACTTATCTAATGTTGCACATCAACTATAATTGAAAAAAATGAAGGGATTATAAAATCTTCAAAATGGGTTCTATCTATCCCCCAAGGGCTCAGAGAAGCACTGTGTTCTCTTTTCATGGAAAAATGCCATGTCTCAGAAAACAGACACTAAGAACCCCAGTCCCTTCCGAAGACAGATCATCCACCTCCAATGAGGAAAGTATGCGTATAATGCTATTAACAGTCCTTTTAGATTGGGACTTATGCCTGCCTGGATGCTGTTGTTGTTTCTAATGGACTTTATTTTTAAGAAAAGTTTTAGGTTCACAGAAAAACTGAGCAAAAAGTAGAGAGCTTCCATATGCCCACAGCCTCCCCAATTCTTAACATCCCCCACAAAGGAGCACGTTTGTGAAAATCCATGAACCTTCATGAACTCATCATTATCACCCAAAGTTCGTAACTGAAATCAAAGTTCACTCTAGGTGTTGCACATTCTGTGGATTTAGACATACGTGGGCTTCCGAGGTAGCGCTAGTGGTTAAGAACCAGCCTGCCAATGCAGGAGACTTAAGAGACTCTGGTTCGATCCCTGGGTCAGGAAGATCCCCTGGAGGAGGGAATGGCAACCCCCTCCAGTATTCTTGCCTGGAGAATCCCATGGGGAGAAGAGCCCAGCAGGCTATAGTCCATGGGGTCACAAAGAGTCATACACAACTGAAGCAACTTAGCATGCATGCATAATGACATGTATCCATCATTATAACATCATACAGTCTTCTCCAGTGGCTCAGAGGTAAAGAATCCACCTGCAATGCAGAAAACGCAGGAGATCTAGTTCGATCCCTGGGTTGGGAAGAGCCCCTGGAGGAGGGCATGGCTACTCCGGTACTCTTGCTTGGAGAATCTCATGGACAGAAGAGGCTGGCGGGCTACAGTCCATGGGGTCACAAAGAGGCAGACACAACTGAAGTGACCGAGCGTGCGTGTAGTATTATACAGGGTAGTTTCACGGCTCTAAAAATCCTCTGTGCTCCTCCTGTCCGTCACCCCTCCCCTTCTAATGCTTGTATCTTTTAAATATCAATCAACATTCTTATTTTGCAATAGTTTTAGAGTTTCAGACAAGTTGCAAAGATGTTACACAGAGCTCCTGTACACCCCTCAGCCAGTGTCACTCACTGGAAACGTCTTACATTTTACGCTTGTCAAAACCAAGACCCTGACATTTAACCAAGCTCCAGACTTTATTTGATTTCATCATTAGTTTTTGCTACTATCCTTTATAGTCCCAGATCCGGCTCAGATGCCACATTGCATTTAGTTGTCATGTCTTCCTGGTCTCCTCTGGTCTGGGACTTGGTAGCTGTGACCTTGAGAGTCGTAAAAATGTTGATCAAATACCCTATAGAATATCACATAACCTGGGTTTGCCTGTTTGTTCGTTCATTTGTTTTTGTTTTTGTTTTTTTTTTCATTATTAGCCTGAGGCTGTGAGGTGTTTGAACAAACATACGGGTATGAATTAATCTTCTCATTACATCCAATTAAGGGGTGCAGGACACCCAGGTGGCATCGTATCACATGATGTAACTTTTGTTTATTTACAGGTTTCTCCACGGTAAAGGTGCTCTTATTCCCTTGCCCTGTGCTATTCTTTGCCAAGTGTCACTGAGTGTAACCCACTGTCAGTGGTGGGGGAGGTGGGAGAGGAGTGTTTGGCAATTAAACCTTAACTCTCGAAAGGGGGACCATCTACTCATATTATTTGGAACTCTCCTTTATCGCCTGCTCTTTCGATGAGTATGTTCCCTTCTGGCGTGTAGTTCGTCTGTCTTTGCTGTGTGCCAGTCATGTGGGACAGCCAGCTCACACCAACGTGGGAGGGCCTTATTGTCACGTTTTCAGGACTTTCGCAAGCTGGTTGACATACCAGCCTGCAGTCAGTGTGCTGGGGGTATTTACACCACAGACATTGGCCAACACTACAAATCAAGACCCCACCCCACCCCTAGAACTGGTTGTTAAACACCAGCACCCTCCTTTATCATCTGTGTGATCAGATATTATTACGGGCCCTTTATTTCTTTGCTGATTGAAACAGAAAGTGGAGTCGGAAGATGTCCTCATTCTGCCATCCCCCTCCTGCATCAGACACTAGCCCATCGTGTATAGAAAGGCCCAGCTGTACATCTAGGTGACCCATCCACTGTTTGCCTCCATCAATGCATGAAATACACCACTCTTAAGGCTCCCAGCTGGGAAGTTTTTAATACTTGTATTTTTATATACTGTCCTGAATGCACACATGAAGTTTCCAGTCAAAGCAATCCTTATTCTTTACCTACAACAATAACTGTACCATTCCTCATGCCCCCGTTCTTCCCCCTTCTGGGGTGGTGCAAAATGAGCCTCACAGGCACAAAGGGAGGTGCCCAACCACAGGGGCGGGATGCTGAAAATATATATCTGGGAGTGCATATGCATATTGTTCCCTGTGCTCCAGAGAGAGGGAGAAAAACCTCATTTCTTTAAGGTATATGCTTTTCTTTGGGGGAAACAAGGAGAAAATTCCAGAATTTTTACACTTTGTAATTTAAATAACTATCTCTAGGGTATAGAGAAGACAAACTGAAGTTATAACTAAAAGTCTTCTCCCCCTTTGACGAGTACATACATGGAGAGATAAGCCTCCTAAGGTTCTTCAATCAGTCTTTAACTCCTCAAATTGGTCCTTCAATCCAAGTCCTAGATTTCTTTGCTCAGAAAGCCCTAACTAGTAAAAACATAACAGTATTTTCTCTACTGGCTCACACCATCATCTAGGAGAAGGAAAAGACAGTACAGATTCTAGGTTTATTTAACAAGGACTAAAACAATGGCAGAACTCCTTGGCTGAGCTCAGTCTCTGAAGTCTCACATTTTCTTGTGTTATTATCCAAAACACCATCATTATAGCTTCACCAAAAGAGGCAGCCCCGATTTGTAGAAATCTAAAGATGAACACCTGGGGCTTTCCAGGTGGCGCTAGCAGTAAAGCACCTGCTTGCCAATGCAGGAGACTTTAGAGACACAGGTTCGATCCCTGGGTTGGGAAGAGCCCATAGAGGAGGGCATGGGAATCCACTCCAGTCTTCTTGCCTGGAGAACCCCATGGACAGAGGAGCCTGGTGGGCTGCAGTCCACGGGGTCACAAAGAGTCGGACACGACTGAGCACGCACACCACACATACTGTGTGCCTCTTTGTCTTCAGTCTTGGATCCAAATCACTGACCATAGAGAGTAAAGTCCCAGTAAGTTCTCTGTTACACAATCACATCCCCAAGAGGTTGACTATAGGAAAGATGTCAAACCCTGTGGTCAAATCCCACAGTTGCATTTCCCATGTTTAATAGGATGACTGACTGTGATGTTGCAGCTTCTGTTGCTGTTCTGTTCAGTTGCTCAGTAGTGTCCAGCTCTTTGTGACCACAAGGACTGCAGCACATCAGGCCTCCCTGTCCTTACCTATCTCCCAGAGTTTGCTCAAACTCATGTCCATTGAGTCAGTGAAGCCATCCAACCATCTCATCCTCTGTTGCCTCCTTCTCCTCCTCCCCTCAATCTTTCCCAGCATCAGGGTCTTTTCCAATGAGTCTGCTCTAGAGTGACATTGCAGGCACTCAGTAGCTCTTGAATGAATGAATCAATGGAAACAGTGACAGACTTTATTTTGGAGGGCTCCAAAATCACTGTAAATGATGACTGAAGCCATGAAATTAAAAGACGCCTGCTGCTTGGAAGAAAAGCTTTGACCAACCTAGACAGTTATTAAAAAGCAGAGACATTACTTTGCCAACAAAGGTCCATCTAGTCAAAGCTATGGTATTTCCAGTAGTCATGTATGGATGTGAGAGTTGAACTATAAAGAAAGCTGAGCACTGAAGTATTGATGCTTTTGAACTGTAGTGTAGGAGAAGACTTGTGAGAGTCCCTTGGACAGCAGCGAGATCCAACCAGTCCATCCTAAAAGAAATCAGTCCTGAATATTCACTGGAAGGACTGATGCTAAAGCTGAAACTCCAATACTTTAGCCACCTGATATGAAGAGCTGAGTCATTAGAAAAGACCCTGATGCTGGGAAAGATTGAAGGCTGCAGAAGAAGATGACAGAGGATGAGATGGTTGGATGGCATCACCGACTCAATGGACATGAATTTGAGTAAACTCCAGGAATTGGTGATGGACAGGGAGGCCTGGTGTGCTGCACTCCATGGGGTCACAAAGAATTGGACATGACTGAGTGACTGAACTGAACTGAACTGAATGAATCAATAAATCAGTCAATCAATCAATCAATTTGACTCTATGTTGGGAACCAAATTAGAGACTGGATTCTGTCTTTTCCTTACATTGGTACTTAATGGATTTTGTAAGGAGGCATTAGTCACCTCTCATCTAGCGCTGATAATAAAGATAAAAAAACAGGCACCCACTAAATACTGGGTAGGGATTATGGTTTAAAACCCTTTAACAGCCCTGTGAAGTAAGCATTATTGTCCTTGTTTTGTAAATGAGGAAATTGAGGCTCAGATACTTTAGTAAAATGACCAAGAACTCTCAGGATATATCTTATTAGTATCCAAGATTTCTCTCTGTATGTTTCTTGACCTAGAACGTGCAGGTTTTAGCTTTTGACTCCAATGTAGGAATGGCATCTGGGTGTGGTTTCACAGAACAACATTTAGGTGGTAGTTTTTGCCTGGAGCGCCATATCAAGGTCAGTGCTGTGATCCCAGGCTAATCGATAGATTATGTCTGCTGTGCCTACCTAAGGGGGAAAGTGGTGGACACATGTACCAGCCCTGATCTAGGCAACTGTTGATACTTTTTCCAGCCAAATTAGAAACTGAGAAAGTCTGTCTTTGGTCTCTCCAGTCTCCCTGCTTCTGCGGCCTCATCCCCTCCTCTTCCTTAGACTGGGTGTCCGGTCTCTCCCTCACTCTGGCTTCGATATGGATCACTTTCATTTGTCTGTAATGACTCTCCCTGTGTGTGTTTGCACTTGGTCTTTAGAGTCTCGGGCTGTTCTACTGAGTGCGAAGTGTGCCTGCCCTAGAATCACAGGGCATTCCTTCCTCCCCCTAGCTGCCTGTGTGATGCTGTAAAACTGACTTAATTTTACTCAGACGATCATAACTCCTGCCAGACCTACTTCTAGCCTTGCCTTGAGAATTAAACAAATTTAATTAATTAAAAGACAATATAAAGTCTTACTATTGGGATGTGACAGCATTTGTCTACTGTGGAAGGAAGTTCCAGACTTCCTGGAGGAGATAGTCTCCCTGACAAGTCCAGTTTCTCAGACCCTCTGCCACTATCCCATGTGGGCTTTGGCTAGTAAATAGCTCTGTGCTTGCATGCTCAGTCATGTAAGAAGACTCTCTGCGATCCCATGGACTGTGGCCCACCAGACTCCTCTAGCCATGGAATTCTCCAGGCCAGAATACTGGAGTGAGTAGCCATTCCCCTCTTCAGGGGATCCCCCCAACCCAGGGATTGAACCCAGGACTCCTGCATTGCAGGTGGATTCTATACCAGCTGAGCCAGAAGGGAAGCCCATGATGTTCAATAAATGTTAAACACTGGAGACGAACTCTTTGCCTTCCCTCTCACTTCTTCCCCATCAGTTGCTTCCAAGACAGCAATTACTTCAGCCACCAAGGTTCTTCAGTCTTGTTCTTTCCCAGAAATTGTTCCAGCAACAGGAAGTGGTGTTGCAGAGTAGGCAAGAGTGTAGTCTTTGGGTTCAAAACCCAGGTCTGCCACTTGTGAGCTCTATGACCTTGGGCAGGGTTTTTTTTTTTTTTTTTGCCACTTTTGAGCCTTGATTTCCTCCTCTGTCAGATAGTATTGTCATCACAGTGTGGTAAGAAATATTATGAACATAATTTGTTCATGTAGTGCCTTGCACATGGTAAGTCGTAAGGATAGTTGATGGTTGCTTATTCTCACTAGTCTGTAAGTGCCAAGAAGGCTGGGACTGTGGCTGGCTTTTTCTCCTCTGAACTTCTGATCCTGGGGAAGACTAGCCATCCAAAGTGAATAAATAGCCCCATGAGTGAATAAATGAAACACGATGTATTGGGAAAGTAAGTCCCCCTGCTCCCGAATCATGTTTGCTGTTGTATCTCCACGTTGCTTGTTCCCAGCAAACTGTGGGAAATGAATACATATTTGTTGAATGAATTACTGGCCTTTAATCAAAATGAGTCTCCAATTACATAATGGAGAGCACTGAAAATGAGATTCAATGTAAGAAATTTCGTCTTATGGGCCTTTCCGAGATAACCTAGTTCATTAATCTGGATATACTCAATCTTGATGCCCCCTCCATTTGGAAATTATATGCAAATGAAAAACAATGGAAAGTGTGTTAGTTACTCAGTTGTGTCTGACTCTTTGAGACCCCATGGACTATGCAGCCTTCCAGGTTCCTCTCTCCATGGAATTCTCTAGACAAGAATACTGGAGTGAGTAGCCATTCTCTTCTCCAGGGTATCTTCCTGACCCAGGGATCAAACACGGCTCTCTGCATTGCAGGTGGATTCTTTACCAACTGAGTCACCAGGGAAGCCCACTGTAAATGCAATGCATGTATATTATTTCTTCCTTGCAATAAAAGCATCCTGATGGTAAAATTGTCTTAATAAGTCAAGCTACACTTTCCCCCTCCTTTGGCTTAAATGAATATCTCTGTGATCGCCCCCAAATTTTTATACCTGTATTCAAAAACTTTTCTTTTTACCATCTAATGACATCACTTGCTGTATTTTGTGAAGTTCTCAATCCATGGGGTCGCAAAGAGTCAGACACGGGTGAGTGACTGAGCACAGCACACACAATCTTACCTGAAAGATTTTTTAGATTCATTGCTTATTTCTTCTTTTTATTTGTTTCTCCAGGCCAGAATATTGGGGAGGGTAGCCAGTTCCCTTCTCCAGGGGATCTTCCCAACTCAGGGATCAAACCCAGGTCTCCTACATTTCAGCTGGATTCTTTATCAGCTGGGCCACCAGGGAAGCCCAATATATACATATCCTTTTTTAGATCCTTCGAGGAGAAGGCAATGGCACCCCACTCCAGTACTCTTGCCTGGAGAATCCCAGGGACGGGGGAGCCTGGTGGGCTTCCGTCTGTGGAGTCACACAGAGTCGGACACGACTGAGGTGACTTAGCAGAGTAGATATTTTTATATCTGAAACATTAGCAAGACAATATATGAAGGGTGATATGACCTGTCACCAACTTTATTATTCATCAATTGAATTGAATTACTGCCAATGGCTTTTTAAATATATTGTTTTTCCTAATATCTAATTTTCTACTATTACTTCTCTTGCTCTAACATAACTGATTTTTCTTTCTCTTTAACTTTCCAGAATCTAGCCTAGTATTTTTCATTGTCTTTCAATTGTTCTGAATTAAAAATAATATTAGTGGTTCTCTTGAATATTTCATGAGAATAGAAAGGAATAATTTATTTATAGTCTCCAATGATCACATTTTGGCTGAAGAGGCAGTCTTTTTTTTTGTTTGTTTAGGGAAGATTGTTGTCATCATTACCCCTCTGTAATACTTCAAGATGCTTATTATTAATAGACATAAAATTAAATTAAACTTAGCACTCACTGTTCATGCCAAGAACTTTACAATAATCAATGTTATCATCATAACTCATACATGCATATATTTTTTAAGTTTACTAAAGCATTTTCACATTCATGATCAAGTCTACTCAATCTTATAGCTCTGTGAAGTGGGAATCATTTTATTAATTTGGAGATAAGGAACCTGAGGCTCAGAGAAGTTATCCAAGACACAAACAGAGAAGAGCCAATTCTGAGAGCAATTCTAGAACTCACTCCAGTGTTATTCTGTAGGAATACCATGGAAACCAAAGAACGAAGGGAATGTAGAGATTAGCTGATAGAGAAAAAAGCAGCAACAAACAGACTGGAGTTGTTCATATGCGTTCCACAGGATTTAGCCGGCGCCTACCGAGCTCTATGCCACGTATGCGCATTGTTGGGATGAAACGGTGAACAAGGCACAGGGTGTCTCTGTTTCCCATGAACTGACTCTCTAATGAAGAAGAGAAACAAATGGGTATTGAGTATTGGAAAGGACCTCTGAGGGCTTCGTATGCAGCTCATTCAATCTGCAGGTAAAGAAACTGAGGTCTTGGGAAGCTAAAAGACTTGTCCAAGATCACAAGGCAAGTTGTCAGAATTCCAGCACAGTAAGCCAAGATTCCTGGTCCAGTTCAGTTGCTCAGTCATGTCCAACTCTTTGTGACCCCATGGACTGCAGCATGCCAGACTTCACTGTCCATCACCAATTCCTGGAACTTGCTCAAATTCATGTCCATCGAGTCTGTGATGCCATCCAACCATCTAATCCTCTGTCATCCCCTTCTCCTTCCTTCAATCTTTCCCAGCATCAGGGTCTTTTCCAGTGAGTCAGTTCTTCTCATCAGGTGGCCCGAGTATTGGAGTTTCAGCCTCAGCATCAGTCCTTCCAATGAACACCCAGGACTGATCTCCTTTAGGAATGACTGGTTGGATCTCCTTGCAGTCCAAGGGACTCTCAAGAGTCTTCTCCAACACCACAGTTCAAAAGCATCAATTCTTTGGTGCTCAGTTTTCTTTATGGTCCAGCTCTCACATCCATACCTAACTTCCAGTCTAATGGAATATATAGAAATATCATTTTCAAAATTATTGTTGAATAATAGGTCAAAGAAATCAAGGAGAGTTGGAAATGGAATTCTGAATTCATCTTCACCATATCTATGGATTATAGCGCATCCATTATCTGCATACTGTTTTGGCTGCTGTCACTGCAACAGCAGAGTTGAGTAGTGGCAGCAGAAACCTAAGGCTTACAAATCTGAAGTACTTACTATTTAGAACTTTATATGAACGCTTGCCCACTCCTGTGGTAGTGGAAAGAACTCCAAGTGGGGGTCAGAAATAATTGCAATGCCATTTCTACCACCTGCTAACTTTGTTATAAAGATAGTCTGGCTTTTCACCTGCCCCACAGCCATTCCTTACTTCTAATAAATCATCCAGGTAAGGATTTCCCCAGATAAAATCTCTGTGATGGAAGAGTTGCATCACTTAGGAAGGGTTTAACTGTAAATATCTGAGGACCAAACTCAACTGCTTTAGGTAAGAAGGAAAGATACATAGAGGCCCATGGACAGGCAAAGATTCAGGCAGGAGCACATTCAGTGACTCAGTGATGCCATCGAGGACCAAGGATCTTACCATGTCTCCATTCTATGACTCCATTTCACAGATTTCAGCAAGTTCTTCTTAATACTTATCCCCTTTGTGTTTATGTTTTGGTCAGTCAATCAGTTGACCAGCTGTGTCCAACTCTTTGCAACCCCATGGACTGCAGCATGCCAGGCTTCCCCATCGTTCACCATCTCCCAGAGCTTGCTCAAACTCATGTCCATTGAATCAGTGATGCCATCCAACCATTTCACTCTCTGTTGTCCTCTTCTCCTCCTGCCCTCAGCCATTTCACTCTCTGTTGTCCTCTTCTCCCCCTGCCCTCAGTCTTTCCCAGCATCAGGGTCTTTTCTAGTGAGTCAGTTCTTTGTATCTCAGGTGACCAAAGTATTGGAGTTTCAGCATCAGTCCTTCCAATGAATATTCAGGACTGATCTCCTTTAGAATGGACTGGTTTGATCTCCTTGCAGACCAAGGGACTCTCAAGAGTCTTCTCCAACACCACAGCTCAAAAGCATCAATTCCTTGGCACTCAGCTTTCTTTATGGTCCAATTCTCACATCCATACATGACTAATGGGAAAACCATAGCTTTGACTAGATGGATCATTGTGTTTATGAGACACAGCCATTTTTTCTTGTAGGAATCACCTCTCTTGACTGACACACTATATCCAGAAGTGTTTTGTAAACTGTTAGGTGCTATACATAGATAAGGAGTTGGATTATTATTGTTGTGTTATTTTATGAGCTCCCTGAAAAAACAAACAAGAAACAGCATTAGGAATAATGAATACAAGCAATGCCTTGACTCTTGAGTGCTTAGGGAAGGAACCCTTCTTGACGTGTAGTGGGGGCTGCTAATTTTCCCACCGGACTCATCTTACAAAACCAAAATTCTCTTCCTGTTAAAAATGCCCCATTTCCCTTCCTTCCAGCTCCCAGCAACCTCCATTCTATTTTCTATTTCTATGATTTTGACTGTCCTACGACTGAGCGACTGAACTGAACTGAAGTAACTCATGTAAGTGGAGTCATACAGTACTTTTTTTCTTTTTGTGACTGATAATTCATTTAGCATAATGTCCTCAACGTTTCTCAATTCTGTAGACCTACCTACAGGTTAAGCAGGTCAGAATGACCTACCTTTTCAAAGCTGAATAATATCCACTGTGTGTATTCACTATGTTTTGTTTATCCATTCACTTGTCTGTGGACGCTGGGGTTACTTCCACATTCTGGCTATTATGATGAGGCTGTTAGAAATATGGGTGTGCAAGGGGCTTTATGATTTGTGAATGTGGACTGTTCCAGTATTGTGATCTCATTTAATTTTCCTGGTTGCCATGTGAGGTGGGGTGGCAAACTGCTCGTCATGCCCCAGTATCCAGTCTCGCTCCTTCCTTAGTAGCAGAACCCTCTCTAGTTTCAAGTGAGCGCGTGGACAACCAAAGTGAAGATGAAAATGTCCCACTCCCCTTGCAGCCAGATGGGGCTGCTTAGGTAACTAAGTTCTCCCCAGTAAGTGTGAACAGAGGTGATTGTGCAGCTTCCAGATAGGCTGTTAAAAGCTAGGGGCCCACCCTCACCTTCCCTTTTTCCTTCTCCTACAGGCTGGAATGCAGATGTGGTGGTGAGCTGCCCTGGATCTTGTGGACACACAGGAATGGGGAGCAGCAGGGAGCCTCAGTCACTGACTTTGGCTGTCCTGTGGAAGGCATAGCCTCCCTGTCTTATGTAAGGCACAGTCTTGGGAGTTTCTGCGAAGGTTGTCAGTGTGCATGGTCAGTCGTGTCCAACTCTGTGCGACCCCATGGACTGCAGCCCTCCAGGCTCCTCTGTCCATGGAATTTTCCAGGCAAGAATAATGCAGTGAGTTGCCATTTCCTCTTCCAGGGCATCTTCCTGACCCAGGGATCGAACCTGGGACTCTTGGGTCTCCTGCATTGGCTGGCAGATTCTTAACCCCTGGGCCACCTGGGAAACCCAAGGTGTTCACCCTGTATCCCAGCTAATACCAATAGGTTACTGTTAGAGCTCTTTCACAGATGAGGAAACCACTGCTCAAGCAGAATGACTTCCATGCAATCACAGCCAAGAGTGGACCAGAGCTGCCTGGCTCCTCACCTGCTTTCTTTCCCCTGTACCATCCTGTCCCAGATAAACTTTAGGTGATGTGCACGCGTCTGCGACTGTGCTTGTGTTCGCATGAGTGTTGTGTGTGTGTGCATCAATTTAGACTTTTTGTTGAACTAATTTCTAAAAACTGTAAAGCTCTAGACATTAAATAATATTTGTGTGGCTGCATCAGGTCTTTAGTCGCACCGTGAGGGGTCTCTCAGTGCAGCACCTGGACTCACTAGTTGTGGCGTGTGAGACACCAGTTGCAGCACAAAGACTCAGGAGTTGTGATGTGGTGGCTTGGTTTCCCCACCGAGTGTGGAGTGTTAGTTCTCTGCACAGGAATTGAACCCATGTCCTCTGCATTACAAGGCAGATTATTTACCCCTGGACCTCCAGAATGAGTGAATGAATGAAGTCCCTCAACTGTATCCCGACTCTTTGAGACCCCATAGACTGCAGCTTACCAGGCTTCTCCATCCACAGGATTTTCCAGGCAAGAGTATCAGAGTGGTTTGCCATTTCCTTCTCCAGGGGATCTTCCCGACCCAGGGATCGAACTCAGGTCTCCTGCATTGCAGGCAGATGCTTTACCCTCTGAGCCACTAGGGAAGCTAATTGTTAGGGACCTCCAGGGAAGTCCCTAAATAATATTTTGATTGCACCCAGGACACTGTGTGGTTCAAAGACATTTTTAAATACAATACTTTTGTAAGGTGAAGTCTAAGTCCCAGTTTTGTTTGGTTTTATTAAGCAAACTCAGATTCTCCTATGCTACATTTGGTTAGGGCAAAGTACACACACAAACACACACCCAGACACATGCACACACACCCAGATACGTAAGCCTCAATTGTCTTGATAGCCCGTCATATTTGCTTGCAGGCTCTGTTGATAATAATGGAGGAGGGAGAGACAGTGGAGAAGACAAGATGCATAATTTGCACTACTGAATTTTTCTATTTTTTTCACTTTATTTTTTTTTTAATTAAAAAATTTTTTTTAGTTTATACAATGTTGTTTTGGTTTCTCCCGTAAAGCAATGCAAATCAGCCATTATTATACACACATCCCTTTCCTAGCCTCCCTTCCTCCCCTCCCCTCCCCCACCCCACCCTTCCAGGTAATCACAGAACACCAAACTGCACTACTGAATTTTTAAATAAAAGCTCCCCAGACCAATCACATTTGCAACTTAAGTTGTTTTTCTGTTGCTTGAGTGGTTTAGAAAGTAAAACACATTTGAAGGAAGACGGGGGAGCAGACTGAAACATTGGTTTCGAACCTCAAATGACCATAAGTTTAGTGGGAGTATATTACTATACTTGCTTAATTCTGCCATCTGGTAAGGTTTTCCATGTGATTAATGAGAGACCATCATACAACATTACCAGAAGGGAAACAATCTCACTCACCAATATAGCTAAACTGTAATTACTATGCAAATGATTTCAGTAAATGTAATAGAAAGGAATCTCTGGTCATTACAGGGCAGACAATTCACAATGCTAATTGGGGTTAGTCTGTTTTCTGAAAGTAAATAATATTAACAGTCAAATAAATCCAAACTAATATTAAGTTTGATTTTGCTTATAATCAAGGAGAATGGCCTGCTTCCGAAATTACATTTCTATTCAGAAGATAAACTATACTTGCTGCAATCTCTAGTAAAAGTACAATGAGTTGGGATTGAAAATACTGGGGAACAAAATCATATGAAGATGAGATTTAGGACTTGAGAAAAATGGTCCTCAGCTGAAAATTTTCAGGCCAGAAGACAGACATGGAAGTGTTATTGTTGTTTGGTCACTAAGTTCCTTTGCGACCCCTACCAGGTTCCTCTGTCGATGGGATTTCCCAGGCAAGAATGCTGGAGTGGGTTGTCATTTCCTCCCCCAGGGAATCTTCCCAACATTGGGTCAGAACCCCCATCTCCTGCATTGCAAGAGGATTCTTTACCACTGAGCCACCAGGGAGGCCCCAGATGTGGAAATATACAAGCTTTAACTCTCAGAGTTGCTTATATATACTTGGGGTCAGAGAAAATGTCTCCGAACGTGAAGAAAAAAGGGCAAAGAGGAAGAACACTGCTGCTAAGTCATCCTCTTAGATCTTGTAGTTTCTCCTCAGTCTCTCTCCTGTTACCCAAGTTTAAGTCTTACATCACCACTTACTTGTTCTATGATAATCGTTTTCAGATCTGTCTCTTCCTCTGCCCATTCTCACTTAGTCTTGCCCATCCCATGCTCTGGAAGGGCAGAAGTTCCTTTTCCCCCACAGCTAAAGCCCCACATTTTCTACCTTGGGAGGAGGTATCCAAAGGCTCCCTCCATCACAACCTTTCTCTCCCCATCCTGTACGCCCACTGGGACACGGAACCTGAGCTTGGACAATGGGCTCCTTTTCCCGTTGGAGCTCATAGCAATGGAGCCCATCCTTCCAGCTCCAGGCCCTTGTTGCTTGCGCTCCACCACACACAAGGTTTCTGTTTGTGGCCCCTCTCGTTCTGTTTTTAAGGCAGATCCTCCAGCCTCCCTCCCTCTCCCTGATCCACACAACATCCCTCTAACAAATTCTCCTTTTTATATGATCTTAGCCAAAAAAAGAATCCTAACAGATACACTTATCCTAAGAAATTTAAGTCAGATCATCAGAGCATCCAGTGGGGCTCCGGGGCAGGAAGAAGGCAATGATTAGACAGTAAATTAGGGCTGTTTCTTAAGGTTGCTTGTGGTCAGCTTAAATTCAGAAATATCCTGTAAGCAGATGACATCATCAGAAGCAGTGGAGGTCGTGGTTAGGAACCAACCTCCAAACTCAGACCCAGTTGGTTTGAACCTCACTTCCTCCACTTCAGAGCTGCATGACCTTGGGCAAGTTGCTTACAAGTAAAAGGCAGGGTGCAGGAATCCATTCCTCCCAGGATTGTTAGGAAAATGGATGAGTTATATGTGTGGAATGCATAGAGCAGAGTCTGATGCCAGCAAGCATGGTAAGCATGTAAAATGTTATTATTAAGGTTTCTGAAAAACAGCTTTGAAAAATAAGATTCAATACACTGACTTGACATCTGTGTACAGAGAGTTAGGTAGCATCCAAAGTCATCCCCCTGGGGCTACAAATATTCCCATGGTATTGCCATGATTCAAGCCTGGGATTTTTCCCTTCAGAATTTCTCCTTTAAAGCCTGCCAAACATAGAAGCCTTGGACTGCAAGGAGATCAGACCAGTCAATCCTAAAGGAAATCAACCCTGAGTATTCACTGGAAGAACTGATGCTGAAGCTCCAATATTTGGGCACCTGATGAGAAAAGCCAACTCTTTGGAAAAGACTCTGATGCTGGGAAAGATTGAAGGCAAAAGGATAAAGGGGGTGGCAAGAGATGAGATGGTTAGATAGCATCACCAATACAGTGGACATTAATCTGACCAAACTCCAGGAGAGAGCGAAAGACAGGGGAAAGACTGGTGTGCTGCAGTCCATGGGGTTGCAAAATCAGACGCAACTTAGCGGCTGAACAATGACAGCATGCGTAGATAGGTTTGGTTGCCTTTGTGCCACTTAGAAAGGGATTCCGTTACTAAATACCAAGATAGTAACCGTGAGAATATCCAGCCTATGCCTGACCGTTCTCCCCAGTGGTCACTCATGCCCTGCCAAAAATGTAAATTGCAGAAGTGAGGAATTACGAGTCTTTGTTCTCACAGACCCCTCTGGTTCACGAAAGTGAGTCCTGGGAAACAAGCAGGTGCTTGCCTGACAGCAAAGTATCCAGTCCATGATCACCAAACTCCTTGGTCCCTGATGACCTTCTTAGATAGTTTCTAAGGCACCTGGGTCCCAGGAGATGTCCCTGCCCCTCCCCATTGTTTCACTTCTCCCAGAAGCCCTTGATCAGCACCTGTGTCCTCTGCTTTACCTCCCGGTCCTTCCCCCAGGCTGGGGTGGGATTACTCTCCAGCCCTGTCCAAAGCGCTCTCAGGCTTTCCAAAGGGAGCTAATCTGATGCACCTTCACTTGAACGAGTTCCCAGGAGCCAGAGCCACCGAGCATTTGAGAGTCCACCAGGGCCTTACTAAGTCCAACCCTCTATACATTTCTGGAATTGAAGGCAGTGGGACACCCTGTACTCTGAACGAGATACTTGAGTTTGCAGCTGCCTGTAAGTCATTGGAAAAGACCCTGATGCTGGGAAAGACTGAAGGCAGGAGGAGAAGGAGACCACAGAGGGTGAGATGGTTGAATAGCATCACTGACTCAATGGACATGAGTTTGAGCAAACTCCAGGAAACAGTGAAGGACAGGGAAGCCTTGTGTGCTGCAGTCCAGGGGGTCACAGGATCAGACACAACGTAGTCACTGAACAGCAATAAGAGCAGGACATCAAAAAGTCTATGGACCTCAGTCCCAGACTCCATCGTACACGTGTTTTGCATCCATCTTCCTGCTCAGGATGTCTTGCTTGAGCTGAGGTGGTGGTGGATAGATTCAAGGCACAGGCATATTTCAAGGCAGATCTGAGTCAGACACCAGGGCTTGCCAGGCAGCCCTAGTGGTAAAGAATCTGCCTGCCAGTGCAAGAGATGCAAGAGACTCAGGTTCAATCCCTGGGTTGGGAAGATCCCCTGGAGTAGGAACTGACACCCCACTCCAGTATTCTTGCCTGGAAAATTCCAGGGACAGAGGAACCTGGTGGGCTACAGTCCATGGGGTCCCAGAGTCAGACACGACTGAATGCACACACACACACACACACACTGAGAGAAACAGTGGCCAGTGAGCTGAGGCTGCACTTGCCCGCTCGCGTTCTGATCCCCAAAGGTGGTCAGGTTACCAGGTCCTGTCGTGGACACAGTGGTGCTGTCCTTCCCCGGAAGTCCCTACTCTCAGGTGGGCTGCTGGCTCACCAGCAATGCAGGCCTTAAAGACTTTTTCACCCAACTTGTCAGGTTCTTAGATAAAAGTTCATTTGATTCCGTAGAGCTTTAGAGGTAATTACTGTCTCTAATGCCAGCCAGTGCCATGGGTTCCAATTACAGCACCCTAAGTGACAAGTCAAGGCTATGGTTTTTCCAGTAGTCATGTATGGATGTGAGAGTTCAACTATAAAGAAAGCTGAGTGCTGAAGAATTGATGCTTTTGAACTGTGGTGTTGGAGAAGACTCTTGAGAGTCCCTTGGGCTGCAAGGAGATCAAACTAGTCAATTCTAAAAGGAATCAATCCTGAATATTCATTAGAAGGACTGATGCTGAGGCTGAAACTCCAATACTTTGGCCACCTGATGCAAAGAACTGACTCACTGGAAAAGACCCTGATGCTGGGAAAGATTAAAGGCAGGAGGAAAAGGGGACGACAGAGGATGAGATGGTTGGATAGCATCACCAACTCGATGGACATGAGTTTGAGTAAGCTCTGGGAGTTGGTGATGGACAGGGAGGCCTGGCATGCTGCAGTCCATGGGGTCCCAAAGAGTCAGACACAACTGAGTGACTGAACTAACTAACTAAAATAATGAGAGGCTTGGGAATAAGGGATAGTGACCCCCTCAGTGTAGCCAGGGATGCTTAGAAACAGGGCTACCATAGGACTCATGACAAGCTTCAGGGGAGAAATCTCTGGTGCATGGGAGCAGTCACTGAAATCAAGGCAGACATGCATGGAGGAGGCCCTCTGACAAGGAGGTTCTGGATTACAGGCCCCCCATCACAAGGCTCTGGAGAGGCTTGGCAGCACTTCCTAGGCTGTGCCCAGTGGGTTTCCATGGCGACAGGTTGGCATGGATCTTCCTACATGATTATGGCACAGAGCACCTCATACCTTGCCAGCAAAAGGTGCCAAGTAGTCAACATTCTGAGTTCTGAGTACTGTCGGGTAACAGGATAATGACCTCTCTCCTTAAAATGCTTACTGAGCAGGGTTATTTCAACAGAATGAAACCACCATCCCAAGCCACATGCCAATAGGGATGGGGCAGAGGTTAAATTTTAACTATTTTCCTAATGGCTCAGTGGTCAAGAATCTGCCTGCCAAAGCAGGAGATTTAAGTTTGATCCCTGGGTCAGGAAGCGCCCATGAAGAAGGAAATGGTAACTCACTGCAGTATTCTTGCCTGGAGAACTCCATGGACAGAGGAACCTGGCGGGCTTTAGTGCATAGGGTCACAAAGAGTTGGGCACGACTTAGCGACTAAACAACAATAACAAAAGAGATTAATTTAGGGCTTGAGTAGGAGGAAATTGAGACATTATAAGATACCAGCCTGGCCTCCCTCCTCCTGAAGACAGGGACAAAGTCTCCAACTCACCACTCTGGCTCTAGTACCCAGGACATTTTGGCCCTCGTCTAATGTGGTTGCTCTTCAGTCCCTGTCTTGTCCAGCTCTTTGTGACCCCATGGACTGCAGCATGCCAGTGTCCTCTGTCCTTCGCTGTCTCCCAAAGTTTGCTCAAATTCATGTCCATTGAGTCGGTGATGCCATCCAACCATCTCATCCTCTGTCTTCCCCTTCTCCTCCTGCCTTCAGTCTTTCCCAGCATCAGGGTCTTTTCCAGTGAGTCAGTTCTTCGCATCAAGTGGCCAAAGTATTGGAGTTTCAGCTTCAGCATCAGTCCTTCTGATGAACATTCAGGGCTGATTTTCTTTAGGATGGACTGGATGGGTGCCCTTGCCGACAAAGGGACTCATCCAATAGGAGCTAGATAAATACTTGTTCAGGAAGAGCTCTAAAAATGTCTTCAGTGGGAGACTATAGGAGACAGACGTTTTTCCTTCAGTCACTCTGTCTGCTTTTAAGTTGGAACACAGCCACAATCATGATCCTCCTTCCCTCTTATTTTCCTTCCGTAATTTTTTTCTAATCTATTCACAGAGATAATATGTATAGTTAAAAATGAACCAAAATACAAAAGGATTAGATGGTTAGTGACCTCCACTCAAAACAAACCTTGTCAAGTTCAGAATTAAGCAGGAACATGTAGCCACGGTGATCTGTTATCTACTCTGTGTATCTAATCTAAAAAAGCCCATGTCCAACAAGGCTCATTCCAAGATTTTCCGCATGTCTGCTTATCCCCAGAGTAAAATCTGTCCCTATCTGAATCACCAAATCCCCAATGCGGGGGATACAGGTTTGATCCCTGGTCTGGGAGGAGCCCACATGTCACAGAGCAACTAGCAGAGCTCAAGAGCTTAGAGCCTGTGCAGTGCTGGACATGACTGAGCAACTGAACTGAACTGAACTGAAGCTTTCTTACCATTAGCAGAAATATACCCATTTCTCCTTAAAATTCTTTCAGTGTTTTAGAATGTATTTTGAAAACCATGCTGTTAGGTGCAGATGAGTTCAGAACTGTTCGAGTTTCCTGGGGGGTTGTTTATGGTTACGATCGTCTTTATCTCTACCATTGATTTTACTGCTATGAAAAAGCTAGTACCAATTATTAACACAGCCAGTAATAATTAGATAGTTTTTGTTGTTATTCAGTCACTCAGCCATGTCCGACTGTTTGTGACCCCATGGACTGCAGCATGCCAGGCTCCTCTGTCTTCCACCATCTCCCAGAGTTTGCTCAGATTCACGTTCATTGAGTCGGTGATGCCATCCAACCACCTCATCCTCTTCCATCACCTTCTCCTCCTGCCTTCAATCTTGCCCAGCATCAGGATCTTTTCCAATGAGTTGGCTCTTTGCCTCAGGTGGCCAAAGGATTGGAGGTTCAGCTTCAGCATCAGTCCTTCCAGGGAATGCTCAGTGTTGATCTCTTTCAGGATTGACTAGCTTGATCTCCTTGCAGTCCAAGGGACTCTCAAGAGTCTTCTTCCACATCGCAATTTGAAAGCATCAATTCTTCGGCACTCAGCCCTTTTTATGGTCCAACTCTCAAATCTGTATGTGACTATTGGAAAAACCATAGTATACTAGTATACTAAATATTAACATGGAATTAAACTAATATAGGCAATTAACAATTACTAGTAACAAAAAGTAGTTATATAATTTTAATAATTAATTGTATGAAATTAATAACTGATCATTAATGGTTAGTAATAGTATAAGACTATGGATATAGTAGTTTTTCTTTTTCTTGGCTTATATAGAAAAAGGTGTTTGGGGAGTCAAAGAGGATGGTGCAGGCTCAACCCCATCAAGCCAGCTGCCAACTGTAGCTCAGCATCTCTCAGCTCCGGACAGCATCTCTGAATAGGAAGGGTAGCTGCTGCTGCTGCTGCTAAGGCGCTTCAGTCGTGTCCGACTCTGTGCAACCCCATAGACAGCAGCCCACCAGGCTCCTCTGTCCCTGGGATTCTCCAGGCAAGAATACTGGAGTGGGTTGCCATTTCCTTCTCCAATGCACGCATGCATGCTAAGTCGCTTCAGTTGTGTACGACTCTATGCGACCCTATGGACAGCAGCCCACCAGACTCCCCTGTCCACAAGATTCTCTAGGCAAGAATACTAGAGTGGGTTGTCATTTCCTTCTCCAAGGAAGGGCAGACACACACCTTTTCCTTGCCTTGCATGACCTGAACAGATGCAGGGTGAGTCCCCACAGGCCGGGTGAAGAAGAGTTTGCTGATAAACACTTCTTCCTTGGCTGCAGACCACCCCAGTGCTCCAGAGCTGAGGTTCCTTCTTCTGACCAGGGTCCTCCTGCCCCTCTGATGGAGCGACATCTCCTCCCCAGCCCAGCTCAGCCCCAGCAAGCTCTCTTATCAAGTCCTGGTGTCCTGATGGCCATCAAGACACTTCAGCCTCATCCCAGCACTGCTGTGAAGACGCTCTGGGGCCAGAGAAAGCCACAGGGCCCATCTAAGTGATGCTTCTTCTCTAAAAAGAGAAAAGTACATGTTTTTAAAGTCTGAGGTCATTTCTAGCAGAGGAGATGCTATGAATCTATGAATGATTGCAATAGGTCACCTGCTTGTCACATATTGGAAACTTCAGATATAAAGTACTTTGCTGAGAAATTAAAGCCCTAGAACTGGGGACCAAATGGTGGGGAGACTGGGAATGATGGGGGGAAGTAGGAACATAAGAATTTACTTACTAGGGTGCAGGCTGGTGCAGCAGGAACACTTTGCTTTAAAGAAACACTCAAAAGAATGATGACTTGTTTTCCCAGGAAATTTCCCTGTTTTTGTGAACCTCCACATCTCTAAAAAATGAAACATGACAATTTTGAAAACAAAGCAAGCTAGATGTAAGGCTAAAAGATTGCAAAGATATAACATGCCTTTGAATTTTTTCAAGATTTTGCTTTTTTTGTATTGGGGTATAGCTGATTAACAATGAGGTAGTGTCAGGTAAACAGCCAAGGGACTCAGCCATACATACACATGTATCCATTCTCCCCCAAACTCCCCTCCCATCCAGGCTGCCACATACATTGAGCAGAGTTCCCTGTGCTACACAATAGGTCCTTGTTCATTATCCATTTTAAATATAGCAATGGGTACATGACCTTCCCAACCTCCCTAACTATCCCCTCCCCCTGGAAACAGTAAGTTCATTCTCTAAGTCTGTGAGTCTCTTTCTGTTTTGTAAGTAAGTTCATTTGTATCATTCCACCTATTCCACTTAGATTCCACCTTAAATTCCATTTAGATTCCACCTATGAGGGATGTCATATGATATTTTTCCTACTCTGACTTACTTCACTCAGTATGACACTCTACATCCATCCATGTTGCTGCAAATAACCTGCTTTTGAATTTTATTTTAGACCTCCAAGAATCTAACAAAGTAACAATGCTTTTTAAAAAAACTAAGAGCGTTCCTATTATATAGACCCTTCATTTTCTAGGGAATCTCGCCTATGTCAATACTTTCACTCCAAGTGTGGAAGTGAAAGTCTCTCAGTCGCATCCAACACTTCGACCCCATGGGCTGTAGCTCGCCAGACTCCTCTGTCCATGGGATTCTCCAGGCAAGAATATTGGAATGGATAGACATTCCCTTCTCCAAGGACCTTCCTATCTCAGGGATTGAACCCGGGTCTCCAAGAATACTGGAGTGGGTTGCCATGCCCTCCTCCAGGAGATCTTCCCAACCTAGGGACCAAACCAACGTCTTTTATGTCTCCTGCATTGCTAGGCAGGTTCTTTACCACAAGCGCCACTATATAATTTGGGAGAATCACAATACTCACCAAAATTCAGATACAAAAAGCACAAAATTTGAACTCACCCGCACAGCCCTTCTGCTATTTCACTAGGTGGCAGCAAGGAATAACAAATAATGATATCATACAGTAGCAATAAAACTGAAAAGTTACTTTAATAACAAAAGTCAGCTTCTCAAGGATTTCTAAAACAACAGAAAGAACTTCAGTGCTTTTTTAGCTTAACTTGAAATTGGATTTATTAGAGGCATTATTGTAGTCCACACATTCACACATTCTATTTCAGGTAAAAATTCTTGAGACTGAAGTATGATGGAGGAAAAGGGTGGATTCTACGAGGTATCTTTTCCTCATTAATATTTAACCAAAGGAAATAACAATTCACCTCTAAGCAAAGAATCCGCCTGCAATACAGGAGACCTGGGTTCGATCCCTGGGTTGGGAAGATCCCCTGGAGAAGCGAAAGGCTACCAACTCCAGTATTCTGGCCTAGAGAATTCCACGGACTATATGGTCCACAGGGTCACAAAGAGTCGGACACAACTGAGCGACTTTCACTTTCACTTTCTAAGCAAAGAGAGCTGTTGATGGATACCAACACCAGTTATAACGAAACTTTTCTCAAAGTCAGATCTTGGATTTTACTTGGCAATGAATGACCTACAAATGAAAATTGAAATTTTAACTCTAAGAAAACATACCAGCACAAATTAGAAATCTAAGACTGTTGGTAGAAAACTGGCATTCTACAGAGTCAGGGCATGAAGGTGCTTTCTTGACTTCATATGTATACATGTCTGTGTGTGTGTGTAGAATTTCCATATTAAAATTCAAGCTCTTTCATACAAAAATCCAGATTCTTGGCTTCTCTAGAGCCCACAGATCTGCAAACATTGAATCCATATTTTCTCTTTTTTAATTTATTTTTTAATTGCAGTATAATCGCTTTGTTTATACCACAATGTGAATCAGCTATGCTGCTACTGCTGCTCAGTTGCTTCAGTCGTGTCCGACTCTATGCGACCCCATAGACGGCAGCCCATCAGGCTCCCCCGTCCCTGGGATTCTCCAGGCAAGAACACTGGAGTGGGTTGCCATTTCCTTCTCCAATGCATGAAAGTGAAAAGTCAAAGTGAAGTCGCTCAGTCGTGTCCGGCTCTTCATGACCCCATGGACTGCAGCCTATCAGGCTCCTCTGCCCATGGGATTTTCCAGGCAAGAGTACTGGAGTGGGGTATACTTATATGCTCTCCATATTTTCACATGCAGCAGAAGGCTGGCATCAAGTGGCAGCCGCCCCCTTTAACCAACTAGGAGCCCTTCAGAGTCTTCCATCTGCTCTGACCCTGGTGTCTGTTTCCTAGCTATGTTAGTTTTCTATTGTTTTGTAACAATGACCACACAAACTTAGAGGCTTAAAACAGCACCCATAGGGCAGCTGACATCTCAGTGGTCAGAAGCCCTGTGGTCAGAAGCCCGGGAACAGCATGACTGCATTTCCTGCTCACAGTCTTACAAAGCTACCGTCTGCGTGCCAGCCAGCCTGCTTTCTCATCCCCTTCCAGACCACGTGGTGGGAGCAGGGACTCAGTCCTGTGTGGTTGTATGCCTACACTTCCCACTTGTCTCTTGGTTCTGAGCAGGAACAGTCTCAAGTCCTGCTGGCCGCCAGCATTCCTTACCACGTGGCCTCATCCATATTCAAAGGCAGCAAGGGAGCACCCCACCCATGCCCCAGTTCTCCCTCCAGGAGGAGCCCAGTCCCCTTTGAGGCCTCACCTGACTAGGGCTGACCCACCCAAGTTCCTCTCCTATCCTTGAAGCCAAGTCCCTGTGTGACACAATCTACTCATGGGGGTGACATCACACCACAGTGACAGTCCCAGGGCTTCTGCAGGCCATGCACATGAACACGAGGCAGGACTCTTAGAATCCTGTCTGCCACACTTGGCTAAATCAGTGTATCGTTCATTATCAGACTTGCACGGGTGTTTTTGTTGTTTGTTTCTTAGAATCGTGTTCACACGGAGCTATTTCCATGACATGTTTCCAGCAAAAATTGAGAAGATGAAAAAGTGAAGTCCATATAGTTTGAGAACAACAAGACAAATGTTCATACATGTTTCATATCAAAATAACATGGACTTTTTTTAGACTTGGGCCCCATGATTCATCTTTGCTGCCCACCTGGGAGTTTCAGTCTGTGGCCTCTGGCTTAAACTGTACTCAACATCTGTCTCCACTGAAGACATTTGAAGAACCTCTCCAATGCCTCTCATGTGACATCTGGCTCCCCGATTCCACTGCCCCCCTGCTCTTGAGTTTAGGAGCTTCAATCTTCAGGGTTCCCCGAGATGAGAGACTGTGCTTTTTTTCCCTAGTGCTTCTCAAATTCTCTGTGATGAAGAAACTTCCTTCCCCAACCCATCACGCATAGCTCATGACTCAATGAACATGAGTTAGCAAACTCCAGGGGATAGTGAAAGATAAAGAAGCCTGGTGTGCTGCAGTCTGTGTGGTCGAAAGAAGTTGGATACAACTACTTAGCAACTGAAAAATAACAACGACCCACCGCAGACTGACATTTTTAAAAAAATACTATAGAAATAAAATGAGTTCACTGATGATCTCAGATATTAGAGCAATGTAAAAAGTTGCTGTGAAAAAGTGTGAAAGTGGAAGTTAGCTGCTCAGTCACATCTGACTCTTTGTGACCCCATGCATTGTAGCCTGCCAGGCTCATCTGTCCATGGAATGCTTCAGGCAAGAACACTGGAGTGGGTAGACATTCCCTTCTCCAAGGGATCTTGCCAACCCGGGGATCAAACCTGGGTCTCCTGCATTGCAGGCAGATTCTTTACCATCTGTGCCATCAAGAAAGCAAAAAAAAAAAAAAAATTGCTATAAAAGTTTCCAAATTTTACCTTGTAAGAGACTGTTAGCAGACTACTCACAGAGAGCTACCACCGTTGTTAGCACAAGGAGCTAATAATGACCATTCATTAAGCATGTTTTCAGTGTAAATGGAATTACATATACCTAGCATCAAATTGGAGAAGGCAATGGCACCCCACTCCAGTACTGTTGCCCAGAAAATCCCATGGGCAGAGGAGCCTGGTAGGCTGCAGTCCATGGGGTCGCACAGAGTCAGACATGACTGAAGCAACTTAGTAGTACCAGTAGCATCAAATTACATATAGTGCGACAGTTGTGATAGCTATATTTTCTGGTGGAATTATTATGCCAAGTATTGAGTTGGTCAAAAAATTCATTCAAGTTTTTCTACAATGTTACGGAAAACCCAAATGAACTTTTTGGCTGACTCAGCATTTTCCTAGTTCTTTACGTAAATTATCTCCTCTAGTCCTCAAAATCTACCTGTGAAATAGATTCTACTATTATTTCAGAGGTATGAAAACCAGCCCCAGATCCTGTAAATAAGTTGCCCCCTTACACACAGATAGTCCGTGTTCTCAGACACCACACTCGGTGGTCATTCATGGGACCGACATTCATGTGGCCACAAGGAGAGCTGGGGATTGAATGTGATTTTGTGTCAGAGACCAGGGCTCAAACCACAGCCCCTACAGCTCCCAGGTACAAGACACGGGTTAAATTATTTAGCCTGTCTGAGACTCATTGTCTTCATTAAATTTCAGCATGCTTCTCACTGGGACAAAGGGAGAGAGAGGGTTACATGATGTAATTTGTGTTCAGTTCAGTTCAGTTCAGTTGCTCAGTCATATCTGACTCTTTGCCACCCCATGAATCGCAGCACACCAGGCCTCCCTGTCCATCACCAACTCCCGGAGTTCACTCAGACTCACGTCCATCGAGTCAGTGATGTCATCTAGCCATCTCATCCTCTGTCTTCCCCTTCTCCTCCTGCCCCCAATCCCTCCCAGCATCAGAGTCTTTTCCAATGAGTCAACTCTTTGCATGAGGTGGCCAAAGTACTGGAGTCTCAGCTTTAGCATCATTCCTTCCAAAGAAATCCCAGGGCTGGTCTCCTTCAGAATGGACTGGTTGGATCTCCTTGCAGTCCAAGGGACTCTCAAGAGTCTTCTCCAACACCCCAGTTCAAAAGCATCAATTCTTTGGCTCTCAGCTTTCTTCACAGTCCAACTCTCACATACATACATGACCACAGGAAAAACCATAGCCTTGACTAGATGGACCTTTGTTGGCAAAGTAATGTCTCTGCTTTTGAATATGCTATCTAGGTTGGTCATAACTTTCCTTCCAAGGAGTAAGCGTCTTTTAATTTCATGGCTGCAGTCACCATCTGCAGTCATTTTGGAGCCCCCAAAAATAAAGTCTGACACTGTTTCCACTGTTTCCCCATCTATTTCCCATGAAGTGATGGGACCGGATGCCATGATCTTTGTTTTCTGAATGTTGAGCTTTAAGCCAACTTTTTCACTCTCCACTTTCACTTTCATCAAGAGGCTTTTTAGTTCCTCTTCACTTTCTGCCATAAGGGTGGTGTCATCTGCATAGCTGAGGTTATTGATATTTCTCCCAGCAATCTTGATTCCAGCTTGTGCTTCTTCCAGTCCAGCGTTTCTCATTATGTATTCTGCATATAAGTTAAATAAGCAGGGTGACAATATACAGCCTTGACGTACTCCTTTTCCTATTTGGAACCAGTCTGTTGTTCCATGTCCAATTCTAACTGTTGCTTCCTGACCTGCATACAGCTTTCTCAAGAGGCAGGTCAGGTGGTCTGGTATTCCCATCTCTTTCAGAATTTTCCACAGTTTACTGTGATCCACACAGTCAAAGGTTTTGGCATAGTCAATAAAGCAGAAATAGATGTTTTTCTGGAACTCTCTTGCCTTTTCCATGATCCAGCAGATGTTGGCAATTTGATCTCTAAATGATAAACTTTTCCTAAGCATTAATTACACACACCCTCAGTTTGTAAACCAAGGTATCCATGCTCAGGCTTAGTTGTGTCTGACTCTTTGAGGCCCTTTGGATAGTAACACACTAGGCTTCTCTGTCCATGAGATTTTCCAGGCAGGAAGACTGGAGTGGGTTGCCATTTCCTTCTTCAGAGGATCTTCCTGACCCAGGAATCAAACCCCCATCTCCTATGTCTTGTGTATTGTTGGTAGATTCTTTACCCACTGAGCTGTGTAATATTGTTACAGGTGTACTAGTAGTGATTCTCAATTTTCAAAGGTTATACTCCATTTACAGTTATTATAAAATATTGGCTATAATTTGAATTAGCATTTTCTGGTTTTTTTTTTTTTTTTCAGATTTATACCCAGGAGTGGAATTATTGGTCATATGGTAATTCTATTTTGTTTTTTGTTTTTGTTTTTTTTTGAGAAACCACCATACTATTTTTCCACAGTGGCTGCACTAATTTACACGCCCACCAGCAATGCACAGGGGTTCCCTTTTCTCTACATTCTTGCCACATTTGTTATCTGTGTTCTTTTGGAGGATAGCCATTCCGACAGGTGTGAGGTGATGTATTATTGTGGCTTTAATTTGCATTTTGCTGATGTAATGATGCTGAGCAACTTGTCCTGCGCCTGTTGGCCCTCTGTATGTCTTCTTTGGGAGAGTGTCTATTCAGGTCTTCTTCCCATTCTTAAATTGAGTTGTTTGTTTTACTGATATTGAGTTGCATGAGCTCTTCATATATTTTGTAAATTAACCCCTTATCAGTCGAATCATCAGCAAATATTTTCTCCTATTCAGAAGGCTGTCTGTTTTGTAGATGGTTTCCTTTGCTGTGCAAAAGCTTTTAAGCCTAATTAGGCACCATTTGTTTATTTTTCCTTTTATTTATCTTGCTTTAAGAGACAAGATCCCAAAAATAATGCTACAATTTACATTGGAGAGTGCTCTACCTATATTTCCTTTCAGGAGTTATATGGTTTCTGGTCTTACATTTAGATCTTTAGTGAATTTATTTCTGTGTAGCGTGTGATAAAATGTTCCATTTTCATTCTTTTGCATGTAGCTGTCCAGTTTTCCCAGTACCACTTATTGAAGAGGCTGTCTTTTCTCCATTGTGTGTGCATGCCTCCTTTGTCATTGATTAATTGATCACAGTTATGTGGGTTTATTTCTGGGCTCTCTATGCTGTTCCATTGATCTATGACACACATGAATTTTTAAGGTAACGTTGGCATAGTCTGTAAACAATGTCCTTTGAAAAGTTTCTTTAAAATATCCTGTGTCAGTGAGGGCCAACAGAGTAGAGAGATAACCCAGAGAGGACCTGCATCACTCAGGGCTCTGACAGAGAAACAGAGCCAGCATATTAGACAGACAGACAGACAGACAGATAGGTGGATAGATAGATATTACATACGTTACACATCGTGAGAAATTAGCTCAGGTCATTGCTGGCTAGGCATCAGCTAGGCTGAAGCCATCAGCTAGACTGTCAAAAAGTGTTCCCTCGGGATGCTTGGGTGATGCTGCAATCCACAGGGCCGCAAGTAAAATGTCTTCTTTCTCAAGGAAACCTCAGTTCTGCTCTTAAGACCTTTCAACGGAAGGACCTTGAATCAGACGTACCCACATTATTGATCATCATCTCCTGAAAATCAACTGCTTGTAGCTGTTGATCACATCTATAAAATACCTTCCCAGCAACACCTAAATCAGAGTTTGATGAATAACTGGGTGGTATACCTTAGTTGATACAGAAGACCGACCATCACACTACTGATGGCAAGAATCCATATCGCACTAGAGCTGGGGGGACAGTGGGATGCTGTGGTATCCTAGAGTCCAGATGCTGCGGAAGCATGGTGGGAGCTGCCTGGTAAGAGCTGGGACCACAGAAGACACATCACAGGTGGCAGACCTGCCATGATTGGTGGGCGGAGCCAAAGACAAGGGAGAGAAATACCTGCCCATTCCCCCCTTTCCACCCATGTTTCTCATTGGCCAAAACTTCAGGAAACCAGAAGGCAAAGGGGCCTGGGAAATGTAATTTTCTCTGATGCAAAACAGTCTGGAGGAGTGAAGGGCAATGGGACTGTTGACATTATGTACCTAAACAAGAAAAGAAAAAAAAAAGGACAATGTGTCCCATCCTAGGGAAGGTTAAAATTCAGAAAACACTCCTTGGCTTAAGATAACTTGAAAGACAGCCTCTTCAGAAAACAAAGAATAGCCATGTCATTCTTACCTTTCATTTGTTTAGTAAATATCAAAGTTTTATGTGGTTGGAGATAAGGCCTCAGAAGAGGGACTTGGGTGCAATGCTTAAGAGCCTGGAGTTTTTCCCTGTGGTCTACGTGCCTCCAAGTGTGATGCGAGCACCACTTGCATCTGGATGACCTGTGTAGTTGTAGAAATAAAGATGTCTGAGCCCCATCCCAGACTACTGAGTCAGAACGTATGGAACGGAATACAGAACTGTGCATGCTCATCAAGATTCCCGGGTGATCCTGAAGCAGACTCAAGTTTGAGAATCAGAGTTTCAGGCAAGATGGGGAGCCATAGAGGGGATTAGCAGAGGAGTGTGATGATAAGATTTAAGTTTCAGAAAATAAGAATACAAATAACCAACACTTATTGACCAAAAGACTAAACAGTGTCTTATGTACTTCACATGTGGATTTATTTAACTACTCCAGTGTCTCTGTGAACGATAGCCATTTTTTTGTTGTTCTGAGTACCAAAATGATGAGTAACAGCCAATGAGTGCTTTCCAATTTCAGATAACTAAACCAACATCTGAAGGGGCTGAATCAGAACTTCTTTAAACAAACATTATTTGCTCCTGATTTGGGGAAGATAGCGGAACGTGCACCACCAGTTGCAATTGCATGTGGTTTATCTAACCACAAGTTTGAGCACATTCAAATACATCTACAGATAACACCCAGTGGGCACGTGTTCAGTCGTTCAGTCATGCCAGCTCTCTGCAGTCACATGGACTGCAGCTCACCAGGCTCCTCTGTCCGTGGACTCTCCCAGGCAAATATACTGGAGTGGGTTGCCATTTCCTCCTCCAGGGAATCTTCCCAACAAAGGGACTACACCTGAGTCTCCTGCATCTCCTGTGCTGGCAGGAGGGTTCTTTACCATTGAGCCCTCTGGGAAACCCAATACCTAGTGAATTTCTGGCAGTGTAGTAGAGTCCTTTGGTCCCATTATTAACACCTTCCTGCACGCACACTCTTTGCCATGTGACTCCGAAGCGAGCAGGGTGCTCTGTTGCACCCCTTGACCTTGGACTTAATCATGTCACTTCACCAGCAAAAGTTAGTAGCTGTGACAGAAGCAGAGGCTTGAGATAGGGTGCACACTGGGCTTACTCTCTCTTGTGCCGCTGTCATCACAAGTGTGTGCCCTGGCTGGCCAGTTGGAAGATGAGAAGCATGTGGAGTGAACTTCACCCCACCAGCTGCACCAGCATGGCCAGCTGAGGTCTGCCAGTTCACCTTAGACGCGTGGAAAACATATTCTTAGTGTAGACTGCACTACGGTTTCATAATTTCTTGTTACATAGTATAAAATTGGACCATATATAACTCTATCAGCACTACATTTCAATTCTTCTTCATTGCACGGTGGATCAGGAATGACATCTGCCGCATCAGGGAACAAAGGATGTTGCAGCCATCAAGTCATCTCAGGATGGAAACAGGGTGCCCGCCATCAAGCCCACAACCACTGCAGGTACGTACCCTCCCCCAAGGGTGCTCCCTTGGAAACTCAGGAATGTGAAAACACAGGATACTGGCCCCAGAGAGCTGAGGTCCACAAGGAATAATTTCAATGAGTCCAGACTTTTGTATCTTCCCATGTATAGATAAGCACTAAATTCATTAACTTGAGATATCTCATTTTCTTTAACAGTCATCTTTTGATGTTTCTACCACCTGGTTCTTGTTACAAAACTCCTATATATCCTGGCTCCTCCTTTATCTCTTCTGAGCGGTTCTCTCAGAGCCATCTGAGAGTCCTATCTCCTGGGCTTGAAGTTCTCAGGAAACCTGCCAAATAAAGCACAACTCACAACTTTGATGTTGTGCATTTTTCTTTTCAGTCAATGCTATGCTGGTAAAATTCCTTGTAAACTGTGCTTGGTGAACAGTGCATGTCTCTCTAAAGTGATTGCTTTTTTCTTTAATTTTTCCAACTCTGTATCACCCTAAAACTTTATCCCATGTTTTTACAGGTCATGATCCTAAGAAATGTGGAATGGCCTTCCATTCCAGACACATCTAGGAAGGAACTTAGGGTTCTTGAGGTTAGTGCTAGAGCTGGAGGTAGAGTGAGGCATTCCCACCAAGACAACAACAGGCTCTAAGATCGGAGTTGTGGTGAGGTCAGAGCCTAAAACAAAAAGAATGAAAGTCCAGACACAGAGGATGGAGAGAAACCACAGATTTGAAGAAATGATTGTAGTCCAGCTCTCCAAGGAAAACATTCAGGGATATGGAGCTGATTTTAAAGGCAATACCTACATAGAGAACCCTGAGGAATCTAAAAAAACATAACAAAACTGGTAGAACTAATTACATGGAGCTGTCAAGGTTTTAGATACAAGGTCAGCAACCAATTATATTTCTACATATCAGCAACAGACATGAACACCTAAATTCCCAAAATAAGCCATTTTTAATAGCATCAAAAAACACAAACCAGTTAATAGCAAATGGAAATATATGTATATATAGGCTCTGTACCTTGAAAAATACAAAATACTGATGGGAGAAAGTAAAGGAGAGCTAAATTAATGGAGAGCCATATGGACTCAAGGGACATGAGTCTGAGCAAACTCCAGGAGGTAGAGAAGGACAGGGAAGCTGGCGTGCTGCAGTCCATGGGGTCACAAAGTGTCGGACACGACTGAGCGACTGAAAAACAACAACAAAATTCACAGATTAGAATACTCGATATTGTTAAGATGTCAATTCTACACAATCAGAAAAGCAGCAGGCAGTTTTTTTAGAAGACTTACATTCTACAGTTTTTTTGTAAATCTAAATGACTTAAAACTGCCAAAACGATTTTGAAACAGAAGAGTAAAGTTGGAGAACTTACATCGCCTAGTTTCAAAACTTACTGCAAAGCATCAGAAACCAAGACAATGTGAGACTCATACAAAGATAGACACATAAATAAATGGATCAGAAGAGAGAGTTCAGAAACAGATGCCAACAGACACGGCCCATTGATTTTTGCTGAAAACGCCAAGATAAATCAATAGCAATAGTCTTTTCTATAAATGATGTTGAACAACTGAATATCCATTCACAAAAAATTAACCTCAACTCTTAGCTCACTGCATGCATAGAAACCAGTTCAAAATAGACAAGAGGCAGACATAAAAGGGCAAACTACTAAACTTCTATAAAAAAAAACATGAAAATCTTCCCAACATTGGGGGCTTCTCAGGTAGAATACAGAAGCTTGCGTTATAAAAGAAAAATAATAAATTTGAGTTTTATAAAATTAAAACCTTTTCTTCAAAAGATGCTATTAAGAAAATGTAAGAACAAGCCACAGATGGGGAGAAAATATTTGCAATGAATGTATCTGACAAAGTACTTGAATTCAGAATATACCAAGAATTCTTACAATTGAATAATAGAAGGATAAACACTCAATAAAAACATGCAAAGGCTTAAACAGACACTTCACAGAAGAAGATGATATATGAATACCCAAAAGACAAACAACATCATTAGTCCTTAGGTAATGCAGAAAATTAAAAGCCAAAAACAAAATACAGCTATCCATCTATTAGAATGGATAAATTTTAAAATATTGCCAGGAAGAAATGAAGCAATATTGCTGGTAGAAAACAGTTTGGCATTTTCCTATAAAGCCAAACAACACACTTACTTTCTTACTCCTGGGCATGTACCCCCTACCAAATATTCAAATTTATGTCCACACACATGAATGTTCACAGTAGTTTTATTCATAAGAGCCAAACATAGGAAACAACTCAAATGTGTTTATTGAATAAACAGATTGTGGTATATTTGTACAATAATACAGTGCTTCCCTTGTGGCTCAGTGGTGAAGAATCCACCTGCAATGCAGAAGAGCTGGGTTCAATCCCTGGGTCAAGAAGATCACCTGGAGAAGGAAATGACAACCCACTCCAGTATTCTTGCTTGGAGAATCCCATGGACAGAGAAGTCTGGCGGGCTACAGTCCATGGGGTTGCAAAAAGTTGGATACGACTTAGTGACTAAACCACCACCACCATAGACAATAAAATAGCACTGAGGAATAAAAAGGAACAAACTACTGATACATATAATAACATAGATGAATCTCAAACATATGATGCTGAGGAAAAGAAATCAAGCATAAACAAGTTATACTGTCTGCCACCATTTATTTACATAGTCAAAACTAATATGTAATTCCACTCTAGAAAAGGCAGCACTAGTCAATACTAAGTGTCTTGGTCAGCTCAAGTTGCTATAACAAAAATACCATAAACTAGGTGGCTTAAACAACAAACATTTCTCATAGTTCTTGAGGTCAGATAATCCAGGATCAAGGTGAAGACAGACCTGGTGTCTGGTGAGAGCCTTCTTGCTGGTTTACAGAAGCAGATCTTCTCCTTGTATCTTTACATGGTAGAGACAGCAGACAGCTCCATAATAAGGGCACTAACCCCATGGACGGAGGAGCCTGGTAGGCTGCAGTCCACGGGGTCACTAAGAGTCGGACACGACTGAGCGACTTCACTTTCACTTTTCACTTTCATGCATTGGAGAAGGCAATGGCAACCCACTCCAGTATTCTTGCCTGGAGAATCCCAGGGACGGGGGAGCCTAGTGGGCTGCCGTCTATGGGGTCGCAGAGTTGGACACGACTGAGGCGACTTAGCACCAGCAAAGACAAAGAGAAGATCTTAAAACCAGTGAGAGAAGAAAGAAATGTATCTTTGTATTATGATAAGCCCCTAAGTTGTCTTATTTCCAGTTTAATATCTCAACCTGCAGCTGTTCCTCAAAGAGCTGCTGTTTGGCCATTTTGGCAGCTCTCTCTTACAGATAGATAAATAACAATAAAAATATTGGTCATACTTCACAGTATGTGGTGGCTAATTTTATTTGTCAGTTTGGCTGGGCCATAATTCCCAGACAGTTGGTCAAGCATTGCTTTTGATGTTTCTCCAAAGGTATTTTTTTGGAGGACAGTAACACTTAAACTGGTGGAGTTGGGGTCAAGCAGATTGCCCTCCACAATGTGGGTGGGCCTCATCCAATCAGTCGAAGGTCCTAATAGAAAAGACTGACCTCACCCATGAAAGAAGGAATGCTACCAGCAGACTGCCTTTGGATTCAAACTACGACTCTTCCCAGGGTCTCCAGCCTACTGGCCTGTTCCATCAGAATTTGGACTCACCAAGCCTCCACAACTGCATAAGCCAATTCCTTAAAATAAGTCTCATAGATTGATGGATAGATAGAAAGAGAAAGAAAGAAAAATAAATATAAAGATTAGACATACATCCAATCCTTTAAAATAAATCTCACAGATCAATAGATGGAAAAATAGATACAAAGATTAGAAATAGAGATTGAAATAGAGGTAGAGACAAATCTTTGGTTCTATTTCTCTGGAGAATCCTGGCTAATACACTTTACAAAAAGTACTTTCACATAAGGTAAGTGAATTATGGAAGTCATTTGTGCTAATCAGCTTACATAGCCTTTTCAAACATCTTTCACTTGGAAAAGAACATAAAGATTTTTGATCTCACTTCCAACTCTCCTAACTATAATTTCCAGACTTTAAACCCCACAGAGGCCACTGACTTCTCAGGATATCTAGTTTATCAATATAGATCTTAAATGAGTTACAGAGGAATATTAAATATCAATTCCTTAATAGCATTTTTATAATATAGTGACTAGAAGTTTGTTTATTCACCAACTTTCCCTCTGATCATCAAATAAAGTGGTGTTTTTCAAATAACGCAGGATTTCTAACATTCCAGTTATACATATTGTTACTCAAGTGGATTTGAAATTCTGCATCGAATCTATAGTTCATGATGAGGAACTTGTCAGGATAAAAATGACTAATAATGGATTATCAGGAGCAGAGAACAGCTATGGATGATGCAATTGGCAACTCGCCCACGTATTCCCAAAACCAGACTGCATTTCACCGATTCCTAAAGGAACACTCACACGCCTCTCCTGATGCTGAGTTCTTGGGGGTCTTTTCTTTGACCTAGTTCTTTGACAGAACATTACTTGCTACTGCTAAGTTGCTTCAGTCGTGTCCGACTCTGTGCGACCCCGTAGATGGCAGCCCACCAGGCTCCCCCATCCCTGGGATTCTCCAGGCAAGAACACTGGAGTGGGTGGCCATTTCCTTCTCCAATGCATGAAAGTGAAAAGTGAAAGTGAAGTCACTCAGTCGTGTCCAACCCTCAGCGACCCCATGGACTGCAGCCTTCCAGGCTCCTCCATCCATGGGATTTTCCAGGCAAGAGTACTGGAGTGGGGTGCCATTGCCTTCTCTGGAACATTACTTAGGTTCAAACAAACCCTAGTTTAGGATGGAAAGTGAATGGGAGAACAGTATAAATGGGATATATTCTCTCTCCTTTCAACTCCAGTTCCCAGAGGGTATAGTTTAGAGCTGCATCAGAACATAGGCAGGCTTTCCGGGTGGTGCCAGTGGTAAAGAAATTGCCTGCTGATGTAGGAGATGTAAGAGACTCAGGTTCAGTCCCAGGGTTGGGAAGATCCCCTGGAGAAGGGCATGGCAACCCACTCCAGTCTTCTTGCCTGGAGAATCCCATGGACAGAAGAGCCTGGAAGGCTACAGCTCATAGGATTGCAGAGTTGGACGAGACTAAACGACTGAGCATGCACACACGCAGAACACAGGCACCAACACAGCTGACCCAGATATTAAATCAGTGAAATGGTTTCCTATAGTGAAAGACAGTTTGTTTACAATACTGTTTTCTGGTGTGCAGCATAGTTATTCAATATTTTTATAGATCGTGCTCCCTTTAAAGTTAATACGAAACAATGGCTGTATTTCCCTATGCTGTACAATATATCCTTGTTGCTTATCTATTTTATACACAGCAATTTGTGCCTCTTAATCCCCTACTCCTACCTTGCCCTGCCTCCTTCCCTCCTCCCCAGTGGTATCCAGGAGTTGGTTCTCGATACCTGTGAGTCTGTTTCTGTTTGTCTTACTTCTTGGATTCCACATATAAGTGATAAATACAGTGTTTGCATTTCTCTGTCCAACTTATTTCACTAAGCATAATGCCCTCTAGGTCCATAGCAAAATTGGTTTGTATTTGTTAGAAAATGACTTCTATGCTACACGAATGTCTCTACCCCAGACCTCTATTCTTTTTCTCTGGTTCCTCCTTAGGGCTCCTCCAAGGCTTTCTCACAATCTTTAGCTAAAGGGATAATGCTGGGAAGGGTGGGAGGGCTTGGAACCCTACTCTCTGTAGCTACTGCTGGCAGCCATTCTGACTGATCTACACACACGCTTTACCAATTGCTAAGTATTCTAAATATCATTCCTGGTTGGTTGGGAAAGTTTTGAGCATCTTTCTCTCTCTCTCTTTTATTTATTTTTTTGTCACACAAAGGCTTTTGATTCCTTGACCTATTTTTATTGAGGAAATAAATAATAAAAAGCAGAAGCATTTTTATAACAATCTACACCTTGTAGATTTTCCAATACATTAGCTTATTCAACCATTATTTATTGTCTTACCATGTTCTGCCCTGTAATAGGTATTAAACACAGGTGCGCGCACACACACACAGACACATACACACATCATTTACTCCTCATGACAACCCTGTGACTTGGGTGCTGCTTTAATAACTTCCCCCCAAAATCATGTTAATATCACCTCACATTTTCCCCTGTGTTAGGTGACTAGCTCTATGCTAAGCACTGTGCATGCATTTGCTCATTGAATCTACAATGATATCATGAGATATGTGCTTTTTCTCATCCCCAATACATAGATGAGTCGTCTGGGACCAGAAAAGATTAGGCAAATTCTTAAGGTGCGTGAGCGGCAGCAACAAAGCAGGCACTCTCATCCAGTTTTTCAATCTCAACTTTTCCATTGCCTTCTCCATTGTTCCCTGTCTCCTTGCATTAGGAGTGGATATTGGCAGAAGTCTTGAATAACAGGGCTGGTGTAATTTCTAAATGGCTCAAAGTATCTTGAGCTCTAGGTTTCAGCTTTCGGATTGCCAACTTACAGTTTTCGCATTAGAGAAGGGCCATGTTCACATCAACTAATCTCACTGATCTCTAGATGAAGTCCTGCTTCAGCTACTCAATGGTTCTTGTCTTTAAAGAGTGAGCATTTTGCTGTCCAGTGGAGACTGTTTCTGTGTTTTTCTTTTACACTGTATTTAAGATTCCCTGGCAGCTCAGAGCGTAAAGAATCCACCCACAATGCAGGAGACAAGGGTTTGATCCCTGGGTCTGGAAGATTCCCTGGACAAGGCAAGGCAATCCACACCAGTATTCCTGCCTGGAGAATCCCATGGACAGAGGACCCTGGCAGGCTACAGTCCATGGGGTTGCAAAGAGTCAGACCTGACCGAGCAATTAACACAAGTTTAAAATACTGAGAGTGCAACTTCCTGCAGACATTATAGAGACTTGCTCCATTACTGCCCCCTCCCCACTCTCCCCTGCTCTTTCCTGGTGGAGGATGCTACACCAGAAGGGGGCAGGGACTGTGCTGTCGTTTTATCCTTGGCCACTAACCCCGGGCTTCGGACATGAGAACATGATAAGTACTGTTTGAACGCAGGAGTAAGTATGAGTGAGTGGTGGTGCTTTTTCAGTGTCCCCAGAAGAGACAATTGTCCTCATCATGACGACCATGTGCTTTTGGACCCCCAGCAAACCTCCACTCCCATCAGGTCAAAACTTGACCATGTCCAGTATATGGCCTCTGGTACATGGTGCTCTCTCTTAAAAATGAAAAAGATACTCTTGGCTGTGCTGGGTCTTTGTTGCTCTGGGTGGGCTCTCTCTAGCTGCAGTGTGCAGGCTGCTCGTGCGGCGGCCTCTCTTGTGGAGTGCAGTCTCTAGGGCACTTGTGCTTCAGTAGTTATATGTGTGGGCCCAGCAGTTGTGGCTGGAGGGATTCAGAGGGCGGGCTCATGAGTTATGGCTCACAGGCTCAGCTGACCCAAGGCCTGTGGGATCTTCCCAGACCCAGAATGGAACCAATGTCCCTTGCATTGCAAGGTGAATTCTCAACCACTGGCCCACCAGGGAAGCCCATATGGTGCTCTTTATACAACAAACGTTTATTGAAATTTCCGTTCATTTACTTTACCGGTGTTTGTGCACACATGTCCCACACAAGGTGATACGCTAGATTCTGGGAATACAGTGGTGAAGAAGAAGGTAAGCAAGGCCCCGTCTTCAGGGGGCTCACATGCTTGTTGAGGGCAGGAGACTGAAATGAATACTTCCAAAAACTAATGCAAAAAAAAGAAGGCAGAGGATAATTACCAATTGTTTGAAGGGCTATAAAAAAAATAAACAGGAAAGAGAGACGGAGACACCAGAAATAGCAATGAGAAGGTGACCTGTGAGTTGAAATGACCTAAAGATGAAAAGGATGTTGTTGTTGTTTAGTTGCTCAGTCGTGTTCAACTCTTTGCCACCCCCTGGACTGCAGCACGCCAGGCTTCCTTGTCCCTCACCATCCCCTGGAGCTTGCTCAAACTCACGTCCACCGGAGATGACCTACCCATGCAAAATGATGGGACGAGAGCCTCCCAGGCAGAGAGAAAACATGGGCAAGTGCCCAGGCTCCTGGGGAACAGAGCAGAGGGGGTGCTGCTGAAGTCCAGTGGGAAATGGGGCAAGGGTAAGAGCAGGAGAAGCCAGGCCTCCCAGGGCTCCAGAGCACACAGTGGGGCTTTTATTTGGAGAGAAATGCAAGATCAATGAAGGGAGTGTCTTCTGCAGTCTGAAGAGGAAAGAATAAAGACAGGAGGTGATGGGGCTTGGACTAAGAAGGGGACGGTAGACAGGGAAAGAAGTGGATGGATTTGAGTTCTACATGAACTAAGTATATTTGACAAGAGAGGGGGACAGAAAGGGACTGGCTTAAGCACCTGAGATGGGGAAAAGTGAGATCGGAACAGGGTTTCCATCAACAGTTTTCATTTCATATATATTATTTTTCCATTACCTATTGAATACCCAAATGGGGCTATCACGTAAGCAGGTGGATATACAAGCCTTGAGTTCAGGGAGAGAGAAAAGTGCAGGAGAGAGAGAGGAGCCGGGAATATTCAATTCAAATTGATTTCAGGTATCAAGAACAGATGGTGGTGGCCGTTTAGCCACTAAGTCGTGTCCAACTCTTGTGACCCCATGGGCTGTAGCCCGCCAGGTTCCTCTGTCCATGGGATTCTCCAGGCAAGAATACTGGAGTGGGTTGCCATTTCCTTCTCCAGGGGATCTTCCTGACCCAAGAATTGAACCCAGGTCTCCTGCATTGCAGGCAGATTCTTTACCAACTGAGCTATGAGGGAACTCCAAGAACAGATAGATGGTATCAAAATCAAGCCAAGGATCTGCTCTTCAACACTGGTCAGCACCAGGCTAATTCTATGATCCTGAGTAAATAACTTCTTCGTGTCTCTATTTTCTCATCTATAAAATGGGAATAAAAGTACCACTGCTTAGGTTTGCATTGAGGATTAATAAAATAATCCATACCTTGTCAACTGAATGCCCTCTTTGTGGTCACTCAGACATGCGTCTCTATCACACACTTAAAGTCCTGGATGGCCGTTCCTGCCCTCAGTGCTCAGTTGCCCTCTCAGACAGCTCTGATCAGCCTCCCACCCTCAGGACCCCCAGGCAAGGGGAAGGCCCCGGTCTCATGGTTGGGGGATGTTAATGTCCTCTCCTGGCAGACTTTTCTCCTTTCTAGCTTTACTTGAGGACCACTCTAATTTGGCTTAAAGGGACAACCCTCCTTTCTCACCCCAGAGAGAAGACCAGAAAAATACTGTAATGCTCTTATACCTAAGAATCCCACTTAAAGCATCGTCTAGCTTTATCTTAAATAGTTGAAGGTGGTTGATGGAGTTGATGGAGCTGACAAAGAATCGGTTTCTTCACCTCTCAGTAAATCCTGCAGAAATGTGTCTAGCATTGATCTTTATAACACAGGGAATTTGTCATACTTCTTAACTAGCTTTGAATTTTAGCCAGAATTTCTACAGGAAACTTCCCATTTCTCATCATACATATTTTATTCGTAATTTTGTTTCTTAGTGTCAGCTTTATTTGCCTATCATGACCTCCATGCCAATAAATCCTGGCCCATGAACCTGAAGTCTAAAGAGATTCAGGAAGAATATCAGTATAGAATATTGCCTCTCTTTTCTATATGCCTCTGATCTTAGGTTACAAATCCTGAATAAGATATTATACATTCTGTACTATAGGAGAGTACATTAAAAAAGATCATCTGGGTGATGTTTGAGTTTAAGGGAGGGTGATAATTAATTGCTCTTCCTCCTCAGAGTCCAGAAACAATTAAGAAATAGGGTCCAATGCATGGAGGCCAAAGCATTAACTTTACAATTCAGGAAGGCTATGTTGGAGCATGGAGCTCATCCTGTAGCAAATGTAGACTCCTCCTCCTCAGAAAAGCAGGCCACTACATCCAGTAAGATGAAAATCCATCTTCGAAGTCTATCATACAGAGGCAGGAGCCACGAATGCAAGCTGGTTGTTGAAAGGCAGATCCCAGAGAGACAGTCATATGGCCCATTTGGAAGATTGGGGGAAGCAATCAGATAAGCTTGGACAAACAGACGTCCAACTTTCTCTACCTCCCCAATCAAGATGGAGAGAGAAGAGAGAGATACTAAAATTATTCCTTGCCTCCTTTTCCTTCCTTCCTCCTTTAAGGAAAGGCTGGATGAGAGATGAGTGCTCCCTCAAAAAGAACTAAATGCCATTAACATTCACTTGGAAGTGGAAAAACCCTGGGAGGATAGCACTGTCGTGAGGTCATTTGCTCTGAACCTACTAGGTGTGAATTTTTCAGGGGAAGGGGTACAGGAAGCTTTTCTGCCAGAGAGAGACCATGAGTGAAGGGGAGGGGGAAAGGCAGCTGTCCTCAGGGACAACTGCGTGGTCTAGATGGACTTGAACATCAAGAGCTTCAGTGGGTAACAGAGGGAGACCCTGGAAGGGCCATCTGAACTTGGGTTGGGGAAAATCTTGGTTACAAGCCAAGGATTTGTATATATTCTTTGGTCAGAAATTGGAAGACAGGCAAAGTTTTTGAGTAGGAGAGGAACATAATTATAGCAATGCTTTAAGAAAATTAAGTCAGCCGCAGAGTTTGGAATATATTATCTGGGAAGAGTTTGGAAGCAGTAAGATAACTGAGAGGCTCAAGTGGAAGCAATGTTAATTAGTGTCATCTTGAGGTGGGTGGGGGTGATGGAAGGCACAAGATATGTGTGTGCGGTGCTTTAGAGTTTACAAAGTTCTTACCCCATCATTTATTACTGTTGATACGGCAATTGTGGGAAGTAAATCACTCAATGGTAGACACACTGCAAGTCAATCAATTTGCATCAGTTAATCTTAGTTGAACTAACACCAGGAAAATGCTAAAGGACTTGGTGACTTGACACAGGAAGGAAGGCGAGTGAAGAGGCAAAAATGATTCACAGCCTTCAAGCTAGAATAAGTCATTCATCTGTCAAATATTTATTTAGCTCTTACTATAATGCCAGGAACTGTTCCAGATTCTGGGCTGCAATGAAGAATTTGGTGAACCTTACCCTCAGGGAGCATCTGTACCAGGGATAAGATTACATCAGAAGATGTACAAAGAAATATAAAATGTCATGGGATTAAAGAGACAAAAGTCAGGGTGAGAGTACGGAGGGCGAGAGCATCAGGGAGGTACTTTTTAAGATGTGTGATCAGAGTCCTTTCTGTGGAAGTGACAGAGATCTGGAGGCTAAAAGGGGAGCCAAAGTCCAGGCTAAGGACTTCTGGTCACTGGGCAAAAGAATGATTCGTAGAGGAACAAAAGTAGAAATACAAAGACAAGCAAGAAGGTACAATACACGGGTCCAGGCAAGAGATGATGATGGCTTGACCTAAAGTGATGTTTTTAGAGAAGACAAAGGACCAGCCAGATTCCCCCAATATATGTTTAGATAAGGTTTCCAGGATCTGTTTTATTCAATGTGATGTAGTATGGAAGAAAAGGAGAGAAATTAGGATGCTTCCGAAGTTTCCACTCTGAGTGGTTGGGTAAATAGTTGTTCCCTTCTCAGATGGAGACTAGTGGGCCAAGGAATCAAGGGCTTTGCTTTGAACCTGTTATCTTTGATCAACTTGCTGAAAATTCAAGTGGACAAGTTGCAAAGGAAGGACATGATTCTGGACTTGAGGGAGATGTCAGGGTTAGAGATCTAAACATCAGATGGCTTTTCCATCACCCAGGAGGGAGACGCTGATTCTTGTACTCATCCAGCATTTATTAACTACTTACTGTATGTTAAATACTTCTCTAGGCCTTGGGGGTGCAGAGATCAAAGACATTTTCCTTCCCTTCAAAGGGCGCACATCTTGTCAGGAACACAAATGAGGAAACAGCCAATCAGGCTGTAATGTGATAAGTTTCATAACAGGAGTTTCCTACTTCATAACAGGGGTGATACAGGAAACCACAGAGGGGCAGTGGACCCAGGAATTCAAGGAAGCCTTCCTCGAAAAGGTGATGCTCAAGGGAAGTTCTGAAGGTTGAAGAAGGGTTGTCTGGGAGAAGAGAAATCCAGGCGTAGAAAGAAGGGTTATTCAGGTGGAGGGAACATTGTTAAGAGTGTTGAAGCACAAGATTGCATGGCATGGTCATGCATCTGTGGTTATTATACACGACTGGGAAACCGGGTGTTTCTGTGAGGGCAGCAAGAGAAGAGATTGGACAGAGGTGGGTGAGGACAGATCATGAAGACCCCTCTAGGTCATGCTGAGGAGTCTGCCAGGTGGAGAAGAGGACAACCCTAGTCTTAGAAGTGCTGAGTCTGAGATATACACAGGACGTGTCTAGAGGGCAACAGAAAATGGAAGCTCAGACCCCAGAGAAGTTTGGGGCCAGACTCTTACTTTCATTTCTAGCTATGTCTGTAATATTTCAGCCTCTCCCTCACAGAGATCATTGTTGAAGACATTATTGTTGTTTTTGTTGTTCAGTCACTAAGTCTTGTCCAACTCTTTGTGACCTCATGGACTGCAGCACACCAGGCTTCCCTGTCCTTCACCATCTCCCAGAGCTTGCAGATGAGTCCATTAAGTCAGTGATGCCATCTAACCATCTCAGCCTCTGTTGTCCCCTTCTCCTCCCGCCCTCAAGACCCAGAATCAGGGTCTTTTCCAATGAGTTGGCTCTTTGAATCAAGTGGTCAAAGTATTGGAGCTTCAGCTTCAGCATCAGTCCTTCCAATGAGTATTCAGGACTGATTTCTTTTAGGACTGACTGGTTGGACCTCCTTGGTGTCCAAGGGACTCTCAAGAGTCTTCTCCAACACCACAGTTCAAAAGCATCAGTTCTTTGGTCAAGCTAAAGAAGTTCAACCTTCTTTAGGGTCCAACTGTCACATCCATACATGACTGCTGGAAAAACAACAGCTTTGATTATATGGACCTTTGTCAGCAAAGTAATGTCTCTGATTTTTAACATGCTGTCTAAGTTGGTCATAACCTTTCTTTCACAGAGCAAGCATCTTTTAATTTCATGGCTGCAACCACTGTCTGCAGTGATTTTGGAGCCCAAGAAAATAAAGTCTGTCACTGTTTCCATCTTTTCCCCATCTATTTGCCATGAAGTGATGGGACCAGATGCCTTGATCTTCGTTTTCTGAATGTTGAGTTTTAAGCCAGTTTTTCACTCTCCTCTTTCACCTTCATCAAGAGGCTCTTTAAGACATAGATGTGAACTAAATGTCCAAGAAACAGGGAATGCAGAGAAAAGAGGAGCAGGAAAGGGACAGTTTGTAGGCAATGCCCACAGCTTGAGGACTGGGAGAGGAACAGAGTCAGGATGGAAATCGGGGCCAGAAAGGTCAGGGATGGTCAAGAACTGAAAGGGTACCTCATCAGTGGAGCCAAGTGAGAGGGTAGCAGGCAGGAAGGCCAGGGGTCTCCAAATGGAGGAAATAGCCTGCAAGTTTCAGACATTTTTATCTCTCTTAAGCGGCAGGAGGAAACAAACTAGCGATATTTTTTCCTTCTCTATACAAATTTAAAAGGAGGTTTCTCTTAAAATACTATGTTGCCATAATGACACCTGGTTTCATCTGAAGTTAACTATTCTCAAACCTAGAGATAACCAATGCCTTTTCCTTATGGGAATGTCTGTCTTAAGCTATGCTAATGTGCTATGCATTTACCCCAGACTCTGTTTTCAAGTCGGTTCCGCCTCTTGGCTCAGAACCTACTTGACAAACCAGTATGTTATATTCAGATATTGTTCCCCTAATCCATGTAAATGAAACTATTTGTATGGTGGTCTGCCCTTTTTCAAGATTCAAGTTAATCATTTTATGGCCCAGGATGAACCTTTTGGTGCCAAGATTATCCCAAAATACATCTTATGGGTGAGGGCCCTGGTGCCATTCTGAGTTTTAAGACATTCCTTTCTTTCATTAACAGACTGCTAGTACTTTTGCCTGGAAAATCCCATGGACGGAGGAGCCTGGTAGGCTGCAGTCCATGGGGTTGCTAGCAGTCGGACATGACTGAGCGACTTCTCTTTCACTTTTCACTTTCATGCATTGGAGAAGGAAATGGCAACCCACTCCAGTGTTCTTGCCTGGAGAATCCCAGGGACAGCGGAGCCTGGTGGGCTGCCGTCTATGGGGTCACACAGAGTCGGACACGACTGAAGTGACTTAGCAGTAGCAGCAGCAGCAGTGACTATATAACACCCAGCTGAAGACTAGCAGGGGGGTACTCTTTCTGCCCCCTTCTGATGCCTATGTCAGAAGCTTTCTCTATCTCCTTTATGCTTTAATAAAACTTTATTACACAAAAGCTCTGAGCGATCAAGCCTCATTTCTGGCCCCAGATTGAATTATTCTCCTCCGGAGGCCAAGAATCCCGGCATCTTTCCATTCAGCAACAACTTTTCACAAGGACAGGGGAAGATGCGTGAAGGGGACAGTGGTTGGAAATGCCATATACTGAGCAAGGTTAAGGAAGGTGACATTTGAGGGAATGTCATTCAGTGTGCTGACCAAATGTCCCTCTGTGACCTTTGGGAGAATAATGTAGAGCAGCCAGGCATTAGAGGGACTAGGATTGGGGAGAGAAAGTGAAGGTGGAGAAGGGAGACTTCCAAACCTCTGATCCTGAGCTCGGCCTAGTTTCCTGCCTGGCAGCGGCCATCTGTATTCAACCTTCATTGACCCTTTTTCCCTGGCTTCCTGTCCTGTCTCTCTGTCTGCTGTCTGCTGTCCCAACAGCACAGCATCTCCTGCCAACAACAATCCCAGCGTTCAGCCAATCAGCAAGCTATGAACTGAATCATCAAGTGGACTTCATCCGATAACAGAATAGGTCAAGGATTACCTCGATGACACGTGTGCTGTCCTCGATTCTGAAAAATGATTAGGATCTCTTTGAGGACACCTTCGACCTGGAAAAGTCCACAGAATCTATGAAAAGTGGTTACTAACCGGGTCCAGAAAGTAGGACATTGTGGGGGGTGGGGACGTTTTTTCATTTCTACTGTATACCCCATTTTATCATTTTAGGTTATTGTCGTTGTTGTCATTGTTTTACAACAAAAATGTGTTAGCTTTGTCATTTTAAACACTTTTGGTAAAAAAAGAAAAACAAATGACATCACCCCCCCACCCCCCCACCCCCCCCGCCATGCTTCTAAGCTGCAGAGACACCATTTGGCCAAGACCATCTACATTTCTTCTTCTCTTTGTGTTCTCCTCTCATCAATCTTTGGCAGCTAGAATTAACTCAATGGAAATGTTGGCAAACCCTCCAGTCAGACATTTGTTCTCTTTAACATCATGGCCGTATCAAGATAATTGTTCTCCTGTATCAACTGATATCTAGCATTTAATTAATTGGCTTTGCATATCCAAAAGCCACTTATGCAAATTAAAACGATGACTCCGCTCAAGAAACTGGGAATGATAACCACGGTCATTATGAAAATGAGTGAAGCTAATCAAAGCCCATTGTCATCATTTTCTTTTTAGAGACCAACAGCTGAAACAAGTGGAATCAGGAAAAGAGTAATTGGCCACTTATTCCAAACGCCCACCATTTATAATAATAATGAACGGCACAAATAGCAAACAAATTGAGAACTGCTCCCGTTGAATTCATCAGTTACCAACATGACCGCTTTACCACTCACTACTTGAATTTCTCCCTTCTGTCTCTGGCCCCTTCCCTCTCCCTGGACCACAACAACCTCCTCCCAGACACCACTCTTGTTCCTCTTAGGTATAGTCTCTACACCGGCCACTGGAATGAAGTCCTTAATACCAAAACCAGGCCACCGCCTTGATTAGAACTCTTTAACCCAGAATTAAGCTCTTTATCAGCCATTCAAGATGGCTGGTCTCCTGGCTCCCACCTGTGGATCTTCTGGACTCAGGCTCATGGTGGATCAGCAGAAGCTGCCCACCTGGACTTGGGAGTATCCTGTGGCACCTGAATCATTGCCAGACTCTGCTCTGTCTTGTGGGGAACGTCCCTTCGGGGAATTCAGGTGTCCTCTTCTGTCTCAGCACTTTGGTCAGGACCACCACCATCCACTGTAGCAGGTTTCCCTAATTTTAAAATTTAGGGGACTTTGCTGACAAAAGTCCGTATAGTCAAAGCTATGGTGCTTCCAGTAGGCATGAATGGATGTGAGAGTTGGACCTTGAAGAAGGCTGACCACTGAAGAACTGATGCTTTCAAACTGTGGTGTTGGAGAAGACTCTTGAGAGTCCCTTGGACTGCAAGGAGATCAAGCCAGTCAATCCTAAAGGAAATCAACCCTGAATATTCATGCTGTTCAGGACTGATGCTGAAGCTGAAGCTCCAACACTTTGGCCACCTGATGTGAAGAGTTGACTCACTGGAGAAGACCCTGATGCTGAGAAAGATGTAAGGTAAAAGGAGAAGGAGACAACAGAGGATGAGATGGTTGGATGGCATCACTGACTCAATGGACATGAATTTGAGCAAATTCCGGGAGATGGTGATGGACAGGGAAGCCTGGCGTGTTGCAGTCCATGGGGTCACAAAGAGTCGGTCATGACTTAGAAACTGAACAGCAACATGGTAGCCCAGTGGCTAAGGCTCCACACTCCCAGTGCTGGAAGCCTGGGTTTGATCCCTGGTCAGGGAACTAGATCCCACCTGCTGCAACTGAAGATCCCTCATGCTGAAACGAAGATCAAAGATACTGCATGCCACAACTAAGGCCTGGCCCAGCAAAAAAAAAAACCACAGTTTTGGTGGAAGGGGTTTGGTACCTTACCTCTTCTCTTTTCACAAGTCTTTTGGGATCTTTAGGCAAATACGTCTACTTCCTCCCCAAACCTCTGAAAAATGAGGGAAAGTTTGGCTAAATCACAGGATTTTTTTTTTAAAGCTACTTAGTATGCCATTTCCCAAAGTCAAGGTATACCTCAATTGTTACATTTATATAAAGGATGCAACTCCTATGTGAATTCCTGTGTTCACCTTTAACTAAAAAATTTCAGCACACCAGGTACTCATTATAGATATAAGCAGACACGTACATCTTAAGTCTTATTATCTCTGCTTAGAAAGTGACTTTTCTGAAAACATCTTTTAATAATATCATTGCAGTTTTGTAGGTAGTCTGACACATCATTTCCTGGAGTCAATAGCACTAAGATTAGAGCCTTCTTGACATTAACCAGAAACAAAATGAATGGACTGTCTCAATCAACTGTTAATTACTTATTCTGCCCAAGACTTCTAAAAGAAAGAAGGAAAGAAGCTAGCAATTACAGATTTCTCAGACCATTAATAGGCGCTGTTGCAACAGCATCTGCCTCTATAGCTCTCAATCACACACACACAGAAAAGGGCAATAGCCACGGTTCTTAGGATCAGGTAAGTCTTCGGAAGGCAAAATTTTCAAACTCAGTTTTCAAACTGTTCAAGCTCTTTCACCAAGAATAACCTTGCCTCTTAGAAGACATTACTCAGGTGTCTAGAAAATGGTGACTGCAGAGACAGGACTGTCCACTGAAAACCTAATGGGAAAAACTTTAGAGATATGATGCTGGACCATCTGATATCAGTAAAACTTTCAGCAGGACCCACAGACATACAGTCAACTAGCAAGCTGTGTTCGTTTTAAAGACCCTTCGATACACAAAAATACAGAGTTGGACACAATTATGTCTTCAAGTCCACCAGCTTTCTGAGTTCATTTATTCTTACAAGGACAAGTTGAAGCAGACAAGGAAGTTATTTCAGGACACCGGGAGCGCTACAATCTCTGGGAGTCATGTTTGGAGCCATCTGAGGTATCTAACCAGGAACAAGGCTGCCAAAGTCAGGCACACGTTCCATCCATTCAGTTTGAGATTATTGAGAGAGGTTAATAAAGCTTTGTGTCTTTCTTCATATTATAGTTTCCTTTTACTCCAAATAATAGACTCTTATCCCATTTTTGTCTTAAGTCTCAGAGGTCAATTTAAAAGGTTTGGGCAGTGATTGTCAGGAGAAATATCAATAACCTTAGATATGCACATGACTCCACCCCTAATGGCAGAAAGTAAAGAGGAACTTAAGAGCCTCGTGATGAAAGTGAAAGAGGAGAGTGAAAAAGCTGGCTTAAAACCCAACAGTCAAAAAAGGAAGATCATGGCATCTGGTTCCATCACTTCATGGCAAATAAATGGAGAAACAATGGAAAAAGTGACAGATTATTTTCTTGGGCTGCAGATGGTGACTGCAGCCATGAAATTAAAAGACGATTGCTCCTTGGAAGAAAAGCTGTGACCAACCTAGACAGCTTATTAAAAAGTACAGACAGTACTTTGCTGACAAAGGTCCACCTAGTCAAAGCTATGGTTTTTCCAGTAGTCATGTATGGATGTGAGAGTTGGACTGTAAAGAAAGCTGAGCACTGAAGAATTGATATTTTTTGAACTGTGGTGTTGGAGAAAACTCTTGAGAGTCCCTTGGACTGCACGGAGAGCAAACCAGTCCATCCTAAAGAAAACTAGTCCTGAATATTCATTGGAAGGACTGATGTTGAAGCTGAGGCTCCAATACTTTGGCCACCTGATGTGAAGAACTGACTCATTGAAAAAGACCCTGATGCTGGGAAAGATTGAAGAAAGGAGGAGAAGGGGACGACAGAGGATGAGGTGGTTGGATGGCTTCACGGACTCAATGGACATGATTTTGAGTAAACTCCGGGAGTTGGTGCTGGACAGGGAGGCCTGGTGTGCTGCAGTCCATGGGGTTGCAAAGACTCGGACACTACTGAGTGACTGAACTGAACTGAACTTGTCTTTTGGAGCAGCCTCATTTATATGAGTTAAAGTCAACAAAGTCAGGTAAAATTTCTAAATAAATTAGGTAAACTAAGTAGAAAGCATAACACACTGCCATAGTCGATTGCTTCTAGACCTAGACACAGGCATGGCACAGCTCTGGCCTTTTAAACAGACGCTGGATTATCAAAAAATGAATGGCTGATATTTCCCTTTTGCTAAGTTCTCTATCTTCTAAGATCATCATCCTATCAGTATCCTAATGGAACTGTCTGGGCCCCATAACACGAATTGATACTTTCAAATTGTGGTTGCTGGAGAAGACTAGAGAGTCCCTTGGACAGCAAGGAAATCAAATTAGTCCATTCTAAAGGAAATCAGTCCTGAATATTCATTGGAAAGACTGATGCTGCAATCAGTCTGCAATACTTTGGCCACCTGATGTGAAGAGTTGACCCACTGGGAAAGACCCTGATGTTGGGAAAGATTGAGAGCAGGAGGAGAAGGGTGTGGCAGAGGATGAGATGGTTAGATAGCATTACCAACTCAATGGACGTGAGTCAGAGCAAACTCTGGGGGATGGTGAAGGACAGGGGAGCCTGGTGTGTTGCAGTCCAGGAGGTCACAAAGTGTTGGACACGTTTAGTGACTGAACAACAACAAACACACCAGGTGCCTTGGGAAACCCTGGCACAGGCATACACATGGAGGTGCCATCTGCACCCACTTAGCACCTCCCATGTCAGTGTCTCCAAGGCGCCTGTGAGGTTATATTTCTAGTCATCAGTATGCCCTCTTAGCTTCCTCCTTCCACTTTGTTGCTCCAGGATCGTGGGCAAAATCTGTGGGCATCCAACCAAAAAGAGCTACATCATCCAGGAGGTTCAGCTTCCACCATCCCTTCTTCAGAGAAGACAGGGACAATGACGGACCAACACAAGGGTCTGAAACACCGCCCCTTTGCCTGAAGAGGGGACCAGCTCTGTGATGCAGCGCATGCTCTGAAGCTCCCCACGGGGTCAGGTCCAAGTCAGCCCCCAGGCCACGTCCATGCGGGGTCCCCTCCTCCTTCCCCACTCTTGTCTTCTTACGCTCCTTCTGCGGGGAGCACTCCCTCAAAATATCACAGTCACAGCACCCCCTGCCTCAGGCTGTGCTTCTAAGGGCCCAGCCAAACCCAGCTGGGTTTAGCAAACGTTTTCCAGAAGGGGACTGAGAACCCAACACAGACCCGCAAGGACTCAGGTCTGTGTGTTCCTTGCTGTGTTGCTAAACCAAGGATCCCCAGAAAGAAGCCGTGCAGAGTAGAGAAACTTCTTCTTTCTGCAGGATGATGAGACAAAACCATAACTACTTTCATGGCTTCAGAGATTTTTATTTTGTTTTCTCTTAACTGCCTCCAAGGAAGCGGATGAGCTCAGGAAGGAGAGGCCAGCAAATCCTCGGTATAGGAACCTCCCAGAGTTTGACACTTGTATCAAGGAGTTTCTAGGACCTCTCTGGTGGTCCAGTGATGTGTAAGATTCTGCACTCCAAATGCAGGGGGCCCGGGTTCGACCCCTAGTCAGGGAATCAGACCCCATATTGCCACAACTAAAGATCCCGCGTGTCGCAACAAAGATCGAAGATCCAGTGTGCAGCAACCAAGACCCAGCACAGCCAAATTAACAAACAGATAAATAGGTCCTTGAAAAAGAAAAGTTCTAGAGAAGCATAAAGATGGTGTGGCGGTCAGATTATTTAGCTCCTATAAATCTGCCCTTCACCAGACTCATTCTTCTTGTTGTCTTTGGCAACCACTTTTTCGCACAGAATAAAGCATACTTGCCTCCATTCCGGTAGGGACTGAGACTACTGCTGGGAAGAGGGATGCAGAATGGCGTGAGCGAAGGTGGAAGGTGGTCTGATCCCAGGAAATCCTGTGGGCACCGCAATGCACAGGAAGGGCACGGTTTTCCCCTCCATGGGGCCGGGTAGCCTGGGATGCACACGTGTTCTCCCTGCCGCAGCCACATCAGAGGGACTGACAAGTTGCCAGGAGACTGCAGGAAAGACAGCAGCCCACATGACACAGTGATGAGGAGGGGAAAGTCGGCAAAGGGTTCACTGAGCTCAGGACATCTGATCTGTGCCTGAAGGCTGAGACACAGAGATTAGCCAAGGGAGGCAAGGTGAAAGAAGGCAAGCCCAGCTGAGAGTCCCGGGGGGCAGAGAGGTGACCGCAGGTGGCAGGGGAAGTTCCAGAGAGTCCTGCAGGGCTGTGGCAGGAGATGAGACCAGGAAGAGGGCTTGGAAGCCGCTTGAGAAGGTCCACAGGATTGTGCAAGCAGTTGCCACAGGAAGTGGTCTGCCCAGCCTGGGGGGAACGGATTAGAGAGAAACAGAGAAGGCAGCGAAGTCTGTCAGGAGGCTCTAGAAGTGATCGCCAGTGCTCACCGTGTACTTAGGACATCCCAGGTGCTGTGCCGAGCATCTTCCACACTTTATTTCACTTAATCCTCACAGGGGTTAAATGTGACAAACCCTGTCATGCATCTCAAACGGCAGGAGGAAACTGAGACCCGGATGCCTAAGTGAGCGGTCCAGGGAGCCAAGGCTGCTAAGCACGGAGCAGTGATGTCAACCTGGGAGTCAGGACCTCCTTGGTGTCCAGTGGTTAAGACTCCAAGTTTCCCATGCAGGGGGCATGGGTTCGATCCCTGCTTAGGGAACTAAAATCCCACACGATGCTCTGCAGAGCCAAAAGCAAACAAAAAACCTGGGATTCTGGGTCCAGAGTCGGCAGGCTTTTCTGCTCAACTCCAGGGGAGAAATGTTTGAGGTTCTGTCTAGGGCAATAAGAACTGGAAGAGAAAAGTGTGGACGTGTTAGTTGCTCAGTTGGGTCCAACTCTTTGCAACCCCATGAACTGTAGCCCGCCAGGTTCCTCTCTCTATGGGATTCTCCAGGCAAGAATACTGGAGAGGGTTGCTATTCCCTTCTGCAGGGGATCTTCCCGATTCAAGCATCAAACCCAGGTCTCCTGTATTGCAGGCAGATTCTTTACCATCTGAGCCACCAGGGAACAGAGAAGGGACAAAACAAATGACATTTGCAGGGTGAAGAAGTGAGACAGAGATCAGCACAGATTACTGAGGTTTCCAGTGAACCAAGGCAAGGATATTCAAATTAATAAGATGGGGAACAGCAGCATCAGGGGTTAAAGTCTACCTGTGAGTGAGATGTGAAGGCTGCAGGGATTGTGGGTCCTGAGATGTGAAGGTTGCAGGGACTGTGGGTCTTACTCCTCTCCCCACCTCCCATCTTCCCACCTGGCACAGTCACACTCGCTCTGACCTTTGCTCTACTGAAACGTCTTCTCAAGGAAGTGCCTGGGACACTGGGACAGATGCCATCAACACACTGAGGCCAGTAAGTGCTCTCTGGCTGGACAGCTCTGATCGTAAATGTTGGGCTTATTCCTGTAGAAGGAGTCAGGAAAATTCAGGGAATGTGCTGGAGAGGAGGCTTCCCGGCACCACGGAAACCCTGACCTGCTTAAGTAGATGACCATCAGTCCCACCCTCAAGGACAAATTCAAACTTCAAACAGAGCAGTTGTTGTTGTTGCTGTTGTTCAGTGACTAAGTCGAAGCTGGCTCTTGGCCGCCCCATGGCCTGCCGCACTCCAGGCCCCTCTGTCCTTCACTATCTCCTAGAGCTTGCTCAAATTCATGTCCCCTGAGTTGGTGATGCCATCCACCCATGTCACCTTCTGTTGCCCTCTTCTCTCCCTGCCCTCAATCCTTCCCAGCATCAGGGTCTTTTCCAATGAGTCAGTTCTTGGCATCAGGTGACCAAAGTACTGGAGCTTCAGCTTCAGCATCAGTCCTTCCAATGAATATTCAGGGTTGATTTCCTTTAGGATGGACTGGTTGGATTTCCTTGCTGTCCAAGGAACATATTGGACCCCTTCCGACCTGGGGGCTCATCTTCCAGAGTCTTATCTTTTTGCCTTTTCATACTGTTCATGGGGTTCTCACGGCAAGAATCCTGGAGTGGTTTGCCGTTCCCTCCTTCCGTGGACCACGTTTCGTCAGAACTCTCCACCGTGACCCTTCCGTCGTGGGTGGCCCTGCACGGAATGGCTCCTAGCTTCACTGAGTTACACAAGCCCTCTGACCACAACAAGGCTGTGATCCATGAAGGGGAAACAAATCAGGGTCCCCCATTAATTCGGTGCCTGTGGACGGACTGGGGTAGTTCTCAGGGTTCTCTCACAAGACACAAAAGCCACTGGGAAGAGAAAATGCTTTGGAAAGTCAGCTTCTGCAAAAATGTTCTAGTCCCAAGCACTATCTTTTAAAACAATCAAGCATCTCTCTCTCTACCTCTCCATCTATTCCTCCCTCCTGCCTACTAACTCCTAGTGGTTTTACCTAAAGGAATTCACTGACAAAGGGCGAAGGCTATTTATTCACTGTGTCATAACTTATACTAGCAGGGCACGGGACACAATGCAAACCTCCATCCATAGAGGACTTATAAACTGCGATGTTGTTACTGCTGCTGCTGTTCAGTCGCTCAGTTGTGTCCGACTCTTTGCGACTCTAAAGACTATAGCCTGCCAGGCTCCTCTGTCCATGAGATTTCCCAGGCAAGAATACTGGAGTGGGTTGCCATTTCCTCCTCCAGGGGATCTTCCCATCCCAGGGACGGAACTCACATATCCTCTGTCTCCTGCATTGCAGGAGCCCTCTCTTTACCACTGAGCCACCTGGGAAGCCCATAAACTATGATACATTCTCATAATCCTGTGTATTCAGCCTTGAAGAAAAACGAGATCAATGGCATATGTACCAATATGGAAGCTGAGATAAATGATGTGCAAAAAAGCAAGGTGCAACCCAGCAAGTCATATGCTGTGTTTCCTATATATATTCTTATATTCGCAGAAAGAAATAGTAGAAGGCTACTTGCAGCCACAGCCTGAGTTACCTGCAGACTGCAGAGGCAACAGGGGTGCGGAGCACAGGAGGAAGGCAGTGGGGCCCTGAGGATGACTCTCCCCTCTTGACTTTGGAATCACACAAATCTTGTGTTCCAAGAGTAAAACTTAATGTAAAAAAAAAAAAATCTCCTGCAGAAATTAAAAGGAGATATTTTACAAAAGTAAACCCTAGGGAGAAGTCAAAACGTGGTGTATGGCCCCCTGGACAAAACCCCCAAAGTGGGGGTCCGACTGGGGCCCGCCCGTCCTCTCCAAAGGGCTTTCCAAGGATGTCTATAGGACGGGAGGAGGACACAGGCGGGGACAGGCGGGGCTGCATGGAGAAGGGGGCCACATGGCTCAGGAGGAGGGGGCCCAGAGGAAGTGGCAGGAGAGCCGGAAGGGCAGAGCGGCAGGAGCACGACAGCACTCCCCACCCTACCCCTCCGCCGGCCCGCAGGGACTTCCCCCTCCGTAGTGCCAGGACTCTGTCATTCCCCCAGATTGTTTTTAAATCGGAAACATTTTTTTCTAAATATTTAGAAGAGACCCTCTCTGCTATCAGCATTTGGGGCTTGTGGGACAGGACCTTAACTGAAGACAGTGCACTGTGTCTTTGTTTCTCCACATGTGTCCCACCCTTGGTCTCTGCTCCCATGTTCCCATCAGAGCAGGGAGGTGCCCGTAGGTTTCACTGCCTTGGGGAGCAGATGGGGAGGGTAGACCTCAAATGCTTGTCTGTCCAGCACTCACTGCTCCACCCACTGCACCAGGAAAGAGGGAAGACGAGCGAGAAAATGATGTCTAGGGTCCTGAGAATGAGGGGATCCTGCTAATATGCCAGGAATGGACTGAACATGAGGCCAGGACTCTCCAGGCAAAGCCCAGCCCGAGACCTGTGCTCCAAGCAAGGCAGGGAGACAGTGGCAGGGGGTGGGGGGGGTGCGGTGGGGAGCGGCGGGGAGGGGGGCGGGTGGCGAAGGAGGAGGGGAGGGCAGGGGGGGCCTTGTGGGGAGACCCACGCCATGTGAAAAGGCTGTGCAGAGCCCCACCTATAAAGACAGGCGGTGAACACTGCCCAGCCCCAGCCCCACCCATTCTCTGGCAGGGAAGGAGGTCAGGAACTCAGACACACGTCAGGAAGAGAGACCACTCTGAGATGGGGTCAGGGTTTCCTCTTCCCAGCAACCTACCGTGGGTCTGGAAGTGCAAGTGAAGTTGCTCAGTCGTGTCCAACTCTTTGCAACCGCATGGACTGTAGCCTACCAGGGTCCTCTGTCCATGGAATTTTCCAGGCAAGAGTACTGGAGTGGGTTGCCATTTCCTTCTCCAGGGCATCTTCCCGACCCAGGGATTGAACCCCGGTCTCCCGCACTACAGACAGATTGCTTTACCTTCTGAGCCACCATGAAAGCCCATGGGTCTGGAGTTAGTATTGTGGCTTAGAGGTTAAAGCATCTGCCCGCACTGCGGGAGACCTGGGTTCGATCCCTGGGTCAGGAAGTTCCCCTGGAGAAGGAAATGGCAACCCACTCCAGTATTCTTGCCTGGAGAATCCCATGGACGGAGGAGCCTGGTGGGCTACAGTCCACAGGGTCGTAAAGAGTCAGACACGACTGAGCGACTTCACCCAGAACCCACAGATCGCTTGCATGCAGGGTTGATCACACACTTTGATTTAGGGGATGAAAGATACGCCCAGTACCTCTGATTCTTTCCAACCTCATTAGACACATGCACGCTACAAGCGGAATTCTGGCTTGGTGCGGGGAAACAAAAGTAGGGTGTCTCTGATTTTCTTTGAGCTTACCCAGCCCCATCCTGACCCACCAGGGGGTCACCCCACACCAGGTGTCTGTGCTAAGACCCAGAGGCAGCGGCATCTCTGTGGGGTTGGGAGGGCAACACGAAGCAAAGGCAGAAGCTGAGAGAACTTGTCAGGGAGGACTCATGATCGCTCGGTCCACCTTTCTTGAATTCAGAACGAAATTCCAAGGAGGTCACACAAACACAGTTGACTCCAGAACAGCCAACAGAAGTGCCCTGTACTTTGTCCTAAAGGCAAAACAACAGCAGAAAAACAAACCAAAGAAAGGTCAGAACGGGGACAGGGTGGGAGGGATGCTAGCTATAAATACAAAGGAAGCGAAGACAGTGAGGGTTCTCCGAAGGCCTGAAGGTGGTAGCTGTGTCAGCTGCTACAGGAGACAAGCTTTCGTGAAGGTAATCACAGTCCTGAAACCTGTTCGACTTCCTGATACCAAGTTAACCTTTGGGTCTGTGTGAACTGGCAGGTGAAATGACACCATGAGGGAAAGAGTGCATTTCATGTGTATCAACGGTGAAACAAGTGAACTCACAAAACAGAAAGAGGCTCACAGACTTAGAAAAGGAGCTTAGGTTGCAGGGCTGGGTGGGGGAAGGGATAGTTAAGGACTTTGGGAAGGTCATGTACACACAGCTATATTTAAAACGGATAACCAACAAGGACCTATTGTATAGCATGTGGAACTCTATTCAATGTCATGCGGCAGCCTGGATGGGAGGGAGGTTGGGGGCGGGGGGAGAATGAATACACGTATATGAAAGGCTGAATCCCTTTGCTGTTTACTTGAAACTATCAAAACATTGTTAATGAGCTATACCTCAATACAAAATTAAAAGTTTAAAGTTTGAAAAAAAAAAAAAAAAGAGTGAATTTCATATGTTCAACTGCTCTCCTAAGATTGCTATTTGTTGTTATTGTTAGTTGCTCAGTCTTAGTCTGACTCTTTTGTGACCCTATGGACTGTAGCCCACCAGGCTCCTCTGCCCAGGGGATTCTCCAGGCAAGAATACTGGGGTGGGTTGCCATTTCCTTCTCCAGGGCATCTTCCTGACCCAGGGATTGAATCCACATCTCCTGTACTGGCAGGAGGATTCTTTATCACTGAGCCACCAGGAAAGCCCAAGATTGATACAGATTCTACAAAAATAATAATAATTAAGGCCATGTACTGGTGTATGCCTCCCAGGTGGCTCAGTGATAAAGAATCCGTCTACCAATGCAGGAGGTGAGGGTTTGATCCCTGCGTCGGGAAGATTCCCGGGAGAAGGAAATGGCAACCCACTCCATTATTCTTGCCTGGAGAACCCCATGGACAGAGGAGACTGGTGGGCTACAGCCCATAGAGTGGTGAAGAGTCAGACGAGACTCAGCAACTGAGCATGAATGTGTGTACACATCTCTGCTGGCTTTTTACCCCGTCCACTTTCACACATTATTGCGACTCACTCACTCATTATTGCAAACTAACTCACCTGCTGGACCGTGAGCTCTGAGAGGGCTAGAACAGTGTGTTTTCATATTTTAACCACACTGTTCACCACAGTGCTCGGTGCAAGTAAGCACCTACTAAGCAGGAAGCAAAGAGATGGCTGGGGGGGCTGGGGGGATCTTGGAGGATGCACAGCAGATATGTGTTGCTTCCTGCCTCCTTTTTTGTGAGGCAACCCAAGTACTGTGCAGTCTGAGAACAAATGGGAGAAGCAGGGATGGGTAGGGTCATAGCACCATGCCCGTGAGCAGCGGGTCTAGGTCGATGTGCTAAACGCCAGCTCGCAAACTAGAAAGCAAGGGTGTCAAAACATGCATGTGTGCATGCTAAATTGCTTCAGTCGAGTCCGAATCCTTGCGACCCTATGGGACTGTAGCCCACCAGGCTCCTCTGTCCATGGGATTCTCCAGATACTGGAGTGGGTTGCCATTTCCTCCCCCAGGGGATCACCTGATTCAGGGATCAAACCCATGTCTTTTACGTCTCCTGCCTGGGTAGGCAGGGTCTTTACCACTAGAACCACCTGGAAAGCCAGGTGGCAGCTGGACATTCACTACAGCAGGTCAAGGCAGATGACAGCACTTTGGGTTTAGAGACAAGAGATAAAACCCTCTTGGCTAAGGATTTTAAGTGTGAATCAAACAGCGACAGTTGAAGGCAGAGCTCTAGGCCCAGTAAGGCATCGCAATATTAACTGGGACACCAAACTAGACAGGCCAATTGATTTATGATGGTTACATCTCTGGGGGCACTGGGTGGCTGACTCACTGGATACAGAACTTTAGGCAGCGAGACTGATGTCAGATCACACCCCCTGGAAAGGACTGGGGCCTTAACTGTCCTTGGAGATCCTCTTCCAATTCTCCTGCATGTTCATTCTCTTGCTCCAACCCACAGGCCATTAACCATGCTCAAACCTGTTTTCTGTTTGTTGTTGGCTTAGTCGCTAAGTCATGTCTGACTCCTTTGTGACTTTAAGGGCTTTCCCAGGCAAGAATACTGGAGTGAGTGCCATTTCCTTCTCCAGGGGATCTCCCCAACCCACTGATCAAACTCAAGTCTCCTGGTTGGCAGACAGATTCTTTACCACTGAGCCACAGGGGAAACCCATCTCTCTTTTGTTAAAAGGAAATAAATAAACCAATCAACACATAAGCAAACAAGCTTGCCTTCTTGCAGGCTAGGTTGGCTGGAGGACTTAATCCACTCTCACTCTCACTCCTCTTGTGAGTCCCCCCCACCCTCCCCACCCCCCCTCCCCCCCACCCACCGCTGTGTTTCCTGCTCGTGACAATGAAGGTGTCACTGCTGCTCACGCTAAAGGACAGGTTCACGTGCCTGCTGCACGCCGTCTGTGGCGCCCTGGTCACTGACCACTGCTCTTCCTCGACGCGCCTTCCGTGGTGACGCCGTCTGCTGGGTTTCCTCCTGCCTCTCCTCCATGGACCTCTCCTCCGGCTCCTCCAACTTTCTGGAATGCTGGTGCTCTTCCTACTTTTCCTGGGTGCTCTCCAATCATACTGCCTACCCTCCTTGGGAGATGTCACCCATCCCCTTGTCCTCAACACCCGACGCAAATGACACCCAAATCTACATTTGACCCCAATTTCTATCCAAATCGCCATACCTAAATACATATGCTATTTCCTGAACACCCCTCCTTGGCTGTTAGTGGGCTGAAATAGGCCACTTTTATTCTATCATTAGAAGGCAGTTTGATTTGAAGGACCAAAGTGAAGCTGACAAGGGCCAAAATGAAACAGATTTCCCAGGAAGCTCAATGGTAAAGAGTCTGCCTCCGATGCAGGACACACAGGAAACTTGAGTTTGATCTCTGGGTCAGGAAGGTCCCAGCGATGCGTGACATGACAACCCACTCCAGTATTCTTTCCTGGAAGATTTCATGGACAGAGGAGCCTGGTGGGCTACAGTCCATGGAGGGGTCATGAAGAGTCAGACATGACTGAGTGAAGAGTCAGACACGACTGACTGACTGAGCACGGAAAATGAGATGCAAAAAAATTTATGACAGATGAAAAGCTGACTTGAGGATCATATATCATTGCTAAATTTAAAAACCACAATTTTTTTTTCAGAAAACATTGGGTTAGGTTAAAAAAAAAAAAAAAGCAAACCACTGTGGGCAATAGCTAAAGCAGCAAATGGTAAAATATATATATATATAGTTTATAGATTAATGAAAAATCAAAAAGATTTGATTAAAGTTTATGTATATAAAAATTTGGCATGGTAAAAAAAAAAAAAAAAAGTGGACCTAAAAGGAAACTTGCCATAGAAAAAACTATGATCTATAAAAATTTGACAGTGATGAAGAAAAAGAGGTTGAAAAGTCATATCTTCCTTATGAAAGGGACATGAGAAAGATTTTATCCTGATGGAAATATTGGTAAGATGAAAATGAAAGTAGAAACCAGTGGAAACAGTTGTAATATGCTGCAGAGAAAGTGGATCAAGGAATTAAATTGCCTCCATGGCATTCACAGAAGTCATCAGTGTTGACATCATCCTAACAGAGGTGTTTACATTCCAGAACAAAACCCAGCAGGGTCTAAATATACAAGAGCTGAAAACGATGAAGTCAAAAATGTCCCGCACTCCCTCATGGGCACTTCAAACCCCACAGTTTCCAAACAGGACTCTCTTTTCCTCCCCCACTTACATCCCACATCATTCCTTCTCCCTCACTCCACTCCCCGCCCTCTCACCGTATCTGATCACATCCTGCCTTTTCTGGCTCCTAAAGGAAAAGGAAAGGAAAGTGAAGTTGCTCAGTCGTGTCTGACTCTTTGCAACCCCAAGGACTATAGCCAACCAGGCTCCTCGGTCCACGAGATTCTCCAGGCAGGAGTACTGGAATAGGTTGCCATTTCCTTCTCCAGGGCATCTTCCTAACCCAGGGAACAAACGTGGGTCTCCCGCATTGCAGGCGGATGCTTTGCCATCTGAGCCGCCAGGAAAGCTTTCTTGCTCCTAAATGTCCCTCGATGGGTTCCCATCACTCATCCCCACTATGATTCCTGCTATGGAAGCCACAGCACTTGAGCGCGGCAGCCTCTTAACTGGTCCTCCTGGTTTCTGAGACTATGGTAAACCATTCCCACTCACTGGACGGAGGGAGAGCTTTCTGAATCTCTCATCTGATCACACATTCGTCACAGGTTCCCTCTGCCTTGTGCCTAGCACGCAGGGGCCCTCATGGGTTTCTACATCTCCATCCTCAACCCCGCATCCACTGGTCAATGACGGCTGTCTCTGTGTCCTGACCTGCCATCTTCTCTCTGATGCAAGAGCAGTTCACGTTATTCCCGTAGACCTCAAATCCAGCTGCCCTCATCCAAACCCAAGAATCGCTGTGCTTGTGAATTCCTACATGTCCTTCAAGAATGACATTCCAGTTGCTTGTTTTCTTGTCCAATAAATCATAAAGTTCTCGGGGGAGAATCATGCCTCATTCACCACTGTATTCTTAGTACAGAGTACAGTGGCCTATGTGTAATAGGAGCCCTCTCTATGTGTTTGTCAAACAGAAGGATGGATCATATTTAATCTTCACAACAATCCTGCACAGCAGGCATTACTACCTTTATTGAAGGAAGCACAAAGAAGTCAGGCAACTTGTCCAAGTTTCCACGGAAAGTAAACAGCAGTTAAGGTTAAACCTGTAACAGTTTAACCATAAAGTGTACATTCTTTTTATTCCATCATGTACTGTCTCTGTTACAAATTGGGTCTGGTTCCAAATAGGAAAAGGAGTACGTCAAGGCTGTATATTGTCACCCTGCTTATTTAACTTATATGCAGAGTACATCATGAGAAATGCCGGGCTGGATGAAGCACAAGCTGGAATCAAGATTGCCAGGAGAAATATCAATAACCTCAGATATGCAGATGACACCACCTTTATGGCAGAAAGTGAAGAAGAACTTTCTGAAAGTGAAAGAGGGGAGTGAAAAAGCTGGCTTAAAATTCAACATTCAGAAAACTAAGATCATGGCATATGGTCCCATCACTATTTCCCATATGGCAAATAGATGGAGAAACAATGGAAACAGTGAGAGACTTTTTCTTCGGCTCCAAAATCACTACAGATGGTGACTGCAGCCATGAAATCAAAAGATGCATGCTCATTGGAAGAAAAGCTATGACCAACCTAAACAGCATATTAAAAAACAGAGACATTACTTTGCCAACAAAGGTCTAAGTCAAAGCTACAGTTTTTCTAGTAGTCACGTATGGATGTTAGAGTTGGACTCTGAAGAAAGCTGAGCACCAAAGAATTGATGCTTTTGAACTGTGGTATTGCAGAAGACTCTTGACAGTCCCTTGACTGCAAGGAGATCCAACCAGTCCATCCTAAAGGAAATCAGTCCTGACTATACATGTGAAGGACTGATGCTGAAGCTGAAGCTCCAATACTTTGGCCACCTGATGCAAAGAACTGACTCATTGGAAAAGATCCTGATGCTGGGAAAGATTGAAGGCTGGAGGAGAAGGGGACGACAGAGTATGAGATGGTTGGATGGCATCACTGACATGATGGATGTGAATTTGAGAAAGCTCCGGGAGTTGGTGATGGACAGGGAAGCCTGGAGTGCTGCAGTCCAGGGTCACAAAGATTCAGACACGACTGAGTGACTGAACTGACTGAGTGTCTTTGAATTAGATGCAAACAAAATATAGATACGGAGACAATTCCTACAGATATGGTGTTGAGAGTCAACAGGAGAGCAATGCATTGAAAAATGACAGTGTAGGGCTTCCCTGGTGGCCCAGTGGTAAAGAATCCACTTGCCAGTGTTGGAGACACGAGTTCGATCCCTGGTCCGGGAAGATTCCACATACCACAGAACCCATGTGCCACAACTACTGAGCCTGTGCTTTAGAGCCCGTGCTCCACAAGAGAAGCCACTGCCATGCAAAGCCCACGAGCAACAACTGCAGAGAGCCATCACTGAGCCCCAGCTCTCGAAACTTGAGACAGTCTGCACAGCAACGAGGACCCAGCGCAGCCAAGTAAGCAAGTGAAATTACTAAAAATAAATAACAATGCAGTTGCAGGCGCGTGGATAATGGGTACATACAGGAAACAGACTGGCCACGGGGAAAGGGGAGGTTAGGAAAGACTGGGAGGAGGGATATGCCAACTAGGGTTTAAAGGATGACTAAGAGCTTGACTGGCAAAGCTGGGAAGCAAATCCTTAGGCAGATGTAGAAAATGAGTTTTCTCATATACCAGTTGCTGCATCATAATAAGCTTAAGAAATTAATATGCCCTCCGAGTGTTGTTTAGATGACAAAGCACTGAATGCCAGCATTTTGACATTTCAAAATACTGAAGTGATTAAATGTGTAAGAGTAAGTGCCAGCGAAGGTGATTTCTCAGAAGTGTCGGGCACAATGCTGGAAGCCGCTTTCCTGGACACTGCCAGGGTCCTTGGGCAGGCTGTTATGAACACATTTCTTCGTGTCGTGTACATCGTCAACCTATTCTGCTGTGTTCTAAGTGCTAATTAAAATTGTACACTGCCTGCCAAAGGAAAAGTGCTTATATTAAAACAATAAGAGTCTAAATTAAATGGCTCCAAACAGCCTGATTCCAAGTTGACGTACAGTTCTTACCCCACCCCAGAACTGTTGGGGGGAGAGGGGTAAGACTCAGACATAACATTTACTAGTGTTCTTTCTGATATTTATAATTATTCAAAATAATCTAGAGCTTTAATGTTCCAAAGAGCAACCTCCAAGCTGTCATCCCATTTTATTCTTTCAACAGACTGAAAGATTTGGGGCTTGGAGGTGAAATGTAATATTCTCTATGTAAAGAATACATTGCTTATCATTAAATTGCCCCTGTGATTCTCTGACAAATACCTAATCCTTTGCCTTCTAGCCAAAAAAAACAAAACACATCTTTAAGAAATGTTTGTTCTGTTAACATACTGAGATAAATCCTCAGAAAAAAAGATGTCAGAGATCTCTTCAAGAAGATTAGAGATCCCAAAGGAACATTTCATGCAAAGATGGGCTCGATAAAGACAGAAATGGTATGGGCCTAACAGAAGCAGAAGATATTAAGAAGAGGTGGCAAGAACACACAGAAGAACTGTACAAAAAAGATCTTCACGACCCAGATAATCACGATGGTGTGATCACTGACCTAGAGCCAGACATCCTGGAATGTGAAGAATTTGTTCAGTACGAACAAAGCTAGTGGAGGTGATGGAATTCCAATGAAGCTATTTCAAATCCTGAAAGATGATGCTGTGAAAGTGCTGCACTCAATATGCCAGCAAATTTGGAAAACTCAGCAGTGGCCACAGGACTGGAAAAGGTCAGTTTTCATTCCAATCCCAAAGAAAGGCAATGCCAAAAAATGCTAAACTGCTAACTGCTAAGTCACTTTAGTCGTGTCCGACTCTGTGCGACCCCACAGACGGCAGCCCAACAGGCTCCCCCGTCCCTGGGATTCTCCAGGCAAGAATACTGGAGTGGGCTGCCATTTCCTTCTCCAATGCATGACAGTGAAAAGTGAAAGTGAAGTCACTCAGTCGTGTCCGACTCTTAGCGACCCCATGGACTACAGCCCACCAGGCTCCTCCATCCATGGGATTTTCCAGGCAAGAGTAAAAATGCTCAAAATACCACACAATTGCACTCATCTCACATGCTAGTAAAGTAATGCTCAAAATTCTTCAGGCTTCAGCAATACATGAACCGTGAACTTCCAGATGTTCAACCTGGTTTTAGAAAATGCAGAGGAACCAGAGACCAAATTCCCAACATCTGCTGGATCATGGAAAAAGCAAGAGAGTTCCAGAAAAACATCTATTTCTGCTTTATTGACTATGCCAAAGCCTTTGACTGTGTGGATCACAATAAACTGTGGAAAATTCTGAAAGAGATGGGAATCCCAGACCACTTGACCTGCCTCTTGAGAAATTTGTATGCAGGTCAGGAAGCAACAGTTAGAACTGGACATGGAACAGACTGGTTCCAAATAGGAAAAGGAGTACATCGAGGTTGTATATTGTCACCCTGCTTATTTAACTTACATGCAGAGTACATCATGAGAAATGCTGGGCTAGAAGAAGCACAAGCTGGAATTAAGATTGCCGGGAGAAATATCAATAATCTCAGATATGCAAATGACACCACCCTTATGGCAGAAAGTGAAGAGGAACTAAAAAGCCTCTTGATGAAGGTGAGAGAGGAGAGTGAAAAAGTTGGCGTAAAACTCAATATTCAGAAAACGAAGATCATGGCATCCGGTCCCAACAGTTCATGGGAAATAGATGGGGAAACAGTGGAAACAGTGTCAGACTTTATTTTTTTGGGCTCCAAAATCACTGCAGATGGTGACTGCAGCCATGAAATTAAAAGACGCTTACTCCTTGGAAGGAAAGTTATGACCAACCTAGATAGCATATTGAAAAGCAGAGACATTACTTTGCTAACAAAGGTCCATCTAGTCAAGGCTATGGTTTTTCCTGTGCTCATGTATGGATATGAGAGATGGACTGTGAAGAAAGCTGAGTGCCGAAGAATTGATGCTTTTGAACTGTGGTGTTGGAGAAGACTCTTGAGAGTCCCTTGGACTGCAAGGAGATCCAACCAGTCCATTCTGAAGGAGATCAGCCCTGGGATTTCTCTGGAAGGAATGATGCTAAAGCTGAAACTCCAGTACTTTGGCCACCTCATTCGAAGAGTTGACTCATTGGAAAAGACTCTGATGCTGGGAGGGAGTGGGGGCAGGAGGAGAAGGGGACGACAGAAGATGAGATGGCTGGATGGCATCACTGACTCAATGGACGTGAGTCTGAGTGAACTTCAGGAGTTGGTGATGGACAGGGAGGCGTGGTGTGTTGCAATTCATGGGGTCGAAAAGAGTCGGACATGACTGAGCGACTGAACTGAACTGAAAAGTTAACCAGGTATGAGACTTGGACTTTGAGAATAAGACTTGTTGTTGTTGTTCAGGGGCTAAATCAAGTCCCACTGTTTGCGATCCCACGGACTGTAGCACACCAGGCTCCTCTGTCCTCCACTATTTCCCGGAAAAAAACTTAATACATAGTAAAGGGGGGCTGCCCCGATGGGTCAGTGGTAAAGAATCCACCTGCAATACAGGAGACTCGGGTTCGATCCCTGAGTCGGGAGGACCCCCTGAAAGAGGAAATGGCAACCCACTCCATTACTCTTGCCTAGAGAATCCCATGGACAGAGGAGCCTGGTTTAGCTCTGGAAACAACTCAGTCTTGAACCTCTACTCAAACCCTGCATCTTCCTGCCTTGCTCCCTCTGCCCACACTGTTCCATCTCCCCGTTAAGGCCTTTTTAGCCACCTCCCTCTGCCCCGTTTTCCACCTGACAGACACATCTTGCCGGTGAAGTCGCTCAATCGTGTCCGACTCTTTGCGACCCCTTGGACTGTAGCCCACCAGGTTCCTCCATCCATGGGATTTGCCAGGCAAGAATACTGGAGTGGGTTGCTGTTTCCTTCTCCAGGAGATCTTCCTGACCCAGAGGTTGAACTAGGGTCTCCAGCATTGCAGGCAGACTCTTTACCAGCTGAGCCACCAGGGCATCTTCCAAGACCTGTTCAAAAGCCACTTGCTTCTAAACTGTCCTGCCTGCCCCGCCCACCCCCCCCCCCCCGCCGCCCCCGCCCAGCGGAATTATTCCATCTCCCCTCTGAACTACCACAGCACTTCAGTCATCCCTCTACAGTGATACTTACCACGTGTGTGTGTGTGTGCTTAGTTGCTTCAGCCTTTTTTCTCTTTGCAACACTATGGTCTGTAGCTCAACAGGCTCCTCTGTCTATGGGATTCTCCAGGCAAGAATACTGGAGGGGGTTGCCATACGCTCCTCTAAGGGATCTTCCCGACCCAGGGATCAAACCAGTGTTCCCTGCATTGCAGAGGATTCTTTACTTACTGAGCCACTGTGGCTCAGCCATCAGGGAAGCCCTGATACTTATCATACTGCAATATAATTACTTGCAGACAGGAAATACATGTCATTTGTCTTTGTTACTCTTGGGTTCTGTATAGTAACCGACATCAAACACACTCAACGAATGTTTGCTGGATAGGAAATGCTGAAGTCTGTGGATTAAAGGTAAGCAACTTAAGATAAGCATTATAATTTAGAATAGGGAACTTGACTTCATCAGAAGAAAAATAACATTACAAGCTTTATGCTAAGTCGACATTTAACTTCAACCTAAAATACCCCCAAGAGTATTCATACTTAAAACCTCCTAAGTCTAAAACTGAAAGGAAACTTCAAGAAAATATAGCCCATCCTCTGCTATCAGGTTAAGACCCAGAGCTCATCCCAAGGACTAGTAATGTCTTCAGACTCAGTGAAGCTTTTCCAGCCTACTGCCATCACTTGATGTTAGATTGTAGAATCTTGTCCCATCCTTGTACTAAGTCGCTTCAGTCATGTCTGACCCTTTGCAACGCTATGGACTGCAGCCTGCCAGGCTCCTCTGTCCATAGGATTCTCCAGAAAAGAATACCGGAGTGGGTTGCTAAGCCCTCCTCCAGAGAATTGTCCCAACCCAGGGATCGAACCTGTGTCTCTTACGTCTCCTGCATTTGCAGGCAGGTTGTTTACCTGGGAAGCCAATGGGGAAGCCAGATTGTAAAGTCTGTGCTGTGCTTAGTCACTCAGTCATGTCTAACTCTTTGTGAGCCCATGGACTGTAGCCTACCAGGCTCCTCTGTCCATGGGGATTCTCTAGGCGAGAATACTCGAGTGGTTGCCATGCACTCCTCCAAGGGATCTTCCCAATCCAGGGATTGAACCCAGGTCTCCCACATTGCAGGCGGATTCTTTACCATCTGAACCATCAGGAAAGCCTTTGTAAGGTCTACTTCCAAATAAAGATGCCACCCACTCTGGTACAGAAGCAAAACAGATTGTTTTGAGAAAACCATCAGCTAGCTAGCAATAAATGCTTGCATGGATGAATCCACCTGTGTGTTTATGTAAGTCCCTTAAGAATCAACGGACACTGCCTATCTGAAAGTTTAGTTTAAAAATTACAGATTCTGAAAAAAAGAAAACCACTCCTAATATATTGTTTTTAAAAATACAACTTAACAATCCCCACAAATACAAAGAAAATGATTTGCTTTCAAGGGAGAAGCCAATTATACTACTCTCTATAAAACAGAACATTGTCTATAAAATACCAGTGAAGAGACCATATCGTACCAATTAGGCTTTCTCTATGGAACATTATTACAATGTAAAAAGGAAATAAACGGCCGAAGATTTAGAGTGAATATTAAGTTGCCCAAACTCATCAGAATCAACTTATTTTTGAATCTGTAATTACTTAGTACAAGAATGATTTTATTGTCTGCACTAAGATAAACTGGAAACTATGAAAGAGAATAATAAGCTTGTAAAAATAAACTCAGATTGCATGAAACTGAATAATATCTAGAAAAAGGATATCTAGCTAACCATGTCAGATCATAAACTCCAGAATGATACATATTAAAACTGAATAAAATAATAAAAATAGCTTGCAGGACTAGAAATGAATTTTTATTTGTATATTGTGTTACTACAGAGCTAAGAAAAGGTCAGAGTTAAAGTCAAGAGATGATAAATAATGATCAACATCTGATTTAGCTTGTTTCCTTAGCAATCAGATATTTATGTGTGAATTACCCCTGCCACATTTGTAACCCCAGCATATATCTGTCACTGGTGGGCATAGGCACAAGGCAATGTGAATTAATATTAGTATCACCTTAGGCAAAGCATAATTAAGAGGATAAAACTGTCCCAAGAAAGTAATGCTCAATGCCCAAGAAAGTAAAGCCACAAGACACGTTTTCTTTTTATTGCTGTTTTTAAGAACTAGCTATAATAATGTTTTTCTCCATGAAACTGTACACCTAAGCTAAGGTACTTATTAAGCGTTCATATGGAAGATAAGGAGGTAAAAGTTGTGCAGTATTTGAAATTGATACTAAATTAGAAAAATATCGGAAACCAAAAAAGGATTTTACATATAAACGTAAATTTAGAATATTGAAAAGGAGATTACGACAGATGCTTATAAAAAAGCAATTTGAAAATTCAAGGCCTTAAACTCATACAAATTTCTAAAGCCTGGATAGCAAAAACCCTTTTAAAAAAGGATTATTTTGAAACGCTATTATTTTGGTATCAAAGACCAAAAAGAGATAAATACTTGGGTTTGCACAAGAAGAGGCAAAATTTAAATAATCGATGTTAATAAGAAACAAGGGGTACATTCACTTCTAACTATATCAGAAACAAAGAGGAGAAATGGAAAAAAATATTAGAGTGGAAATACTGATTCATGAGCAGAAGGGAAACTAATTACAAGGGCAGGGCTGCCTGATCACAGCCGAAGGGAACTTAAAAGGGCACGGAAGTCAAGAGAAAGTGCCTCAGTTACTCTGATCCAAGAGAGCTCAACTAGGGACACTAAAAGAAACATTGACCTGAATAGCATGTGAGGTCTTCTGACTACCAACTACGACTCGGTAACTGGCCAGAAGAAGCAATAAATAACTCACCACCAGGGAATAATGGAAACAGGACAATAAAAACAAAAAAATTCTGAAAGGCAAAATCCAAAAGGGCTACCAACATGAACTAAGAGATAAATCAAATCTTCTCTGCTGCATGATTCCTAAAATTAAAACCTTTGGTAGCTAGAATCCTAATGAAGGATTTTGACAGTTATCAACGGTTCAGTCTGCAAATGGATTCTTGTTAATTAACTGACTAAATGATTAAAACCACTCTAAACACGACACATCTGTTTTTTTAATCGGGATAATGAAAAATGAACAATGTTTTTCTCCTCAAAGAGAGAACTCTGGACTGCACAGTTTGCTAAGCCATCACTATAGTCTCTCCCATCAGTATTTCAGAATTTTCCAGAAATTTAAAATTTCATATGAAACAAACCTTATAACTGATCATGAATAAAAGGTCTCATTAGCCAATAAAATATGGGTTTATGTTCATACACTTTTATTACATAAACAGAACCTACTTTTAGGTCTTCAGAACAGAGTATCTTTTATGAAGCATCTCTTGTAACAAAATACAGTTTTCAGTAGGTCCTGTTTAAAATGGTGTGAGTCCTATATTCTTGTGCCAGAGAAAAGCTTTTAGAAATAAGATTTTGCTCATGAGCATTTTAGTTAAGTTGTACCAGGTACATTAGAATCAAAGGCACATCATTCAATTTCTGCTACATCTCCCAGAAACAAGCTGAGTTGATGTTCTTCAGAAATTCATGGAGTAAAGCCCAGACAGGATAAAACATAAGCGTCAGTCCAAAAATGATTACTGAAGAAAGGAAATATTATTACTGAAACTCAGAGATTCAATAAACTCACATGAATTTACTGCAAAGGCTTGCTCTGGGGCCCATAGTATATTTTATTTCTTTAGAACTTCAGTTGCAAAGCTGCTCGGATTTTTTAAAAACATCAATTCATACATTTTTCTCAGAAAGAAAATGGCAGATGAATTAACTTCAGCACTACATTTTGTGAATTAGATCCATGGTATTTATGGTTTAGAGAATAGAAGTCATGTATTGCTGAAATCAATTTTCAATTGGGAAATGCAGAATTCTTTTCAACTGTACTCTATTCATTGGAGAAGGAAATGGCAACCCACTCCAGTGTTCTTGCCTGGAGAATCCCAGGGACGGGGGAGCCTGTGGGCTGCCGTCTATGGGGTCGCACAGAGTCGGACCCGACTGAAGTGACTGAGCAGCAGTACTCTATTTGGTGGTTGAATCTATACTACCAAAATGAATGTTACAGCAGTAATCATCTCAAATACTGGGTTGGGCCAAAAAGTTTGTTTGGGTTTTTCGTAAGATGTTTATAACCCAAACGAACTTTTTGGCCAACCCAGTACCTCTTCAGTTGCTGTTCAATGCCACCTTCAAGTGGTATTCTTAGACTTACGTGTGCACAGGTCCAGTATAAGAAATTTACAAAAGTCCTGGGGTTAGGACTGGAAAGGTCAGTGGGAACCATCAGTTCTCACACACAGGGATGAAGAACTGATGCTTACATCATGAAGGGACATTAAAGATAACACACCTTTGATGTGCTATCAACAAAGTTGTGTGCCTGCATGCTCAATCTCTAAGTCGTGTCCGACTCTGTGACCCCATGAACTTTGGCCTGCCACACTCCCCTGTCCATGGGATTTTCCAGACAAGAATACTGGAGTGGGTAGCCATTTCCTTCTCCAGGGGATCTTTCCCGACCCAGGGATGGAACCCACATCTCCTGCATTGGCAGGTGGGTTCTTTACCCACTGAGCCACCAGGGAAGCCTCTATCAATAAAGTTACTGCATTTGAAATCCCTGCATTCAACTTTTAGGCCTGATTACAAAGTAATTCTATAACTAAGGATTTCATACTTTTCTACAAATCTTGAGAGTGTAGGCAAATATCTAGCTTTTTACAATCCAGGGGTCCAAGAATCTGCAAAGGGTTAGGAAGGATTTATCACAAAATTCTACAAAAGGACACCAGGGTAATCTAGTGTAATGCTCTACAGGGGAGAAAATGAAACACAGAGATGTCACATGTGTCACCTTAGGTCAAAACACTGATGGGACAGCTCAAGCCCCGGCTTCTCCAGATTCAGGGTCCTTTCAAGTCAGCAAAGCACGTGATGTTTTTGTTACTCGGGAAAAGTATATGGAGCTAATTTCAAACATATTTTAGGGGCAATATACCAGAAATATTATCAAGAGGTAAGTTGCTTCCTACTCAGTCTAAACAAAAGGAAGCATTCAAAGTTAGCACTAAGGAGGAATAAAAAGGAAAATCTTTTTTTGTTTTGTTCTTTTAACTCCTACTATTGTGTAGGTATTGCCCCATTTACTAGTGAAAGATACTAAGAACCAGAGTTTATAGACTCAAAAGAAAATTTTCTGGAGCTTGAATCCATGGTTCACATACAATGTGGTCAATGTATTTTCTATAGTCATAAAATCAGTTATTAAACATTTATTAAAAATGAAGTTGTGATTTATTTTTTAAACTGTATACACTACTCACCCACTTTTCATTCTTTTTAAAAACATTTTGTGTTTTGCTCTTTTGAAAATACAGCAGCTACATGGTAGCTATTACCACCATTAGGTAAAGGCTACACAGTTAATTAAGAATATGTGTAGCGCTTGACAAGCTCTTGATTGAATTTACATAATCACTTATGTGTACATATTAAAATATAATTTGAATGTATAAATCCCTTAAGTGTCTCCACTCCTTGGATCGTTTTCTTTCTATATTGTTTATATGTAAAGACTATTCTCAGCTTCTCATTCTTGCCCATCACTTTCCTCTATTGAAACTATTACCCAGCAATGAATTATTTCTTTCACTTGCAGTTAATACAGTGACATGTTAACAGCATACCATCTAATTGTTGAATTAATGTTTTAAGTTCAATTCCTGTAGCTTACTGTCAACCAAATCCTGCTTTTAACTTATACCTTAACTCAAAATGCTTCTTGATGTGTCTTAAATGGTGAGGGTTATCATGTCTTTTTGAACTACTCCTATTATTTCCTAACAGTAGCATTATAAATCTAAGCGTATACCTTTTGTTCTGCAACTGATAAAGAAAACATTGTATTTTAAGTTCTATTTATTGTTCTCAGAGAACTGTTGGTTTTCTATGCTCTATAACTATTTAAGATTATGTGTAACTTGCCTTTTTGATAATACACAATACATATTTGACAATACCCTTTTCCTGGATTCTGAAATTCTGACAATGGGTTGAATGAACACAAATAAACTTTTCACGTACAATAAGATATTTGACTAATTATCAATACCTAGACAAGGAAAGAACAGTGTTAACTGAAAAAGTTAATGTTCATTTCAAAAATGCTTTGTATTTCCTTTTTGGCCATGCTGAGTAGCATGTGGGATCTTATTTCCCAGATCAGGGATTGAATGCAAGCCCCTTGCGTTGGAAGAACAACCACCACAGAAGTCCCTCAAAAATGCTTTTTATCATGTTCCACTTCAAGATGGGTTTGTTTGAAACGGTGCAATTTCATAAAACATCAGAGAAAATAATGTAGCGCCAGTAAAAAGATCCACTTGGTGAAAAGTTTTCAGAGTTTCAGCTTTCCTGCTTCTGGTTAGTTCCTCTGCTGAAACACCTTCACACCTGACCTGGACACAGGACTCCCTCCCTTTGCTGACTATTTTAAAGGACAAAGACGGCCTTTAGAACACCTGGTCTTCTTCAGGCCCTTACAGAACAAGAGAGAAATCCATTCCTACAACTGGCTGCCTTAGGAAACAGACTTTACAATTCTTTCCCTTCCAGTTCCTGTGGAGTTAAAAGCAGGGCCCATCAGCCAGTAAACCTGGTGAGACAGGAATTGGGAACTGACAGCAACAAGCAGTAAAAGCTTCCTTCCTCCTGGACAATCGGTAAAAAATAGAACAGGATGGTTTTACTCTATCAAAAATCAGAGAATAACAGAATTCGAGCCTTAAGGAATCTCAGAGGCCACACAGTTTTCAGTACCTTTTGATTTTCAAAATAAATCTGAAGATTTGACCAGAGCACTTGTTTTTGACTAATTTAACTCAGTTTTGACAGATGTAACCAAAACAAGAGAATTTCGTGGTCACAGGGATGTTTAGAAATGTAATTCTCCCAACAGTTCCGTTTTCTGAAGGATAAGGATGTTCCAAAGACATCAGTTCCTCCTTTCACTGGCGCCCGAGGGCCAGTTCCCATCTACCGGGCCTTCCTGGTCCAGCTAGGTCCCTCACCCCCTTCCCCTCGACCTGCTCTTAAATCTGTGAGGCAGCTGTCCTCTCTGCATGGAGCCCAGAACAGCCCACTCTGAGTCTGCAACCAGGTGGGTACCCGCTGGCGACAACAGAACCCTCAAGGTCTCTGATGAACCACCACGAGGTCGATTTTTGCTCTGTTCACAACCCGTCTGTATCTATCAGAGCTTCCCTGGGGGTTCAGACGGTAAAGCGTCTGGCTGCAATGCAGGAGACCCAGGTTCAATCCTTGGGTGGGGAAGATTCCCTGGAGAAGAGCATGGCAACCCACTCCAGTATGCTTGCCTGGAGAATCCCATGGACAAAGGAGCCCGGCGGCCTACAGTAGTCCGTGGGGTCACAAAGAGTCGGACACGGCTTAAGTGACTTCACTTTTCTATTTATCTATCTAGCTCTCCAGTTGAGGTCTAGGGAACTTCCAGACAACTTAACCTTAAGCGAAGAATTCCAGTTTTCCTTAATCAAAAAGGAACCCCCAGGGGCACAGGTTTTAGTTGGCAGACAAGAAACTGACCGGCCACAAAACCCCCCACCCCCATAAACGGAGCGGCCGGCCCCTTCCCGGAGTCTGGAGCATCCTGACTCCCAGCGGCGGCGGCTGGACACCCCGCTCGCTGCGGAGTCACACACGCCCGAGCTGCCTATGGCGGTCACCCCAAGTAAAGAGGGGGCGCCCCGGTGGATGAGCGAGGGCGGCCGAGAGCCGCATCCTAACCCTAACGCCGACAGGCGGCCTTAGGAGGTCCGCGGGCGCGGAAAAAAACAAACGCAAAAACGTAGACAGCACCCGGCTCCTCGGGCGGAGTCCCTGGGCCCGTGCCCTCCCCGCTCCGCACCCCCACCTGTTGGGCAGCATCTCCAGGGCACCTTCTGGCCCAAGTGCTTTGGAAACTGTCAACAACAACAACAACAAAACCCCAGAGGCCCGGGATGCTGACGGGCGAGCCTAACAATGCAGAAGAGCGGGAGCCCGAGGAGCCGACCCGCGGGGGTCGGGGATCATCTGGAGGCCGGGCCGCAGCGCCGCGGCCGTGCCAGCGGTGCCAAGACCGGGCGGGCGGCGGCGCCGGCGCACTCCGGGCACCGAGCCTGCAAAAGGGGCCCCGGGCGAGCAGCCGGCCACCTTGCAGACGGCGGGCAGCGGGCGCAGCAGCAGCGGCCGCCGCCCCGGGGCTCCTCGGCCGACCCTCCGGCCGCCGCCGCCGCGCTCGGCTTGCTCCCGCCGGGGCCCCGACCCGAGCCCCGGTGGCGCTCGCTCTCCCCGGCCGCGCGGCCCGGCGGCATGGAGCCCGGCGCGGCGCGGGAAAGCAGCGCGCGGCACGGGGACGGCAGGAAGAAGATGGCGGCGGCCGTGGCGGCGGCGGCGGCGGCCGCCTCCTCTCACGCGCCGCTGACGCCAATGGCGCGCGCCGGCCGGCGGGCCGCGGATGGCGGCGGCGGCGGCGGCGGCCCGGGCTCCGCTGAGGGGCGGGGCGAGGCGGGAAGGGGGCCGGCCGGAGGCGGAGGCCGGGCCGGCGCCTGGAGGGAGGCGGTGGGGACGGTTTGCTGTGCTCGGAACATGGCGGGCGTCGGCGACGCGGCCGCCCCGAGAGAAGGCGGCGCGGACGGCGCCGAGCGGGATGGCCGCGCTGAGGCGGAGCAGCTGGGCGGCGGCGGTCACGGGCCCCCGCCGGCGCCTCAGCACACGGAGACGCTGGGCTTCTACGAGAGCGACCGGCGGCGGGAGCGGCGCCGCAGCCGCGCAGGTGAGGAGGGCGGGCGGGGAGGCGGGCGGCGCTAGGCCGCGGCCGCGGCGGCGAAGGGCGGCGAGAGGCGCCGCGCGGGACTCCGGCCGCGAGCTCCGGGGGCGGCCGGGGCTTGGTTGGGCGCGCGCGGAGCCGGCGCGGCTCCCGAGGCGCCGCGGCCGCTGACAGGCTCCTCGGGCGGGGCCGCCGGCAGCGCCGAGGCCCCCGGGCGATAAAACGCCCTCCCGGCCAGGTGTGTCCGAGAGACAGAGAGAGGGGGGCAGCGGCCGGGGGCGTTCGTCCCCGCTCCCTTTTCCTGCTGCTTCTGAAAGGTCTTTCTTTAAAACAAACAAACGAAACAGAGCGCCTGGGGTGTCCTCCCGCCTCGATAACGTTGGCGAGCATCTCACCCCCCACCCCCGGCTCGAGGAGCTCAAAACTGAGCAGCGCGAGGCTGGATTTCATTATCTGTGTGCCAAGGTGACTTGTGTTCTGTTTTCAGCGAACTTGAGTCATCCGAACCTGTTAACTTGCTCTCTAAATAATGTGTTCTTCTGCCGCAGATAACGCGGTGGTAATGACAGCGAAGTTTCAGCTCTTCTGCCCAGGGTATAAATATTTAGCACTCCTGCACATGTTACCTGTGAACTTTTCCTAAACCGAAACTTCAGCCACTTTAAAAAAAAAGAAAAGAAAAGGCAGCACTTGCGAATCCTCCTTTCAATGACCGGTTTTTAAGCCTGTTGTTTTAGTATTGTTTCTTTCAGCTGTAGGATTTTATTCTTGTGTTCAGAAAGTTTTTAAAAGTTGCCTTTGTATTCATACTGCAGTTCTGTTATGGGGCTCGAAAGAAGGGAAGACATTGAGGTGTATGTTTCAGTGAATGTAGAGTGATCGTAGCATTTTAATTCCTGCGTAATTCTGAGTTTTGAAAATCAGTGGAGCCATAACTCCCTTTGAATTTCTTCCAACTACAAATTGTTTCAGCTGCACAGTAGGAGCTGCATTAGCCGTTATTCCTGCAGTTCGTGCTAATAAATGTTTAAGTCCTAAGGCTTACTGCATCATTGGCTGTACTTGTGTATGGAAGACTTGAAAGTCCTTTAGTGCTAACTTGGTCTGATCAAGTGAGATGGTGATTGATTTGCTAATTATCAGAGCTAGACATAGGTTAGCTTTTGTAGAGATCTTTATCTTTGAAAAATTAAGTACAGACTGTGCCTTGTTTTGTCTTTCTCAATGGGACCACTTAAAAATTCTCAACTCTGTTTGGTTAAGTTGTCACTTTAAACTTTTGCTTGGGAGAGTGTTTACTTTCTGAATTGGTCAGATCTGAGTAAGACAAAGGATTAAATCTCTCAGCTGTCTGTTTACTTACTTGGACTTGAAAATTAAAAGCACTCTGGTGCAAATAGAGAGCAATGTGGCCAGGTTTCATTGTAATTTTTTGAAATATTTATGAGTTTCAGGAAATCCAACATTATAAATGTTGCTTGCACGCACAAAAAATGAAGTTGTCAGGAGCCTTTTGATGAGCACAGTTGCTGGGACCCTTAGCACCATTTCCGTAGCCCTGCCCAACATCCCTCTGGATACCTGTGACTGTGGACTTCTACAGACTTCATGCCGCCCATGCATTCTTCCTCATCATGGGTTGCTGAGGGTGGTTTGCTTAACATGTTTGAAGCTGGACTTTCAACCCAGAGTTGCGGCAAGTCGTTATCAGGGACACACTTCCAGCTCTGGTTGTTGGGGTAGTTAAGTGTTTCCCCAGTTCCATCCGTTCAGTTGAGGTGAGATGTGTGTGGCAGCCCTTGAGGATCAGGACTTAGGTGAGGGTCCCAGGAGATCTCAGCTGGAGTCACCAGCCAGCGTTGTTCTGTCTTGGCCTCCACGTGGGCCCCTTGTCCTCTCTCCCAGGTGTCTGTCCCTCTCTAGTAGGCATACAGCTCTCGCCACTGCCGGAACCCACTCCCTAACACTGATGCTGTTCTGGTCAGACTCTCCTCACTGGAGATTCGAAGCCTTGCAGTCATTCTGAAAGGCCGTGGCCTGCTCGAGTGCCCAGTGCATTCACCCTGACCCTCCAGCATTGCTCCCTTCCGCTGCTCAGCATCCTTTCCTTCCTCTCCCGTCCAGAATTTAGAAAATTCTTCCCTAGGGGCTGCCCTGGGCCAGAGGGCCTTGGAGTGGCACCACCTAGGGTCCTGTGAGCAGCATTTCTTCCTGAGTCAGATGTCTCCCAAGACTGGATGCTTGCACTAAAGGTGTTGCTTTGTCCATTTTTTATATTCCGGCGCTGCCTCTGATACTCTGGTCTTCCCTCCTTTCCTGCCAATTCAGGGCAACCTTTGTCTTGCCTTTTGAAAGTCAGAATTTTAGTGTCTTGTTGGCCTAAAGCATCAGTTAGTTCCAAAGTCTCCGTTATCATTTCTCCCAAGGAATGTAGGACTTGTATAAATTAGATGTTTGTTGGCCTGTCCTAACCATCCAAGATCCTGTAAATGAATATACAGATCAGGTAATTAGCCACACCCTATCAGTCCAAGGAAAATAATTCAGAACATAGTGTTTGAGGTTCCTAGTTTTATTTTGTACTTGTCCGTGTTTATGTATGTGTTGTAGAATGCATAAGTACGTTAGTTGGTATATATACAGCTACATCAAGGGAAAGCTTTGTTTTTCTCCCTCAAACTCTCGTAATCATTTCATTCACTGAATTCCTCTGAGTCGTGAGTAGCCTGGTGGTGGGCTGAGACTTTTCTCAGGTCTGGTACTTAAACTGTACCATGGTTAGAAATGCCTAGTTCACGCCTCACTCCCAGTTTCGT